>NW_017729024.1:9981186-9987611 GCF_001723915.1 Gavialis gangeticus | reverse complement strand
ACTCTGAAAGTTTTATCTGCTGGTTCCTTTATTACAGTGAGCAAGAAATTCTGTAGATCTCTGAAATGCAATTGTACCCCTAAGTTCACAAACTTTATAGTATACTGATGGAGAATACTATCAGGACTTTAAAAAAAGAATACTCATCCCCCTCCAGCTAAGAAATAAACTCAATAGCCAGGGTGCAATATACTAGTGCTGACTCATCTCCTAAGCATAACATGATAGGAAACGGATCCTCTTTTTTTTGGACATTTCCAAATTTTTCCTATTCCTGATGAGACATTACTGCGACCTTTCAACTTTTTCATGAAAAAATGCAAGCTGAGAGAGATCCCTCATAATGCATCATAACTAACAGCCTGATTGTTGGGTCACTCAGCTGGGATAGGGGAAACCAAGATTCCACTCCTCCCTTACCTAGGAGGAGGACTGAGGTCTCCAAGACTCAAACTGAGGTCTCGCATATCTCAGGGAAGTGCCCTAACTGCTTAGCTAAAGAAAAGCAGTCTCACATTTTCTCCTTTTGGACGTGTTCCATTTTCTATAAACAATTATAAAATTATTAGGTGAGAGAAAGAGAAGACCTAATTTATGCCCGTGGCTAAGCCAATCACCAGGAATATGGGTGATCCCAATTCAATTTATAACATTCAGAAAACAGATCTTGGCATGCCTTTTCAAGTGCCATTTCAGTGCCTGTTTACTTCTTTCCTTTTAACCTCTTTTCTCCTCTGTTTTTCTTGAGTTCTTTAACGTTTCTGCTATATTTTATCAGTTTTCCTCTTGCACATCTTCCTCTAGATGTTTTTCCCAATGGCAAACTTTTACATTCTAAAATACCCTTTAACACTTCCCCTCTCTTATACATAGGTCTAGGAAATGTTAACCAACACTCATTATTCAAAAGATTAAGTATACTAATGAAAATTATTAAAAAAATAAAGATGGAAAAAGGGCACTGCCTAGGGGCAATGCAAAGGCAAGAACAAAAGCAACTCTTAAGCTGATGGGATGTCTACCTAGGTGCCCTTCACTGGGCTCTATTAGAGGTTTCATTTAACCAGCTGTTACAGACTTGACAAATTTTAAACCCTTTCCCTTGAGCCCTTTTACTCCCTTAGCTGGAAGGTAGAAGAAGGAACCTTTTTTGTCCGTTTCCTCCATCTTATGCCCCAGCTTGCTCCAACCCTCTGCTACTCCCCCAGCTTTCTGGTTGTAAGGACGTGACTTTGCTTACTAGACCCTGTGTTCAGGCTCTCCCCAGTGAGTAGTTAGTCTCTTTGGCTCTAGTATTGATTAGCATTTTTCAAAGTGAAAAACAAACTTCTCTGATCCTTGATAATTTCACCACCACCTAGAGGAGTCTGAATAGCAGCACTAAAAACTTATGCAATTCTTACATTGACTACCTTTGTAGTTGGAAAATCCATGAGAAGCAACAGAGGTACTAAAATTGTCTGCACATTGAGATAGACTGTCCTCTGTATCAGTTTATGTGCAGATATCATTTAAAATGTTATTTTCACAACTACGTAACAAACATCTTTTATTTTATAAGTGAAAAATCAGGTTTTCCTGACGCTGGTGGAAGTCACCAATATAAACTTCCTACTCATGACAGTGAGTGGAAACGTTAAGTCCTAGATACTATACTCAGGAGATTCAGGCAGTGTACTTAAGTAAGATATCATGTTGCACCCCACTTCCCCCTTCAGTATGGTAAACTTATCAAGGAAATCTGTTCTGAAAATGTTGGCAAACAAGAAGACTTTTCCTTAATTAGAAGACCTAGAAGAAAGCCAAGGCAAATATCAAAACCAAGACAAGCAGCAAAACATAAGTAATCACTTAATAAATTCTAGTCAAGCTATTTAATTTAAATAGAAGGCAGGGCAGAATGGCACCTTAGACAACATGGTTCAGAGAGGCAACAGTTTACTTCCTCAGATGCTACCATAGACTGTCACTGCCTCACTGAACCATGTCGTCTAAGGTGCCACTCTGCCCCGCCTTCTGCCTGACTTCAGGCTAACATAGCTAAGTACCTCTTTGACAAATAATATATGATTGCCTTTTCATTAGACACATATTCAGCCTACACCCCATGAAAATATAGCTAACAGTAGGCACATCTACACATGCATATTAATGCGTTTGAATAAAGCAATTCATTGAATATTAATGCAATCCAGGACCACAGCACATTAAGCTTGGGCAGAGCAGCCCGGGCCAGCAGACGGTCCAGGGGGGTCAGCCAGCTAGCTTGGGGCTGCTGCCCCTGGCTCAATGTGCAGTGGAGGGACAGGCTGGGGCAAGAAGGTGTTTCAGTGCAGGGCTAGCCGGCAGGCAGTCCTGCACTGAAGCACCATCACAGTCCAGCTAGCCAGGGCAGCATCTACATGTCCACTGCTGTGGAGTTTTTTACTCCACAGCATGATACTACTTGTATTTACAAGTAATATCCTGCTGCAGAGTAAATTAGTTTACTCCAGCCTAATAGGGGCACACGTGTAAACACGTGACATTTACTGCACAGCTAAGTAGTCTACTGTGCAGTAAGCATCTCATGGAGACACACCCAATGTTATCTTTCTTGAGCACACTTTGACTGATTTTGAATACCTTCAAACGAGTCTGATTTGTGTAAATAGCATATTTTACCACATATCAACCCCTGCCCCTCAAATAAGACACGTCTTATTTTGGGAAGGCAAAATAAGAAAAAAAGATTTTTCCAGAGCCATGACTGAATGCTGACTACAAGGAGGACAGAGTCTGTTCTTCAGTCTTACCCTGTCACAGCTGCTGCTGAACAGGTCAGCCAAAATCTACTAGCACTTCACCAGCAGTTCATAGATTCATAGAAGTAGGGTCGGAAGGGACCTTGTAGATCATCAAGTCTGACCACCTGCCCTGGGCGGGAGAGAAAACTGGGCTCAAATGTCCCCAGCCAGGTAGACGTCAAGCCTCCTCTTAAAGACCCCCAGGGTAGGAGCCATCACCACTTCCCTTGGAAGTTGGTTCCAGATCCTAGCTGTCTTGACTGTGAAGTAGTGCCTTCAGATGTCTAGTTTAAATCTACTCTCTAACAACTTGTGGCCATTATTCCTTGTTATCCTAGGGGGCGCTAGGGGGAACAGGGTCTCTCCCAAACCCTGCTGGTCCCCCCTAGTGAGTTTATAGACAGCCACCAGGTCCTGCCTCAGCCTTCTCTTGTGAAGGCTGAACAAGTTAAGGTCCCATAGACTCTCTTCATAGGGTCTTCTCTGCTGTCCCCAGATTATGCGAGCGGCCCTCCTTTGGACCCTCTCAATGCTGTCCGCATCCCTCCTGAACTGCGGTGCCCAGAAATGAACACAGTACTCCATCTGCAGCCTGACCAGTGCTGCATAGAGGGGGAGGATCACCTCCTTGGCCCTGCTTGAGATGCATCTGTGGATACACGACAAGGTACGGTTAGCCCTACTGACCGTGACCTCGCATTGTCGGCCCATGTTCATCTTGGTGACAGAGCTAAACTTCTAACTTTTGGCTGAACAGGAAGGGGAAGGTGAGTGATGCTAAAGAACAGATTCCTCCCCTGTTGCATGGGGCCAGGAAGGAGGCAGAGCCCCCAACAGCTATTCCAGTGTCCCCATGCCTTCATTCTGGTGTAGAAATCAGCTTCCTCACTAAGGGCTTTGTTACACTTTACATTATAAGCTTCTCAAATGTTGACTGGTGTTACTGTTAGCTCGAGTTTACAGTAGCTATATGTTCATGTATAGTAGTTTCAAGTTCTCTGACTCTTCCCAAACTGCACAGCTGTGACCTGCCACTAGGGGGTTGGTGGGCAGGGGCTTAACTAGGAGCTACAGCTGTGAGCTGCCCCTAGAGAGCTGGTGAGCCAGGGTTGGAAAGATGGGTTGAAGGGGGGTAGGTGGGGTAGTGAGGGGAGAACATGAGGCTGGAAGGGGGAGAGTTTTAATGATGGGCACTATGTAGTAAAATGGGAGGTGGAAAGGCAATGGGTAGGAATGGCAGCTCGGGGGTGGCGAAATGAAGGAAGTCAGTCACTGAAGTCACTAAGGGATAGAATAAAAAGTAGAAAAAAAATGTAAAAAGAAATAAAGAGTAATACATTAAAGAAAGCCTCATGTTTTAATAAATTAAGATTGAGATTGGGACTGGGATTGAGACTGGGAAGTCCCATCTCATAGGGACCACAATCTAGCACACTACCTTGCTCCACACTCCTCTACCCCTAGCCCTCCATCCAGGACTGGTCTTTACCCAGGTGAGCTGCCCATCCAGGTCACACCTCCAGGCTCAGGAGGCGCACTTGGCTAGGTACCCATACCACCCCATGGACAGTAGAGTTCAGGGGGCAGAAAGTCTGCCCACACAGAACAAGAAGGTGGGGGGAGGGGACACTACACATCCTGGGATGCTGAAGGACTGAAACTTGGGTAGCTTATCTCTGGGGAGTGGCCACATGAGCTGGGTAATATGGATCAGAGATAAACTTGTCCAGGAGTAGCATAACTTCAAAATGCCTAAAAGGTGCTTACTACTAGTTTATACATCTTAATGTGTGGACAATCCAGGAATCACGAGCTCCCTCAGCTGCCTAAAATAACTGTGCAACAAAGCTCTTAGACATACACCCGATTTTGGATGTCTAACTTCTGGGGGAAAAGGTATGGGTCATATGTCAGTAACACTAAGTATTTAGTAGTATCTAGATTCTAATACACATTAAAAATTGTCTACAGTCTGTCATTGTATCAAACACATCATACACTCTAATTCTATTTAATAAATCATTTTTCTGTGGTATTAGGTATAAAACCTAAATATATAACATAATATATTTACCAGTGTTTTAACCATAAGTGCTATGTTATTTTGGTGATACTAATCAATAACAACACAGGTATGTGAACTACATTTATGAGTACTAAAACTGTGAAGCCTAGTGCAAGTCATAATGATTAGGTGCATTTAGGTATTTGCTTTTTGTTTTTTGTCTTTTCTGGGAAAAATAAACAAATTAAAAATGCAGAACTCTTAACACTTCTTTCAAAACCTACTAAAAAGTTACTGTCTTGATTAACATATCTCATTCTTTAGCATAAGCTAAACATTTATTTTAATCTTACCTAATATTTTTCTTTCATAATGTACAATACTTCAGCAGAAAATTGTGTGCCACAGAACAAACTAAACCATCACTGGCATCCCAGCCCGTTTTCCACAGTTACAGCCAAGTGCTTATTTCACTTCACTCAACATTTTGATGATGACCTCACTTTGAACGTTTAACACAAACATTTAAATAAAAAGCACTCACAACATACAAAGCATCACTGCAAAAATTACAGATGCACTTGGCAAGACATTTGTAAGAAGACTGTAATGAACAGGAACATTAAAAATAACACATTAAAGTTAATGTATAAGTAATCCAAAAATACTAAAAACATTATACATGGTTTTCAAATGATTCTTACAGAAAGTTTTAAGTGTGTTTTATGGAGCAAAGTATGAATTTTAATTTTAATAGTCACAGTGTTCCAAAATCTGCACAAGTTGCACTCTGCTTTCTTGTGCTACTACTTTTCCCTTACCGTATGGAGGAAACACACAAATGGTAAACATCTTAAATTTTAAACTATGGATAAATGAAGCAAAATATATCACTAATTAAAGCAATTGCCATAATAAGATTTGGTGGACTAAAAATACTACACTAGCAAAATTTGGTAGATGCTTAAGAAAGCATGCTGTTATCAAGTTATCATGAAAGCTCATGCTAAGAGGAGCTTTACAACAGACATTTGAGTGAGAATACACAAATCTGATGAAATATAAAAGAAAACGCTTCAAATCTTAACAACTTACAGAATTATTTTTGTATTCTTCCTTTTTAGTTTGAACGCTTTATAACTCTACCTGCCACACTAAATGAGACAGCAGTGCCACCACAACCATATGACATACACTAGAAAACAACTTTCTCTTTTATAGTAAAGTATCTGAAAAAGATTTTTAAAAATAAAAGGAGGAAACCATTCTAATCATGAACATAATGAATTTCTGGGAATTCCATTTAACATAGCTTAAAAAACAAAAAAAAAGAAATTAGTGATAGTTAACACACACACACACACACACACACACACACACACACACACACACACACACACACACACACACACACACTTACTTACCTCAATAGCTCTCTTAATATACGGTATCTGTGTACCACTGTCCAGATCTTCATTAATAATAAGTCTTCTAGCCCACTGACCTGCCCTGACAACACCACTACCATGAATTAGAACTATCAGTTTATCTGGATTCGTCATTGCATCTTCACTCATAAAGATAAAACTCTTTGGCTCACTCTCAGAAGCATCTATCTGAAATAAAAAAAGAAA
>NW_017729024.1:9945859-9976186 GCF_001723915.1 Gavialis gangeticus | reverse complement strand
CCCAAATAAAGGGAAAAATAAAGTTGGCCAGAAAAGCAAGAAACAAAATCATTATACAATTAAATACACATTCCAAAATAAAAACAAAAATATATTAAAAAACTAATAGGGTAGATCTGGGAGGGGGGGCAGCTGCACCCCCACCCTGCAAGCCCCCTTTAATTCTTACTCCATCCAAACTTTAAAAACACCTGCCTGGGAGGGACAACAGCATTTCTGCCAGGCAGTGCTAAAACAGTCAATTGACTTCATGGCTCATTATCATTTCCCTGATTCCTGCTAATATCTCTCTACTCCACAGGTGTAAATGACCTTCAATCATACTTTGTAAAGGTCTTGATGTTCGGCTATTCAAGCTTTCCTTTTCTTCTGAAATTTTCCTGTCTGTTAGTCATTCCTGGTAATATCTCTCTTCTAATACATAGCCCTGTTGAGTGCTTCTAGCTGTAAGCCTTAACTCTAATTCACATGTAGAAATGACTAACAGTATTGGCAGCACTGTCCAGATGCTCAAGGAAGCAAGATTTGATTTTATGAATCTGAATAAGAGATATATATTTAAATACTATGACTATGTGACTAATGATACAATATATTTTGAATATTTTTGCCGAGTTTGTTGTGTTCTTTTCATATTTTATATATAATCTAGTATATCAGTGCACATTCCAATAGTTATATTTTTTTTGCTTTGACATTAAACTGGATACTATAGGGTTAACGTATCTGTAAAGCTTCTGGTTTCTCTCCAACTGGAGAAACATAATGTGGTGTGTTATATGTGATGACATGTCACACCATCTGAACCCCCCTTTTCAAAATACTAGATCCACCAATGCTAACAGTTGTAATTCAAAACTGGCCATTAGAATGTATACACGTTTTGCGTTATGAAGGCTAAACTATACTATGCAAACAATATAGCTGAACATGAACTAAAGTCCTTATCTGAAGTCTGAAGCCTCAAAGTCCTAACTTTAAAACAAAAAAATACATTACAATTAAGAAAAAACTTATCCAAAGGAGATTTATAAGTAATTTATCATACACAAGTAGGAGATAGGAGGCAGGAAGCATGAAAAATTATAAAAATACAAAAGGAGCCATAGACTTTAGTTGCTCACATAAATTTACTGGAAGAGATGAAAGTCCATAAAAGGATCATCTGGGAGAAAAAATGTCAAGTAATTTGTCACATCTTATTTGCCAGAAGCTGCAATAATAGATTCACGAGGAAAATATATAGAAAATGAAAACTGATACACCCTTCCATTTCAATCACAGCAACACAAGGATCTAATAATCCAAATAAGAAATCACATTGTAAATTCAGTCAATTATAAAGTTAGTAAAATAGTACCTGCATATAAAATATGCAATAAAATATCTTCATTCAATTTTGGAGTAAATAATGGCTTTGTCGTGAGCACTGATGAAGAGGCAATGTGTTGCTGCATAGCCCCAGGAGCAGACCAAGAGGTAGATTGCGGCTGCGTACACACATTCAAATAATCTGGGAGAATTCTCCCAAGGCTATTTTCTTGATAGAGAAACTCCTCCAGAGCTCCTCCAATTATCTGTGGGTACAGATAATTGAATGCTGAGCCCTGAAGAGCAGTTTACAGCCTGGGGGGGGACAGAGGAAAGGAAGGGAAGGGAACGGGACTGTGCAGACATTTCAGCATGCTCTGCAGGCTTCCCTAGTCTGTTTGGCAACAGATGGCTGCAGTGCACAGGGCAGCCCTGATTGGCTGACCCAGCCTGCCCATAGGCAACCTCTGTTTCCCTACAGCACAATGTGGGGATTGTAAAAGGGATGTGTGCCACTTCCTGCTGCAGCAGCAGCAGAGTCCAACAAGCAATACGCTGTCTCCCTGCGGAGCAGTGACAGGGGCAGAATGCTGAAGGACTATGTTCTCTTATGACTGAATTCATGGTATGTGGCATTTACTCTCCCAGAAGATATTCTGGTTGTTCCCAGGTTATTTTTCTCCTGGAGCGGCCATTTTTACTCTGGGAGAAAAAGCATACAATTCTGCACACTTCTGGGTTCTCCATGGAGAGCAGTAACTTTTCCAGGAGAAACTGAATGTCTGTATGAGCCCTGTGAAACAGAACACCACAATCCAAGCCTCAATGTCCCCTGTCTGCAAAGTGAGGCACTCATTTCAGGTGTAATGTGCCTGTCCCATAGAACCAGCATAAGTATCCTGGTTTGAACACTGAGTGGGCACAGCCTAATATTCCATCCACTCCTCTCCTAGTCTTACATATATAAGAAAGAATTGAAAAGGGAAGAAGGCTCCTATGTGGGGAGGCAAGGAGGCCACAATTTTAGCTGTATGATTGGCAGGAGTAAATCAAGGCTTGTATTGAAAAAAATGGGTCCTTTAATTATCTAAGTTCTGAGGCAAGAAAATACTAACACATCAGAATAATTTTAAAATTAAGCTAAAAATTTGAACAAATCAATATGTCTTGTGAGAGAGAGAGAGACAATATGACTTGGTTTCATCTCCAAAATTCATGCAGCGTGAACGTTATTAGTGCAAACAGTAGTATTCACACAATTAGGCGTCTAATGATGAGTCTCCTTGGAGAATTACTCACTCAACGTTCAAAAGATCACATCTGTATACAGCACCTAACTTCAAATCTAAAACCTTAATCCATTTGCAGTTCATAATTCTACCCCCAAAATAAGCATAACATTTTGAAGTTGCATAAAAATTTTGACTCAGCATAAAAACTGCAACTTTGGTTTCCCCTCTTTAAAATAAGGAGTGTACTTACTCCCTTCTTCACCCTTCCCCAAACATTCTCTGACTCATTCAATTAGATGGGAAGAGAGCACCTAAAGTGCTTATAGTATATATGCGCAGCACCTAACAAACATATAAAGAAAGAATGCAGCCATGTCAAGAGGACAAGAGGACACAAAAGGTCTTAAAATGGCGTTTCAAATGGTAATGTAGATCATTTCTATCTTAAGTATTGAGATAGAAATTGCTTATACTTAAGATAGAATATCTTAATATGCAATACTTAAGATAGAAATTGCTATAATTGAAATAAAACAATGCACTTTTATCGTCCAGAAAGACAAAGGTATAATTTAGTTATACATTTCAATACAATGCTGTAACTGCATATACAAGAAAACATATTTACTAGTTCACACTCCTGTAAATGGGTTAATTAAAAATAAAGTTAAAAATATCTACTGTATAGGGTTAAAAAAAAACCCCAAACCTTCATTCCCTTCCTCAACTTAATTACATTTGGAAACTTTTCTTCAAACCAATTTGTCTTCAAACAGCAGTAATTCATTAAATGAAGCTTTCACTAAAGAATGCACATAAAGGTCACTCTTGTGCACACCTCACTTTATTGACAAATCAACCTAGAATACCATTTATTTCTAGTCACAGTGAGACAGCAGAAAGCAATTTGTATTTATTAACAATTCTCAGTTTTGGATTTGTCTGTGAACACTTAACACTGATCTTTTATTTAAATATAGATTAAATAAATTCAGTAAAAGTCTCAATTTCAATTACCATATTTACTTGAATACAAAATGAGCCTGATTATAAGATGAACCCCCCCAATAATTAGATTCTGTATATAGAAAAGTTATAAGTGTGTTATAATTTTCCAGGTATAGAATCTAATTATTGGAGGTTTGCCTTGAATTTGCTTCCCCCCATCTACAGCAGGGAAAATAAAGCTGGGAGATCAGGTAGCCCTTTGTTCTCTGCTTCCCACAAACTTTTTCCCTTGGCAGCCCCTTCCCCCTTCCCTTACTGTCAGACTTCACTCTCCCTGAGCACGTGGAAGTGAGAAGCAAATTTGGAAACAATAAATCTGAAACTAAACATGGCTGTAGCAATTTACATATAATATCCATAGACTTACTACATAAATATACTTTTGAGCAACACTTTTTCACCTACTTATATCACTGGGCTGAGTCCCGCTAGAATCAACAGCATTTCAAGCCATAGTGAGCCACGACACTGCATACAGTTCACACAGAATCCCTCTGTCACACCCTCTCTCAGCCTGGGGCAAATGATTAGTGTGGCTCTACTCTCCATGGTGACCCCACAGCTCAGCACTGCTCAGTATGTGTGTGTACCCTGCTGCCTGCAAATCATCCCTGTGCTAATTAGCCCCTCATCACTCATCACTGGAACTGGGCATTCTTGTTGCAAATCCTGGAATGCTCCAAAAATTTACATGCAGATGAGGCACAGGGCAACTTGGTCCAGCTTCATCTTATAAAGGATTGAGTCACACCAATCATATTTACCAGGCTGAGAGAGGGCACAACAAAAGGAATCTGGGTGAACTGTATGCAATGTTGTGGCTCAGCATGACTTGAAAGGGTGGACTGTGAGGGGGATTGCACTTAATAGGCACTAGCATATGCCATATTCAGATGGGTTGCAACTAACCTATCCATGTGGTAGGTTCCCATCAGCATCTCGGCCTTTTGGCTAACATCAAGTGATCGGCAATGAACCTGATCAATGCCTTAAGAGCAGAGAAAAATCAATGGAACGTCAGGATGGCAGGAGTAGAGGAGGGAAACCCAAAAGAGTGGCACTGGTGCCTGACAGCCAGGAGGTGGAAAGAGAAATGAAGAGCAGAAATGAAGGTTGGAGACAGAAGAAGAGTGGATAAAGGTGGAAAAGGAGAGAGAAAAGAAGACAGCAAAGGTGAAGGAAGGAAAGCAACAGAGGCAGTGACAAAGAAGGCAGCGGTGAGAGAGATGAGGCCAGAGGGATGGCAGAAGCAGAGGAGAGCAGGAGAGAGAGTGGGAGCAGCTCGAGAAGGATGGTTGGGAACACAACAAAAGGTTAGCCCATCAGGAGTGGCATGGTGGAAAGATATAGAAGAGACACCATGGGATGCCGGTCCAGAGTAGGGACTATGGATATGGGCAACATTAACTGGCAATGGGATACAGAAGGGATTGCCTATGAACAAATACAAATTTGTGGAGAAGGTACTGTTTCAGATATTGGGGGTGCAGGCAATACTTTAGGAACATCTCACCAGCATGATTGCTTTCTCCAGCTGAAAGATATGGCAACTGACTTACTGGAACAAAGAAGGGTATGACCAATTTTTGGGTGAAATATCCATAAAAAGGGAGGAGGGAGAAATTAAAAAGGTTAAAGCTTGTAGCAGCAGAACAGTTAAAGGAAGAGTGGTTACTGTCCAGATGTATATGGATATATTAGAGAGAGAGGACATAGAAAGGTGCCTGGAAAAATATGTGCAAAGAGTTCTGTGGGTAGAGAAAGTGAAGGACAAATATGGTATTTGGACAGGACCGTGGAGGGCTCGAGCAGTGTTAAAACCAAATGAGTGGAGCCCAGATGGGGTGCAGCAGCTCCCTTCGGTGGTCCAGATAGGGCCAGAGCAGGGTTTTATAATATACTGTGGACAATCAAAGCAAAGTAGCAGATGGGGGAAAGAAGGGAACCTGACTGCACATTGTCCCCTCATAGCATGTTACAGGTGTGAAGGAACGAGCACAGAGTAGTAGAGTGCCAGGAGTTCATAAAATGCACTGTTTGTGCAGGGGAGGGGTACTTGTACTGCAAGTACCCAACAGCTTTTGCAACAAATGTCAGACTACTCCCCACCCCCCCCAACCAACTACAAGAATCAGAAAGCGACAGTGAAGAAGAGGAGCGGGAAGAGACTGAGATAGAAAAATTAGGGAGACTGCACAGGGGGGAGAAACAGAGATAGAGGGAAGTGGAATCTCTGTAACAGAAGCTGCACAAGAGAGAAGTAGTGATGAAATGGAAAGGGAAGAGGGAAATGCAACAAAGGATCGAAAGACATGGAAATGGGGGAAGGGAAGAAGGAAGACACCCAACAGACAACAGAAGTGGATATGCATCAAGAGAAAGAGCCAGATGGACAGGCAGGGAGAAGGCAGAAAGTGAAGGGACAGAAAGTCAGGAAAAAGAAACCTGATAAAGGGGGAGACGAGTTGGAGTCAGAACCGGAGAACAGATCCTGCCATTAACTCCCCTGGGCTCCAAGCCAGAGTGGAAAGCAGGCAGCGGAAAGTGGCAGGGAGGCAAGAAAAAGGAAGCCTTCCTAGCTGCAAAAGTGATCAGGCAGCTTTCAAGAGCAGCAGGTATATGAAGGGGCAACACGGCTGGTGTCAACCACAATGAGCTGTGGCACAGACAATCATTAAGGGGACAGGTCCACTCAGTTTAACATAAGCACAACTTCACTGATTATAGTTTCAATTAATGTCAGGAATTTCTTAACATGGAAAAGATGGGAGCAGGTCAAACCAATGTTAAATCAAGTAAAGGCAGACATAATCTACCTACAAGAATGTGGTATGAGGGGAGAGGGATTATAAACATTTTGAAAAAGAGGTGGAGATGGGGACCATCTTGGTGGTCAGGGACAAAAGAGAACAAAGCAGTTGGAGTGGCAATACTATTCAAGAATCCAAAGGTGAAAGGACAGCAGGTGGAAGACATCGTCAGTAGCAGACCACAGCAAATGATAATATCAGTTGGGGGAGAAGAATTAGAAGTTTTCAACATATCTGCACCACCACAGCGGGAGGGGAGGAAGGCTCTGCTTAGAAACTTAGCAGTTTACATAGTCAGAGAGAGACCGTGGATAATAGTGGAGGACTTCAATTGCATAATAGAAGTGGGTGACAGAACAAGGAAAGGAGGAGATAGAAATTTAGACGGTTCATCCAGATTGTTAACAAATATAATTAGAGTCACAAAGAGATGTGTGGGAAGTGGGAAAAGTTTTCACTAGAACTGACCTCAGCGGAAAGAAACAATCAAGAACTGACTTTATGTGTATTTGTATCAAAAGAAAGAGAGATACAGAAGAAAGAAATCATATTTGTAGCATTTAGTAATCATCGAATGCTGAAAGCAGAGCTGAGAAAGTTAAGTGTGAGACTGTTACAAGGCGAAGAGATATGTCAAGCATACGTGAGACACTATGAGGGGTGGAGAACACTGAAGAAATATTTTAAGAGTACCAGAGAATGGTGGATGATGAAGAAGAGGTTGGGAATTTTTCAGGAAGGAAAGCTGAAGAACTACAAGGAAAAGAACAAAAGAGCTGAGAGAGCTACAAAGAAAGATGCTGAAGCTGCTAAAGGAAGCTGCAGACGGAAAATAGGTACAAGAAGAACTAGACAAAACAAGGCAAGAGATAGAAAGCTGGTTTAAAAGAAAAACGAGAGAAAATGTTTTTAGCACAAGCACCCTGGGCAGAAGAAAAAGAAGAGTGGTCCCGATATTTTTCAGCTATAGTGAAGACAGTGAAAGGAGAATTAAAAGTGGTGCAGAAAGTAGGTAGTACCTGGATGGAAAAGCAGGAGGTGTTAAGAGGCAACGAGAAGATTTTATAAAGACCTATACCAGAATAAGGAGCTAGACAGGAAGAAGATAAAAGATTTTCTGGAAGAGACTGAAGAGAAAGTAAAGGATGAAGAAAAGAAGATGGAAGAAAAGATAAGCTTAAAGGAAGTGGAAGAGTGCTAAAAAAAACGTTTCAACAAGAGAAATCACCAGGAGAAGATGGACTACCTATGGAAGTTTACAAGAATTTTTGGGCATGGGTAGGAAGGGACATAGTGTGAGTTTCTGGGGGAACAGAGGTGGCAGGGAAAGATTTTACAACAGGCACTGTGATCTTACTCTTCAAGAAAGGGGAGAAGAAACTCCTAAAAGACTGGGGACCGATTACACTTCTTTATATGAACTATAAGTTAATGCGCAAGACACTGGTTTTGAGGAAGAGGAAAAACCTCCAGAAAATAGTACATGAAAACTAAGTATACACAGTACCAGGTAGAAGGATCTCCAAAACAATCAGAGTGACCAGAGATACACCATCCCACATCTAATTAAGGACAACAAACACAGTTATAGCAAACATAGATTTAGAAAAAGTATATGACAGACTGGATCATCATTACATATTTGAAGTGCTAGGAAAAACACGGTTCCCAGAGAAATTTATATGTTGGATAAGGCTATTGTATAGGGAAGCAGAGAATCAAGTACAAATTAATGGCCATCTAAGCAGAGCCTTTAAAATCCATACAGGAGTGAGGCAACTCTATTTGTGTGTAGCATGGAACCATTAGCTCAAAAAAATAAGAGACAAGGTCATAAGTGAAATAAAGATACCAGGAGGGGGAGAGGTAAAATGTGTATTATACATGGATGATATAAATGTAATAATTAGAGAGACATTCAATGCAAAGGGTGCTAAAGCATCAGAGTATGGAGAAGCAACAGGGGCTAAACTAAATAGATTAAGAAGCACCAGATTGGGAGTGGGAAACTAGAGGGACTTGGAAAAGATGGGCTTTCAAATAAGAGAAAGTGAAATTAGAGTACTAGGGATCCTGTGGGATGCCAAGGGGAAAGGTAATACAACATGGGACAAGGTAACGACAAAGATATGGCAAATACTTTGGTTATGATCCTGAAGGATGCTCTCCTTTGCCAGAAAAGTGGCAGTGGTTAATGCTGTGCTACTGCCAATTATTCTATGTACAGGAACTATATTCCCACCAATGTGGTGGCAGATAGCAAAAGTACAGAGGGAAATGTGTGTGAGCTTCTGGAATGCCAAACTAGAAAAGCTGGCAAGATCTGAACTGTACAAAGCAAGAGAGATGGGGAAATGGGGGCTGCCAAATTTGGGATTATTTGTCTATGCAAAATATGTAAGCATGGTATGCAATGCGATAATGGAGGGAGAGAGCAAAGCAGTGCATATCACCACCCAATTTCACACAGCTGCAATTTTGAGGAAATGAGGAGTATATCAGATGTCTCTGAAGAGTCCATGGGCATGGCAACCAATGATTCATTACATCAGGATGGAAAGTTTCATGCAGAGATATAAAGTAGGAAAGGTAGGAATGGAGGTCTTGAAGGATCATAAGAAATTGATGAAAGCGCTAAAGGAGAGAAACAAAATGGCACCAATGAGAAACCTCTTGGAAGAACAAGCGAAGCAGGTGCAGGGAGTTGTGGCAAGTAAACAACTGGGAGGGGAACATGATGACCTAGCATGCATGATTGTGAGAAATATCTTGCCAGTGAGAGCTGCAACACAGATGGGGCTTGATGAGCTCATCTAGATGCTGAAGGGAGTGGTGCGGGGAAGATGAAATGGTGCGACGTGTTCTGGGAGAGTACGCATGCAAAGGGGGTGTTGGAAAAGGTCCACTGCTTTCTAAGCATCACCAAAATAAACCCATTGTTAGCTCAGGAGATGGCAGTATATTAAGGGTGGTCAAAATACAGCATTCAGGCCAGATCCAGTCCACCAAGAGATTCTATCTAGCCCACGGCAGGTCCCCCAGCTCCACCCAGCCCAAGCATAGGGGGTAGCCCAGGCCATGAGTCATGCAGCTCATCCCACCACCCCTGGGCACAGTGGGGTGGTGCAGTGGCTGGCCCCAGCTTTCTGGCAGCCCCTGTTGCAGTGGATCTTTCTGCCTGGCTGCCGCTGCCAGTGTCTCCACTACCACTGCCAGACCCAGTCATGCTGCCCAGGCACCATAGCCCATCGCAAATAATTGCCCGCCCCTGTATTATATGGACTCATACCAAAGGGACTGAAGGAAATTTATTAAGGACTTTATTAGCATGCTTAAAACTAATTTATGGAAAACTCCATTTGAAGGGCTGGCTTTCACTGAAAGGAAGTGCCTGAACCTGGGGCTACATTAACTGAAATTGTACATTGATTGGGACAAGTAAGAGATCTGAGAAGAAGCAGCAAAGAAGAAATGCAGGAAAAAGGACTGGACATGCTGGTTTCACTAAACCAACAGAAAGGACTGGTGGGAGGGATGGAGAGTTTCAGGTGGTTGCTGAGCTAATAGTTTTTCATAGGTTTCTACATGAAAATAAGTTCTGTAACTCTTTGGTGGGAAGCTGATGTATGTTATTTAAGGGTTTAATATATGTAGCTGTATGTTTCTGGATATGTAGTTGTTTTTGCAATATGAAATTTTGGTAAAACAAGGATGCTTAATAAGTGACACTATGTAAGTCTAGGATGATAAGTGTATTTTTAATATCATTTGTAAAAAAAAAAAAAAAGTTCCTATCAGCATATTTGCCCAATGTGGGTCATGTGTTTTATAGTTATGTTCAGTGCAAGGTAAGGGAGTACAGGCTAGATGAATGGACTGTAAGATGAATAGAAAGCTCAGGTTGGAGCACCGGGCTCAGAGGGCAGTAATCAATGGCTTGATGTCTTGTTGGCAGCTGGTATCAAGTGGAGTGCCCCAGGGGTTGGCCCTGGGGCCAGTATTGCAATTCATATGAAATGTCTTCATCAGTGACCTGGAAGATGACATAGAGTACACCCTCAGCAAGTCTGCAGATGACACCAAGCTGTGGGGAGTAGTAGATATGCTTGAGCGTAGAGCTAGGAATCATAGTGACCTAGAGAAATTGGAGTACTGGGCCAAAATAAATCATATGAGGTTCACCACAGACATAGGATGGAACAATCCCATGCACTAGTACAGGCTGGGGGCTGACTGGTTAGGCAGCAGCTCTGCAGAAAAGGACCTGGGGGTTACAGTGAACAATAAGCTGAATACGAGCCAAGAGCGTGCCCTTGTTGCAAAGAAGGCTAACGGCACACTGGGCTGCATCAGTAGGTGTTGCCAGCAGGGCGAGGGAAGTGATTATTCCCCTGCTTTCACCACTGGTGAGGCCACATTTGGAGTACTGTGTTCAGTTTTGGGCCTCCCACTACAGACAGGATGTGGACAAATTGGAGAGAGTCCAGTGGAGGGCAACAAAAATAGTGAGGGGGCTGGGGGACATGACTTCTAAGGAGAGGCTGAGGGAACTGGGCTTATTTGGTTTGGAGAAGAGAAGACTGAGATGCAGATTTAATAGCAGCCTTCAACTACCTGAAGGGAGGTTTGAAAGAGGACGGAGCTAGACTGTTCTCAGTGGTTGCAGATGCCAGAACAATGAGCAATGGTCTCAAGTTGCAGCAAAGGAAGTTTAGGATAGATATTAGGAAGATTTTTCTCACTAGGAAAGCAGTAACACACGGGAACAGGTAACCCAGAGAGATGGTGGAACTTCCATCCTTGGAGGTTTTTAAGACCCAGCTAGACAAAGCTTTGGCTGAGTTAATCTAGTTGGAAATGGCCCTGCTTTGAGATGACCTCCTGAGGTCCCTTTCAACCCTAATTTTCTATGATTCTATGAGTGTTGGCTGTATTTAATCAATTTCATAGTTCATAGGTGGCTTCCATTGCTGAGCACATGCTTTTTTGGCAGCAGTTTAATAATAGATATTGTATTTAGTGAGATTTCCTAGTATGTGATTATAAAATGAGGAGCTTTTTTCCCCATGCCAATTGGGGGGAAAAAATCTCATCTTGTACTCAAGTAAATAAAGTAGTTTAGTTTAACAAGTTGAGCCAGTATTGCAATTCATATGAAATGTAAGCTTTCAGTAATTTCAGCTTTGTGGCTAGGGAAGTTAAATCATTCTAAATTCTACTAGTATGTTACTGGAGATGCAATGTTTGATGGTGGATTTTATTTCTGTGAATTACATATATCTTGCAGTATATTTAAGTTACTAATATATACGTTAAATTAAACTGTTCTTTCAAGCCTTTCTGAAAGTGTGGTATCAGTTTGCTTGAAATCCTGTTCATGTTTATTTGGCTTTTATACACACCTGGTCAACTTCCAGTTTTGGGCAGCTTCAAGAACTGTACGAATCTGGCTCTTTTTCAAAAAAAATCAACCTTGCAAGTTTTGTGGGTTTCAGAATTTTTTTTTTTTAATTTCTATGTCAGTATGAAACAGTTGCATGAAACATTAGACTTGAAATTCTGTGATGAAAAATGTTAACTTCTAAGAAAGCTACAAGAGAAGATTCAGCCCAGAAGCCTGTAGGAGAAAGAATTTGGAGGAATAAGTGGTGAGTGGAAAACAGAGTACGGCTAGCAAATGGAATAAATTGTTACTGAAAAAAGAAAGGGATAGAGCTGTGAATTCTTGAAAGGGGAAGTGACGGCTTTCTGAAATCTAAAAACTAGTGTAAAGTGAGCAAAGGTTCTGATCGTATGGTTCTTCAGCTACTAACTAGCCTATTTATTTTATAGTCCTTCCAACATACTCCCACTCTTCTCTTAGATTTAAGCATGTATGTGAGATTGGGATTCCCAGCACCAAATCGCATTCTAGATTTATGAGTAAAATATGGTTTTAGATAGAGATGACTAGTTCATTTTTCTTTTTCAAAGTCTCATGGTGTTGATGTCCTGCTTATATATAACAGCGTAAAGATCAGAATGCTTGATCAGGAAAAAGGGATCTGGTTTTTATGCTCGTCTCATGTTTTAGCTTGAGGAAGTTAAAACACACGTCCTCTGTCTCTCTCTAAAGGCGTCTGTACTGAATAAAGCAATTTTGTGGACATACCCACACTATCTCTGAATGAGCGCGCTTGACTCCTCGAAAGTGCAGTATCTGCGCAGTCTAATTAGCATTGTTGGAAAAACAGGATCTACTACAATCCTGGGTTGAGCACTGCACTAACACAACTACTGCTCTCTGGTACCCAAGCCAGCTGATTCAAAGCTGGTTAGGGTATCTCTGTAAGGTACTGCCTATGTTGTGGGGACATACCCAAGGAATCTGGAAGTAGGAAGAACACCTTTCTAGACAGTGCCTCCAGGCAGAGGGAGAACCATTTGTGCTATGTGCTCAGTCTGGGGTTTACAAGGTTGAGAAGGGAGACAAATCCAGCTCTCTTCCCCTCACCACCGGTGTTTCCAGTACAGTATTTTCTGTTCTTGCTGCTATGATAGTGGCAAAACCTGATCTTGGAATACTCTTTTTTTCCAAAACCAGGTTTTGGAAGGCTGCCAAAATTTTCCTGAAGCAAGAGAAGGAAATGAGAATTTGTAATGCTTCATATTCTACCAAATCTGAAGGGAAACTCAGGGGACAAAATAAAAGACAGTTGTGTAGCCCAAAGTGATCTTCCACACTGAATATTAAAGGCCTACCATGAACAGTGGAAGTATGAGAGCTTTTCAAAGATCATAAGAATCCTTTATAATGGAAAGTGTTAGGCAGCTTGCATAGAGAGGTCACGACTATCTCTCACTACAATACAAAAATACACTGTAATTGCAGAGTACAGTATGTGTATAGATATAAATATTTTAATATGTGTGATTTCAGGATAGCTGCATTATTCCTGACTGGTGATAATATACCACCCTCATGTACTCACATACATGCCTCATGATACTGAAAAGATTATTAAAAGGTGTCTTAAAAAGGTATTTAAAATATTTGATTGAGACCACTATTATGGGTTTCTTTTTATTCCTCTGCCTGTAAAGCCAACTGCCTTTCGTTCTTTCAGTCCAATTGCATGGATCTCAGGGGAACTATAAACGCTTCTCAAAGCAATTTATAGTTTCCTATGCAAACTTATCACAATTTTAAAGTTCTGCTATCTCATTCTTGCTGGACTAAAAGTGAATTTGAGGCCCCCACAGAATTCCCTCACGCCCAGGTAGATCAGATACATTAAAAAACAGATAGACACACTTGCCAACATATTTCTTTGCCTGTGTGTGCACATGCTGCATGCATTTATTGTTCCAAGTCAGCACCTTCTCTGGGCCCGAAGCACAGCTGGTATTATCTGTGTCCAGCATCCAGCTGCAAACTCCTCAGGGCAGGGACTCTTGTCTGTGTGTGCAATTTGCAGTACCAAACAAATGGCAAGATTGAAAAAAAACTGACTTACTGGGAGAGTTACTTTTTTCAAGTGGCATTCCTTTTCCAGTAGTCCATAGATATATTTAGTAACGATCTGCAAAAATGAAACAGAATTTAAGGCACTTACACAAATTGCTCATTCATTCGTAAGTCTCAGAGAAGTAGGTTGATCAAAAAGTATTTCTTTCAAATATTTGTGCATATTTTGCTCATATAACTAATTACAAGACGTGAAGCTTCATGAAAAAGGTTCCTCCCTTCCTCTTAATATATGCAGCTTGCTTGTACAAAGCAATCCTAACTATACCTGTGACTCTACCACCTGCTGCTGTGTGAATAATTATGTGCCTCAAAACTAAGGATTATGACCAATTAATGTATACTCAGGGGTACGAAAAAGGCTCTCTTTTTTCAAAGAAATACTTTAAAAGCATTTCTTCCATGAGCAGGGCTCCTGAAACCCTCTCCCCTGCAGGTTCACTTCATGAGCTACACAGTCACCCTTGCCATTTCTATTCACTGAACAGGAGAGGGGCAGGTCAAAGGTGTTCTAAATAGGAAAAAAAACCTTGACTTTCCCCACCAAGCGGGGAGGGGGGGGCAGAGGAAGAGGGTTAAGCCTATAGTCCTCAAGTAGAAATAAAGCTGAAATTAAGACTTGAAGCAAAAAAAATTAGTGAAAAGACCCAGCAAAAATCAACCTAGCCACACGAAACATTGAGAGATCCTTCCTTGCTACTTCAAATTTAACAAAGCTTGTCAGGACTTAAAAGGTATGCAAAATATCTTGGGGAACTTTTTTTTACCCTTACATACTGAGAAAATTGATACATTAATTTTGGAGTTCAGCTGTAAGACAAATTCTCCATGCTTCACTCATACTGGATTACAAAAACAGTTATAAAGTAAGTGCTTGGACTTCTCTGGCTACAGAAGTAGAAACAATGGCAAATTAAAAAGGGGGCAAAAGTGCTCATTAAAAATCTCAAATGGGGGCCTACCACTTCATTTGAACCTGGGGAATTACATTTAAATTCCAGACTGAATACACAGTAGAAGACCTTTGGTACAAAATACCAGTCAAAGAAAGAATATTTGGGTGCAAATACACCTGGTGTTGCCTAATCCAATCCCTCAAGGCCTCAGTTAGAACCATATAAACCCCCAGCATATTAAGCAACACCAGAAATGAAGTTGTAACAAAAGCTCTGAGTGAAGGCATCTTAACAATGCACTATGAATTTAGCAAATAGGTGTGAAAGCATAAGCTTCCACTTTAATTTTACAAATTCAAAATTACCAAATAAAGTTTCAATGAATTTCAAGAGTCTTTACTATACATATGTGAGCAGCTGTACTATACAAACATTTAGAATATATCTGAATCAATTCAATGAACTGATGAAAGCAAATTAAAAAGCAAAAACAATGCTGAAAAGGACAAAAACCTTTACTAGGATTACATGAATTCTCTACTATTCTGTCCAAATACACTTACTGACAGAATTACATTCAAAAACCTTTAAGGCTTTAAAGAAAATCAGTCTTACTAAACATTAGTATCTACAGGGAAACTGCATTTGGAGAGGGAACTTAGCTGTAAGCAATGAGTTGATTTAAGACATGTTTATCCCCTAAGCAGTATGTTAGGAACATGCATACAGTGTAATTTTACCTCCAGGGCCAAACTGTTTATGGCTCACTGAAATCAACTTCAGTATTATGCCAACAGTAAAGCAGTTAAGTTCCTGCAGTCTCAGATGCTGATGGTGTACAGACGTTTAAATTAGTATAATGATAATACGGCCTCAAACACAGGGATTTTATTTTTCATGCTAAATCTCGGCATGTATCGACCTCCAATGGCTAGAAGAACAAACTAATGTATCAAATATACTAAAAGGACATTTAGGGGGAAAAACATATTTGCTGTGAAGGAAATATATATGAGATACTATTGATAAAAAAATACCTTTTTTTCTTTATTATTAGTTTTCTTTTCCATTCTTCTTCCCCCACCCTCTACCTTTTTATTTTTCATTTTGATCTCATCTATTTAGAAGATAAACTCCTTACAGTTTGTATATATTTCTCCAGAGTCTAGCACACAATGGGACTCCAAACCCGATTGGCCCTGTAGCTATTACTCTAATAAAATTAATGAAAAAAAATCAGGAGTGCTGACACAGTCCAACTGCATAAACTGTTATAAACAATGAATGTAGTCTATATATTTAGCTAGGATGTCATTAAATACAGCAAGGACAGACATTATCCTAGCAGATGAAGAGCACCAAAATACATTAAGAATCTGGCCATGCCCTCTACTCCAGAGGCTAAAATAGGTGGAATGAAATATGAAATATTCAATTACAATGTTATGCAACCCCATTTTTTTTTATTTAGATGGAACAGTATAATTGCTGTAATTGCTGCTATTTATACATATCTCAGAGGGCCAGCACAAACATATCCCAATTTAGAACATGGCTGAATGAATATATAACATAGCTTATCTAACACTACAATTAGAAACTTCTGCATTTAATGACTTCTGATATTACTGATGATACACAATTGTCCAAATAAAAAGATAGTTTTTAAATTTTACCTTTTTGTCTTTTCTTTAAGGTATATAGAAAAATGTCTGTGCTTAATTCATAGATTCATAGATTGTTAGGGGCTGGAAGGGACCTTGCAAGATCATTGGGTCAACCCCCTGTACTAGGCAGGAAAGACAACTGGGGTCAAGTGACCCCAGCAAGGTGATCGTCCAGTCTCCTCTTGAAGATTTCTAGGGTAGGTGATTGCACTACCACTGGAGGGAGCCTGTTCCACAATCTGGACACTCTAGCTGCGAAGAAGTTTTTCCTAGTGTTAAGCCTGAAATGGTCTTCCAGGAGTCTGTGGTCATTACTCCTGGTTTTTCGCAAGGGTGCCATGGTTAACAGTTGTTAGCCAAGCCCCTGACATATTCCCCTGATGTAGCAGTAAGCTGCTACCAAGTCCTTTCTCAGCCTTCTCTTTCTTAGGCTGAAAAATCCCAGGTCCCTCAGCCTTTCCTCATATGGCTTGTTGTGCAAGTCTCTGATTATACAGGTGGCTCTTTTCTGGATTTTCTCAAACTTTACCATGTCTTTGTTGAAGTGTGGCACCCAGAACCAGATGCAGTATTCCAGCTGTGGTCTTACCAATGCTGAGTAAAGTGGAAGAATCACTTCCTTGGTTTTGCTTGAAATGCACCGATTGATGCATGCCAGAGTATTATTTGCCCTGCTGGCTACAGCGTTGCATTGATGGCTCATATTCACTGTGGTCTATTATTACCCCTAGGTCCCTTTCAGTTGTGGTGCTAGTCAGTTTGGTGCTGCCAAGCTTGTAGGTATGTTGGGGATTGTTATTCCCCAGGTGAAGCACTTAACGTTTCTCGACACTGAACTTCATCTGGTTCTGATCCATCCAACTTACTAGCCTGTCTAGGTCCACCTATATCTCCAGCCTATCTTCAAGCGTGACCATGCTCCCCCATAACTTGGTGTTGTCCAATAACTTGGCCACTGAGCTCTTCACTCCCACATCCACATCATTGATAAAGATGTTAAAAAGAACTGGTCCAAGCACCAATCCCCGGCCACTTCTCGCCAGGACGACACAGATCCATTCATTAGAACTCTCTGGGTCCTACCCCACAGCCAGCTTCCTACCCACCTGTCATGCAGTTAAGTACACAATCCTCCAATTTTCCCATGAGATCATCATGAGATACCAGATCAACGGCTTTTTATAAGTCAAGGTATACAATGTTGACCTCCTCTCTCTTATCCAGGTGGTGAGTTGTAGAAGGAGATGAAATTGGTAAGACAAGACCTGCCTGCGACAAAGCCACACTGGCTGTCATTCAGAATCCTACCTTCTGCAAGCTTATCACAGATAGATTCCTTAATGAAATTTTCCAGGATTTTCCCTGTCATAGAAGTTAGGCTAATTGGCCTATAGTTACCCAGGTCCTCTCTCCTTCCCTTCTTGAATATAGTCACAACACTGACCCTCTCCCAGTCCTCAGGGACCTCTCCAGAGCACCACAAGTTTTGGAAGAGTTTCACCAGGGGTTCTGCAATGACTTTCACCAGCTCTTTCAGCACTCTCAGATGAAATTCATCTGATCCTGCTGACTTATATATAATTTTTTTTAACTGATCACACACAAGTTCATTGTCAATAGCAGGAAAGCTGTCATTCCCACCATGCCCATTCTGTGCCCTATCTTCTGGCATGATTTTACCCTTGGCCCAGTGAAATACGAAAGCAAAGTAGTCATTCAGGAGTTCAGTTTTCTCCTGAGCGTCAGTAACCAGCTGTCCTGAGTTGTTGAGCAATGGCCCTACACTCCCATTTGTTTTCCTCTTGTTCCCTATGAACCTAAAGAGGAACTTCTTGTTGTCCTTGATTTCTGTTGCTAATTTTAGTTCAGTTGCTGCCTTAGCCTTTCTAATCTCCCTACAAGTGTGGGCCATTTTTGTATAGTCCTTCTTGGGGACTGTCCCAAGCTTCCATTGTTTGTACACCTCTTTCTTCTTTAAGAGGACCATGATTTCCCTGTTTAGCCAAGAGGGCTTCCCAGCCATTTTGCTACCTTTCCTCTGCATGGGAATGGACTTCCTTTGTGCTTCAAGGATCATGTCCTTAAGGAATGACCACTCTTAATGCATTCCTTTTGCCTTCAGTCCCTGGCCCTGCAGCACTTCCCCTGCTATTGTTCTGAGCTTGCTGAAATTTGTATTTTTGAAGTCCAAAACTTCAATCCTGCTATATAATTTGCCTGCCTTGCAACTGACAGTGAACAGACAGTAATCATAGCTATGTAAATAATCTCAGATAGTCATAAGGCACAACCTCTTGGTTCCAGACTCTCCAGAAGACAAGACACCAAAAATCTAACTTAATAAATCCGGGACCTAGTTAAATAATTTGGTAGTGGCAATCCCTCAATTTGAAGAGATTCTTTACCATGGCTCACAGATGGGTCTCAAGGTGACTTAAAAGCCCAATTCTTGAGCCAAAAGGCCCACCTGCAGATGTTACAGGTCTTTCACAAGGAAGAGTAAGCCATAGGCCAGGATTTTTCTCCTTTCCTTCCTTTGCACCCTCTTTTCTGCTTCAAGGGTGAGATGTTTTACCTTGAAACTGGTAGTTGCTTGGTTGAGGTTGTGGCAGCACTGGAATTGGTCAGCAGCCAGCTCCTCCCAAGTCTTGATATTGGCATCCATTTTCTTCAGATATGGCTTCATTGTGTCCTTGTATCCACAGCAAGATCTTGGGGCATTACTAAGCTTGGAGTAAAGCACTTATTTTGGGAGTTGAGTCAGGCATCCACAACCCATCCCTGGCCCAGCAAAGTTGGTGCTTGAGGATCACCAACTCAATGCTGGTAACACTGGCTTTAGCAAGGATGCTGGCATTTGTGTTGCAATCTTACCATTTGATGAGGAGGATTTTCCGGAAGCCTCATTGTTGCTGCCTCTCCAGGCTTTTGAGATGACAACAGTAGGTCATCCATGTTTCACATCTGTAGAGGGGAGTGAGGATGATGGCTGTATTGTAGACCTGGATCTTGGTGTCTTTCTAAAGATTGCATAGTGATACACCAAATCAATTTCTGAAAGGAGACACTTGAGCACAAGATCCTTTGCTGGACATCCCCATCTATGTTCACTCTGAAAGACATAGCTATCAAGGTAGGGGCCAATTACCTCCAGAGTCCTTTCCTCAATGGTAATTTGGGGAGGGAGGTCACATTTGTTGCCTGAGACAGGCTGGTAGAACACTTAGTCTTCTCAATGTTGATGGAGTGACCCAAAGTTCAGTAGGTTTCTCCGAAAAGATCCAGCATGGTGTGGAGGTTTTTCTCAGTGTACACAAGGATGCCGCAGTCATCAGCATATTAAAGGTCCGGAATAGTTGTTTGAATACTTTGGTCTTAGACTGAAAACATCCCTTATTGAAGAGCCCTCTACCTGGTTGGTATTCAATGTCAATTCCAGAAGAAAGGTGGTCTGTAATGAGAACTAAGATGACTGTCAAAAAAGTGGAGAATAGAGTTTGGTTGATGACACATCCTTTCTTGACTCCAGTTGAGATGATAAATAGATCTGTCTCTGATTTGCTACATAAAATAGTCACAGTCATCTGGTCATAGAGAAACCTCAGGACCTTGATGTACTTCTCCATCCAAATCTGGCCAGTATTTCCACAAGTCTTTGCAACTAATGGAATCAAAGGCCTTAGTGAGATCAATGAAGGCCATATACAGCATCTGATGTTACTCCTGACACTTTTCTTGGATCTGGTGCGCAACGAAGATCATGTCAATGGCCCCACAAGATGGTATGAAATACATTGAGATTCTGGCAGGACTTCCTCAGCAAGAGGTAGCAGATGGCTCAGGAGAATACAGGCAAGGGTTTTCCCTGCTGTGGAAAGGAGAGCAATAGCTCAATATTTCCCACACACAGACTTATCTCTCTTCTTGAGGATGGTATTCCTCAGTTCCCCAAGGATCTCTTTGTTGTCTCAAAAGTGTAGAATAATTTTATAGAGGCTCAGTACCAGTTCCTCACAGTCAGCCTTCCAGATTTCAGCAAGTATGCCATCTGGTTCAGTAACCTTGTTGCCATCTGTTTCAGTAGCCTTCCTTGATGGTATGCCAGACTTCTTCTAAGATAAGAGGGTTGGCAAGGGATCCTTTTTCAGGGTGTTGGGGATGGATTCAATGGTCCTATCCACTACAGTGGAATCATGGTTCAGGAGTACCTCAAAGTGCACTTTCCTCCTAGCTTGGATAGATTCAGTGCCTTTGAGGAGCACCGAGACATCCTGCAATCGCAGGAAATTAGGACTGTGGGACACTGGGCCATAGACGGCCTTCATTGTCCAGAAAAAAATATGCATGTCATGTTTTTCAGCAGAGATCTGGGTCTCCTTGACTTAATTTTGCTAGCTGATTTTTTATTTCCCAGTTACTTCAAGCTTTGACTTTGAGGAGCTGATACGTATCCTTCTTTTGCTGAGATAAGGTGTCATCTTGCCATCTTTCTTTAAGGTAAATGGAAAAGTGTCCATGTTTAATCACAGCTACTTAAATAATCTCAGTTAGACATAAAGGAACAACCTCTTTGTTCCAAAGTCTCCAGAAGATAAGACACCAGGAATACAACTTAATAAATGGCCTAGTTAAATAACTACATTCTTCAGCAATAACTTTTCCAGCAGAAGTCATCCTTCATACTGTTATTCATTCCACCTTGTGGAGGGCTGCCATGAGTCATGTCTAACTCTGTTTCACCTGGTAAAGGACTCTTCCTATTAACTTGGTACCTTCATCTGATGCTAAAGGTGTTGGGGAACAGGCAGTTCCTTCCTTCCAGAAATGGAAAATGCCATCTCTATTCCTAATTCCTACTCTACTCCCAATTCCAGTTTATCAGGAAACTACATCATTAAGCAACTAACCAAAAATTCCAAATGACAAGACCCAGTCCTCATGAGGGACTTCAGTTACCATAACATCTGTTGGGAGGGTAAAACAGCACTGAATGGGCAGTGCAGCAGATTCCTGGAATTTGTTGGGGGTAACTTTTTGGTACAACTGGTGGAGAGGCCAATTAGTGGGGGGAAGTTATTCTTGATTTGCTACTCACAAACGAGGAATTGGCTTGGCTTGAGACTGTAAAGGTGGAAAGCTACTTGGATGACAGTGGGTGCCTCTACACATGCCACTAATGCTATAAAAGCTTACTGCACAGTAAGCAAATATGCTCCCAACAGGGATGGGCTTCTGGGACTGAAGATTTCTCAAGATCTCCCTGCCCAGCTCAGGGCTGGCTGGGAACTGTCCTACTTCTGGGACAACTCCCAGCCAGCTCCAGGCTGTACTGGGATTCCCCACCCACCCTGGAACTGCCTGGGAACTGTCCCACTTCTGTAGCAACTACAGCTCCACAGGGATTTCCTTGCCCAGCCCACAGCTGGCTGGGAACTGTCCTGTTTCTGGGGAAGACCCTAGCCAGCTCTGGGCTGTGTGCAGCAGGGCTGGTCAGGAAGCAGTGGCGATGTGTAGGGGGTGCATGTGCACCCCGAGAGCACCGATACAACCCCTGCCTGGCCATGCTTGCCACTTAGGTGATGGGCTGGGGGGGCAGGCAGGAGGGCTGGTGCCCCCCCTGCAAGCACCAGCCGATCGCTGCAGTCACTCCCAGAAGTGGCCACAGCCACTCCCCAAAGCAGCTGCAGCAACTGGCCACATCGATTGGCAGGATCAGACATGGGGGGACTCTCCCCTCCCTTGGGTAGTGAGATTAGCAGTGGGGGGACTGCCCCCCCAGTTGGTGGGACTGGTCACAGAGGGGGCACATGCCCCTGCTGACTAAGACGGCACCAGTTGCCCATGCCAGGAAGTATCCCACTTCTGGGGGCAGCTCCAAGCCAGCTCCAGGATGTACCCTAGAAACTGAAGGAACTGGATGAGGTAATTTCACAACCACTGGTGATCATCTCTGAGAACTCATGAAGATCAGGTGAGGTCCCAGATGACTGGAAAAGGGCAAATATAGAGGCCACCTTTAAGAAAGTGAAAAAATGGTTCCAGGAAATTACAAACTAGTCAGCCTGACCTCGTCCCAGAAAACAGGTGACCTGGAAAGATTATGGAACAGGTCATCTAGGAGTTATTTCTAAGCACCTGAAAAAGAACAAGGTGATCAGGAAGAGCCAACAGGGATTCATCAAAAGCAAGTCACTCCTGACCAAACTAATTTCCTTCTATGACAAGCTATGTGGATAGCTGGAGAGCACTGAACATGATATACCTTTAGCCTAGCAAGATTCTGAGACCATCTGCCACAATATTCTTATTAATACGTTAAAGCTGGGGTTAGAAATGTTTTGACAGAATTACTGGAGAAATGGTCCAAACTCAATCAGATGAAATTCAATATGGAGAAGTTCAAAATCCTGCATTTGGGATGGAATGAATCATATATACATGCAACAACTGGGGAAGGAGTGACTGGGCTACACTACTGGATAAACAGACTTTGTGGTCACAGCAAACCATAACTTGAATATGTGCTCTTGTTGCAAAAAAAGCCTGTAAACTAGACTGTATTAATAAGAGTGTCACTTGTAAATCAAGGGAAGCGATTTTTCTGCTCTATTCAGTGGTAATGAGGGCCTCATTTGGAGTACTGTGTCCAGTTTTGCTCCCCTTGCTTCAAGAAAGATGTGGACAAATTAGAAAGAGTCAAGTAGAGAGCAACAGAAGTGACTGGATGCCTGGAAAATAACATATGAGGATAGACTGAAAAAACTAGGGCTACTTATCTTGAAGAGAAAACTGAGGAGCAATCTGAAATCAGTCAGCAAATACCCAAGCAGTCATTACACAGAGGATGGAGGTAATCTATTTTATGTGACCAAAGGGGAGCAATGGTCTTAAATTTCAGCAAGAGAAATTTAGGTTGGATATTAAGAACTTTCTCACTATCAGAATGGTTAAACATTGGACCAGGCTGCCCAGAGAGGCTGTGGAATCTCTACCCCTGAATGCTTTTGAGAACAAGTTATAGAAACACTTGACTGGATAGTTTAGTCAGGGATGATCCTGCCTCAAAAGCAGAAGTCTGAACTACATCAATGGGGGCCAACTTTTTTGGCAGGTATGCCACAAATTAGCTCTGCACTCTCCCTGAGTGCTGCTCCAAACCCTTCTCCCTGCCTGGTCTGTTGCTCTGTTTCCTGCCTGCCTTCCTCTATGCTGTCTGTCCCCTCCCCACAAACCATGTGCTACATAGAGAGTTTGCCTGTGCCATTTGTGACATGCGTGCCTGCACTAGATGACCTCCTGAAGTAGGTCCCTTCCAACCCTATTATTCTATGATTCTATACTTATTTCTATATTTATCGAACAAATAACTGTACTAAGAAGCTACCAAATTGCAATAAAATTAATTTTACAAGTTGGCTTAACCACTGGATCCCTAGGCAGCTGAACGGAAGGCAAAAACCAAAAGCATGTTACATTATTGTGGCAGTGAGGAAAAATTCCTTCCTAGCTTCAAGATGACTAAACAAGGCCCATAATCCAGTCTTACTGTAGTCCTAAACAGTAAGAAGGAGCTTTCTTCCAAGTATGTATTTGAACTCCTGTGCAGAGAAGCAATAAGCTTGTGCTGCAGCCACTCAGGTACAAAGCCCTTCTCCTCATGCCTGAAAAAGATGAGAAGCAGGGAGCTGAAATCCCTATAGAGGTTTTCAACCTTTTTTAAGGAGTGTACCCCTTCTGCTGGGTATTTCTCCTGGACTGTACCCCCTGGACGAGCTGGGAAGAGGGGGTCCCCTGGCAGCTGGTTGACAAGTGGTGGGGGTACCCCAGAGGCCAGCTGATGAGCAGGGGGTCCCCTGGTGGCCGGTCGATGACAGGGGCGGCAGGCAGCAGTGCATGGCAGCAGGCAGCAACAGCAGGTGGCAGTGTGCTTCTCAAGTACCTCCACTTCTCCACACCACTTTCACGTACCCCTTGAGGCCTTCCCAAGTACCCCCAAGGGTACATGTACCCTGGCTGACAACCCCTGTCTTATGGGGACATGGCTTATCTTTCTGTGACACCTCTGAAGCTAACAGAGATGGGAGACCCTGATGTGAATGTAGCAGAGTGAGGTTATTTGTTCTGAGTTATTAAAATTATGAGCGTTTCTCATGTGTATTAAAAATAAGGCTCCTCTATATATTACATGCAGCATACAATTACCTGGTTAATTAAACAATTGATTTATACTGGCTACATATGCAAATTAACTATGGTGCCTTAAAAAGGTCCAACCAGCTATAAAGTTATTGCTGGAAAATCTGTAATAACTTTTTAGCTGGTTTCTATCCAGCTTTAATTTGCCTGTGCCTTGCAGCAGGGAGATCACAGCAATGTATGTGATCCCTGCACATGCACATGCACGTGCAGCATGGCAGGAGGCACAATTGTGTGGATCATGAATTAGATCCCATCACGCCTTTACCTGCAAGTGTATAGGGGCCCTAAGATTCTCTTTGCCACTGATATTTTCAGGCTGGTACTACTTTTCTATCAATAAATATTTTAACAACTTTACCTTCAAAATAGAAAAATATAGAGACTTCTATAAAAGATAAACCTTGGGTTCATTAATACCTTTCATGGACAGCAAATGTGCTCTCCAAACACTGGTCACAGCAAGCATTATGTTTTTATAATGAAAAAAGCCTTATTGGTGATTGGGGGACAAGGCAGCGTGATGATGAGAAATGTAATTTATTACACTTTTCAAAGGATATAATCAACAATCTCCTACATATACAGTGAGGCATGACAACAGTGTCATCTGCATCCTTGCCTGTAAGTCCTCTTCGTATACGTAATGCAAGGAGCTGATGTCCCAATCTATGTTATCATACATCTGCAGCCAAATTGAGATCATTTTCTGCCTGGTGTGAACATTAGAGCTGTAGCTCCTACTCTCCATCTAGTATGTGAAGAATTGATTTCCTACATATACAATTATGTTTTGTTTAAAAATAATCCAAGCAGAGACAGAATCCTGCAATATGAACCTGATTTCATGCTCCCAATATTTCTACTGTTCTGTATCCAGTAAGTATGTTTAGGTTTTACTTTTTTGTGGTGTTTTTCTTTTTAATAATGGAAAAATTGGTCATATTCTCAAGAGAGCTCCGATTTTTTCTCATTTCTCCCATTTAAAGATAAGTCGTAGAAATAAATGGCCAGATTTTGAGAGAAATCATCTCATAATTTGCTGAGCACTTCTGAACCTGTCCTTTATTAAGGGCCAATACCACCTCTGAGCTGGGGCAATTCCTTTGAGGAGCTCTGTCTCCTTTGTGCCCCTTTTTTGCTCATGAAATAAGAAAAAAATTGGGAGGCCTGTAATCTAGGCCTCAGGTCTCTAATACGGTGGACCCAAGTCACATCCATTTAGATACATTTCTTTTAGAATGGATATTTCAAATCTGTAATCTTAACTGTGTTCTTTATAAAGATCAAACAATAATTGCATAGAGACAAACAAAAACCAAAATGTTCAATTTCTGACATTTCTCTGCTATTCAGTAAACAGTTGTATAATTCACTGGCAAAATACATATAATTTCCCTCTAGATGGCTCATCCATATAGACAATAACAGCTTCTTCCTGTTACACTTTTAGCACTTTTAGCTGAAATGGCAGATGTCTGTTTTACTGATTATAGAGTTATTCGGCTCCAACCTTCCCTAACACATACAGAGTGTTAAGGACAGAATTTCCAATTTGCAGTTTTCTTTTCAAAAATCCTTGGAAATTACCTGACAAAGGAACTATGTTAAAAGATTGAAAGATGCAAAGTCAAAGACTCAAAAGTTAGGAAATGCAAGACTTAAGGGGGATCCACTCAACCTACCTTAATTCAACCCACTTGGTTGAATATATTATGAGTCTCTAATTACATGCCCATCTACTTATTCTAAAAGATCTCTACCCATTCAGTGAATAGGATAGGGAGTAAATGAGATAGAGGATTACAGGAAGAGAAAAGACATACTTTCCTGTTAGCACTGGAATTCAGAAGAGATCAGTTCTACTCTCACCTCTCCAATGGTTGCAAGACCATAATGATTGCACCATATTCACTGGCACAAGGGAACTATTTTAAGGGAACAGGGGAAACCAACATTCTAGCACATTTAAATTCGTGAAGCCTTGACTTTGCTTTATTTAAGGCTGCTCTTGCATGTTGTATATATTTTAGCTTCTAAAAAAATAATTGTTTAACAGAATGATTTGTAAAAAAAAAAATCTTTGCAATCTACCATGCCAGAGCCAAGTAAGCTAAAGATCAATTGACTTTTATTAGTAAATGTTTAGGATTGGGAACCCAAAAAAAGATGACAAAGCTGATAAGGAAATACAGATTGCCTGAGCAAGGGACTAACAATAGAGGGATGGGGGTGAGGAGGGGAACGCAACTAGGTCACAGGAGATACAATGCTACCCAACTAAGCCCGGGGGTGGGGGATGGGGAAAGGGGAGGGAGGGGGTTCGCGACACTGAGAGATAAAGGAGATAGATACACACAAACCCATTACAATGGTCCGCAATGGTGGAGGAGGTGGTTCGAAGGAAGTGTCTCAGTCCATACAGAGTCTCATCACAGGGGTCCTCTTTGGGTGGAGCGGGGTCATCTGTGATCGAAGAATCCTCTCGAAGTGAAGGTTCATCTGGCGCAGAGGGGGGACGTTTCAGGCGGTCCCCTCCGGGTCCGGTCCAGTGGCAGCTCATCTGGTGGGGTCAGAGTACTGGCTGTGGCCTGTGATGTGTTCCACGTAGATGTCGCGGGACCAACAGATGGTGTTGGACACCATGAGGCAGCGCATCAGCTTAGTGTAGCGGCAGGAGACGTGGCAGGCATGCAGGACGCTCTTGTTGCTGGGGTCCCAGGCTCCGAGTGTTCCCACGATGAGTGCGTTGACCGTCATATCGTAGCCGCAGCCCCTCAGGGTGTCAGCCAGCGGGGCGTACTTCTCCCGCTTGCGAGCCTGGGCATCGGTGAAGGCTTGGCACTGGTTCTCAAAGGGGATGGTGATGTCCACGATCATGACCTTCTTGGCCTCTTCGTTGGTGATGACTATGTCGGGTCGCACCTAGCTCTCACAGCCCAGGACGGTGTGGTTCATGGAGATCTCCCCCACCGTGGCCAGGATGGTCCTCACCAGGTGGTCCTGGACAGCGTTGTGGTGGAGCTGCCAGGCTTTGGTGTGCAGCTTGCAGCAGCACAGCACATGGGGGAGGGTCTCTGCCACATAGCTGCACCATGGGCACCTCTTGTCCCAGTGGCCAAAGCACACGGTCCCATTCAGAGGCAGGCAGTTGAGGCAGGCACGGTGGAGGAAGTGCCAGTCCACAAGCGTGTGAAGCTCCCGCTGGGCATGAAGTGGTTGCTAGCGTCCCACTTTGAGGTGACGTCCAAGACCTTGCCCTGGTCGGGTTTGGCCCTCAGGTCGCCAGTGTACTTGTTTCGGACGGCGTCCTTCAGAAACCTCTCCAGGAGGGTCCTTGTGCGGGGCATCACGGTGATGCGGTTGGCGTGTGGGGCTGGTTGCAGGGAGACTCCCAGCTCTCGGCACTCCTTAGTCCAGGTCTAGGTGCAGCCAATGTGTTTCCCAAGGCGGCGCGTGGCATTGCGGGCTCGGCTCCACAGTGAGGCAAAGTCCCCACCATCTCGGCTGAACTCGCCCTCCAGTGAGCTGCTGAGGAAGGTAGCCAAGTCATGTCTGGTTGGCTGCCTCGCATATCTACATATGGCTAAACTCCAAGAGAAACTGAAAACTAAGGGCCAATTCAAGAAGGTTTTTAAACATTTGAACAGTCCTATCAAAATCACAACGTTAGACATCTTTAAAATGTGAATTCTGAAGGCAGAAAAACAGAAAACAGGTGCCACAGGAAACTCATATATTCATTAAGGACAGAATACGTTATAAATTTTAAAAAATCTGTGTACACAGAGTAGGGGAAGAGAGAGCCTTCCTGCTCATTGCTGGGTAGCTCAGTTAATAGAGAATCATGGCTTTTAACTGCAGATCCAAGGTTCAATTATCTGTGCAGGTCCGTGCTTCTTTTGCCAAACCAATGATGGTGGATGCCAGGGACAGTAATAAATAAGGGGAGTAGCTCACTCTATCTGCATGCGCCTATAACTCCTGCCACTGCCAGAGATAGGATACTGGGGTCTATAGACCACTGGTGTGACATAATATGGCACTGCTTCTGTTTGGTGCTATGCAATTACTGTTTCATGTATCCAATCCTATCCCTCAGTAAGCAGAGGCTAAACCATGGCAATATAGCCCCTTTTATTCAGGGGTTAAGCTACCTGGCTTAGTTTAGTTTCCATTTATCATAGGCTGGTAACCTATCTGTCCATAACCTGAAGTTTTGCAAAAACTTAAATGCTAAATCATAACAACTAGAAATAAAAACTGGAGGGGGAGTAAGTCTGGGAAAGGTTCATACTAAAACAAATCTAGTTTTTAAATAATAAAAAAGGAAAAAAATCACAAATAGAAAGTTTCAGCAATCTGACTGACACTAAAAAGAAAAAAAAAAGGAAAAAATAACTGACCTACTGGTGACCCTGTCCAAAACAAAGATGAGCAAAATACACCATAACTCAATTATTTGTTTTATAACACCTACATACTACTCCAGCAAAGTTGTTACAGTATACACCATGTCAAAAATCCATGCCAGGATGCAAGGAAGTGCACTGAGCCTTGGTAACAGAGTCCCTTCCCTGCTGTGCTTTACATCCTGATTCTCATAATTTGGTTTTCTCTGATGTGAATTCCCATTTTCAAATACAACCCTGAGCAAATCTATCCACTAGCATGCAATATACAAGAACAAGTTAGAAAATCCAGGGCACAGGGAACAAGTAATAGGCAAAACAAAAAAAAACCATTCCAGTCCCATAGAAACATTGATAGTTTTTAAAGAACAGTTGCTATTAACATTTATTAAGAGGGCTGAATATAGACTTGGAGAAAGAATTGGAGAAAGGATACACATCTAAACCATTCTTTCAAATACAGCATATACCACTTGCTACTAGAAGTCACTGATATCCATTGTTCATTAGGTTTATGAGAATAAATTAGTCTTTGATACATTCCTTACCCACAAGTATTCGTATCACAAAAATAATCCATCACCACAGTTATCACTCTCTAGATAGTCTCAGCAATAGGCTTAGTAAGGAGACTGAACTACCCTCTCAAAGTGATTGTTCATGTCAGAAGTGAGGATTATTGACAATTTTTACACTCATTCAGTAGACTTCTGTTTTCAGGGATGTCAACCCCCAAAATGGTCCATGTCAGAATTCTGGGTCAGTTTTATAAAGGAATGTCACACAACTGCACTTCAGTCAACAGCATGCTGTTTCTGCTGGGCAGTGTCCTTTTAGCATCTGTAAATTTCCTTATGGTACATTAAAATGCAATTTCTTTTCAGCCATGTGTTAGGAGGTTACCAATCAACCACATGCTTTCACAACTGCATAATGGTCATTCCCAAATAAGGTGATAGTTCAGCATTCTGCTGTATTTTACACAAAGGTTGCCTATACACGTGCAGTAAGGCCACACAATGCATCAAAGCAGGCTCGATAAATTGAGTCTGCTGGAGCATGATCATTACTGTGCTCCAGCAGATTCCAGCATCATGTGTGTCAGCATCCCCATGCTGAAAAATACCAGTGGGGGCGCTTTAATTGAAGCTCATTCTATGAGCTTCAGTAAAAGTGCCCCTGCCACCATTTTTCAGCACAGGGACACCGATGCACGTGACACTCCAGCTGCTTTCCTTAAAGCGGCTCTCAGAGCCACTCTAACTAAAGCACCTCCCCCCCCCCCCCC
>NW_017729024.1:9944619-9945659 GCF_001723915.1 Gavialis gangeticus | reverse complement strand
CCCCCCCCCCCCCCCCCCACACACACACTCTCTCAAACCAAGTGTATAAACATCCCAAGTTTCCACACTATATGTGTATAGGAGTAGAAAGAAGTGTTGTGGTCAAAATTTTTACTAGAGTCTATAGAGCTGAACAAGTAATAGACATAAGTTTTGAAAAATTTTCCATAAATACTGTGGTATTTGCAAATGCCTATTTTCATTTTACCTTCCCATATATCCATATACAAATCATGTAATTAACTAGGCTAAAAGAATTTTCTTTCTGCAGTTATTGCTCCTGTTTCTAGGCTTATGTCTAATAAAATACTTGAACACCAATAAATGCACAATGTTAGATACAATAAGGATAAATTACAATTTAAACTATTCTTTTAAGGAGGGACTGTTCAAAAAACACTCAAGTTTGAAAATTCCCATCATTTAATTCAGTCAGTCATGTGTGAATTAATATGTCTTCAGTTGCACTAAGCAATAACACAAGTTCTTATTTAAAAGAAGGCATGAAGCCCATTTGACTTTTAGGTTCATTTGCTCGTTAATATTTTCCCTCCCACAAGACCATCATAAAAAGAGCACATCGTTGCCCAACAAAACGCACTTTTCTTGAGGTCCCACACATGTATCTATCATTTACCTATAAGTAAGCTTTACTAACAGCAGTGTATTCTCCTAGTATATACACAGAGACTAGTTTCCAGTTTCCTCAACACTCTGAAATGTTTCTAGTAGTCAATTCTGTCTTAATTTAACTACTTATAGTCCTAAAGCAATCTAATTCTTTAAGAAAATACATTATTAATGTATCTATGAATATTAAATTTTCTGAGAATTAAAATTCAATCCAAAAAGTTTATGCTGTTCATCACTACAAAAAATTCTGTCAAGACATTAAGGCAGAATCTGAAGTTTGGGTGTTTTACCTCTCAAGCTTAAAAATAAGAAAATACAAATCACAGGCACCTATACACGTGACGGAACTCTGCTCCCACATCTGCTAACTAGCGCACGTTGGAGAAACTTGGACGAGGAGGTAGAAA
>NW_017729024.1:9937720-9939619 GCF_001723915.1 Gavialis gangeticus | reverse complement strand
TGTCCTCCAGGGGTCAGTGCCCAGAGGTTTTCCCAGTATTCCCCAGAGGGGGAAAAGACTGGGATTGAGGCAGGGGTTGGAGTGCCCCCCCCCCCCGGGACTCCTCGTGCTCTTGGCTCCCTGGTTCCTGGGGGTGGGGGATGCCTGCCCTCCCTAAGAATTCCCTGGTTTTTCAAGGATTTTTGGTTGTAGCCATGGTAGGCAAGGTTAGATATGATGTGATGTTATATGTGGGTAGATGTGATATCTTTTATTAGACCAACTGAGTAGGTGGAACAAAGTTCTTCGTAAGAGTTTGGGCACAAGCACCCTTCTTCAGGCATACAGAGACTCTGTAGTTGTTCTGAGGTCTCCAAGGAATGAAAGAAGCTAAAAGTGTGACAGGAGGTCAATGAGAATGTAAATAGGTGGCAATTAGGAACTCCACCCACTGTTTTCCTAGAAGCTTCTTCTGCCAAGTGGAATAAGGTACCATTGGACAGATCCTCAGCTGGTGTATATGGTCAGGGCTCGGTGGCCCAGTGGTGCTGTGACAATTTACAGAAGATGAGGATGTATCCCCTTGGGTTTTTCAGTTTTATTCTGTTAGTAATAAGCTGTTTAAATATCAGTTATCAGTTTGACTGGAAACTTTGGGTGAAATCCTAGCTCCAGCCAAGTCAGTATGGGCCAGATTTCATTATCTGAGCTATGACTTAGTACATTAGCTGTGGCTGGTAGATTGTCCATGGTCTGTAGACCTCTTGATAGTTTTCACAATGAATCAAGCAGTGTGGGATTATAATGAGCAAAGGAAGGTGAGGCTATGAGACAGCTTCTTCTGAGAGGTGATTTGTAGAATTAAAAATTTTAAATTTTCCTTCATTAAATCAGTCAGTGGAACAGAAGTCCTGCTCAGAAGAGTTCATTCTCAAGAACAGAAATTAGACTCACCAAAAATTTATTGATAGGCTAAAAATGAAGCCTGTTTTTGAGTTACAATGGATCTGGTTTTCCCAAAAAATCATTTGACTGTTGTCTTTATAAAGCACTTCCAGAAGGTTTTATTTTTAAAGTTTTCTTTAATTTTTTTTTTAAGTTTCAGTTTTGGTTTTTTGAGGGTCAGGTATTAAAAGATCTAGACTGTGGAAAGAGGAAATGGGATCAGTTTATAAACTTCAAGGGGAAAAAAAGAGAAAAGTGACAAGTAATGTGAAATAGGCTATTCTTTTTGGCAGTAATTGTACATGATCTTTGCACTGCAGTGGTATAAAGTATCAAGCTCTAGACATGTAGTCAAATTAAAGGAATATGTCAATTTTTAATGAGTCCTAAAATTGGTCTCTATGATTATTTTATTTCAGTGATTGAGGTCAATTATGTCCTATTAGCACACAAACAATAGTAACCATGTAAAATTTTAACTGTGGTTGAATGGTTTTTAGTAAACAGCTTCTTCTAATATGTCTAATTTGCAATATTTTTCCTGGTGCCAGTTGTTCTGTTACAGTTTTGCAATGGAAATAGACCACAATAGTTTGTTCATTACATTAGATACTCACAGACTTTTTTCTCTGTAGCTGTGCTGCATGATTTTATGTGAAATTGATTCTATACAACTGTAACTAATAGGATTTTCCTGGAAACAATCAGGACATCTTGTACCAATGTTTACAATAAATATATAAGAAACTGATATCTAACTAACAAATTCCAGGAAGATGTGAACTCATTCAAAGCCAGGCTCTGAATATTTTTCAAAGGAAAGTAGGTTTTTCTTTTGTTATTTTTGTTTAATAAAAACTCTTAGGGTGCATTTACAGGTGCCAAATTAAGGTGCTTTAGCCCAATTTAAGGCACATTAAGGTCACACATCTACCTGTGTGTGCCTTTAATGCACCTTAAAAATGGTGATTTTAG
>NW_017729024.1:9924343-9937709 GCF_001723915.1 Gavialis gangeticus | reverse complement strand
ACAAACTCATCAGGGGAGATCACCAGCAAATAGGTAGAGCTCTTCCCTCCCCAGCACCAACTGGGGTGACGCAGAACAATGGTAATAAGCTGATGAAGAACAGGTTTAGGTTACAGATCAGAAGGCAATATTTTATAGTTAGGGTGGCCAAAATCTGGAACCAACTTCCCAGGGAAATGGTCCTTGCCCCTACCTTGGGCAAATTCAAGAGGAGGTTGGATGATCACCTGTCTGGGGTCTTGTGAACCCAGCATTCATTCCTGCCTGTGGCAAGCGGTCAGGCTAGATTATCTGTTCAGGTCCCTCCTGACCCTAGCTACTAAGGAACTATGAAACTATGAATCAAGTCTGCTGTGAGTCTGCTGAAGTATACTAATTAGCATGCTCCAGCAGCCTCTGCATCATGTGCATTCAGCATCCCCGTGTTTCAAAATGGTAGTGGGGGCACTTTAACTAAAGCTTTGACTAAAACTCATCTGAATACACATGTCACTGCACCCCCCTCCACTCCTACTCTGGAGCACATGTATAGACATCCCATGAGTAACAATGCTGCTACAAATCAAAAGGATTTCTTTGTTTTACAAGATTTGTTTCCTCCCAAATTAAGAACTTTAAGACAAATATTAAGACCCTGTAATATGCAATATTCCCCCCCGCCAAGTACAAGATTTTTTTTCTTCCTGAAAAGGTAGTATAAAATTATGGTGCATATTATATATAAAAGCTATACAATGAAAAACAATTGACATAATTATAATAAAAATTACACATATCTCAATGAGATTTATGCTTCTACAATTTTACCCTTATTTGGTGAGTACATCTTATGCACGACATAACTGGAACACATGATACAGTCATCAGCTACAACCTTTTTAACTTTGCAGTGTTTGAAGCAACAATATTTCACAAAAAATGCAGTGATTTCTAACTGACTGCCCTGTAACAAATTTCAAGTGGTGTGACTGACCTGAGACTTGCTATACCTGCTACTGTAAACTTTGGCTGAATAAGCTTTATTTTGACCCTGAAGTGACAAAACTGCCAATAAGTAACAATGAACGATGCAAGGGAACATTTTGAAAAAAACACTTTTGGACATAGGCTTACTTAATACCTAGTGACAAGGAAAAACACCACACCACAACAAAAACCCTCAAAGTTGAATGGACTTTTTAGAGGCTGTTCACTGAACGTTTAAAAAAAAAAAAATCAATGGCATTCTATAAATCCACAAAAGACCTAACTTGGATTATAGTGTGGAAGGACAATTCATTAAGATAGAATTGACATTACCTCTAAGGGATTTTTTGCTTTTTCTACTGAAAGCAATTCAATTCAAACTTAACACATGGAAGCGATATTCTAGATTCTAAGTTGACTGATCACAAATAGGATCTTAAGAGCTTTTGAGAGATTTAAAAACAAAACAAAGCAAAACACCCCCCCACCACACACACACACACACACACACACACACACACACACACACAACCCATGTCATGAGTTAGCATATACTGTTGATGTGATTTGACCCAGTGTTTGTTACATGGTCTTTGCTGACACCTGTTGGCTTATTTTTTGTTTGGTTGGGTTTTCTTTTTTTAAAATCATCTCCTCTTTCAGCACTCAAGCAAGTTTGGTGTTAGGCCTAAGAAAAATTCAATTGCTCAGCTACATAATAAACTGAACTACATTATGAAAATCCTCAGATAAGCAATTTTTAAAATGTATATTACAGAAGTAATTAGACATTAAAAACTCTTCAAATGTCAAAGGCAAACTTGATACTTACCGCAGAAGACTTATAAGCTAAGACAAAAACCAAAAGGATGAAGACAAAAGAAACCATCAGATATATATAAAAAAAGTCTTACCATTATGTTTCAGCACCTCCGTTAAGACATCAAATATTGGCTTATTTCTTGTAAGTTTCAAAGCAGAAGTGAATCATAAAAAGGAATCTGGAGGAAGATGGGGCAGTGACTTCTCTGATCATTCAAGTACAAGGAAGAAGTTTATGGGACAAGCATATCACTAGATACTCAAGTCGGCATTACTATCAGAGTAGATGGCCAAAATTCCATCACAGACCTAGGCAGATAATAGCAGATTAATATAGTTTCATAGATTTCATAGGCATTAGGGCTAGAAGGGACCTCGCAAGATTATCGGGTCCAGCCCCCCGCCCAAGGGGCAGGAAGTCAGCTGGGGTCAAATGATCCCAGGAAGATAATATTCCAAGTGTTGAAAGTGCCCAGAGTAGGTGCTTGCACCACTTCTGGAGGGAGTCTATTCTAGGCCTTGGGGACTCAGACAGTAAAGAAGTTTTTCCTTATGTCCAGCCTAAAACGGTCTTGCAGGAGTTTGTGACCATTGGGCCTTGTCTTCCCTCGGGGTGCCCTGGTAAACAGACGTTCTCCCAGTTCCTGATGCACACCCTTATGTACTTATAGGCTGCCACCAAGTCACCCATGAGCCTCTACTTCTCCAGGCTGAAGAGTCCCATGGCTCTCACCCTCTCTTCATAAGGCCTGCTCTCTTCCTTTGATCATGTGCGTGGCTCTCCTCTGGACTCTTTCAAACTTCTCCACGTCCTTTTTGAATTAAGGAGCCCAGAACTGAATGCAGTACTCCAGCTGCATCCTCACCAAGGCCAAGTACAGCAGGAGGATGACTTCCTGGGGCTTGCTTGAGATGCATCGGTAGATGCAAGCCAGAGTTTTGTTTGCTTTGCCGGTTATGGTATTGCACTGGTGGTTCATTTTGTGGTCAGTCATGACCCCCAAACTCTTTCAGTCATGGTCCTAGTGAATGTAGCACTACCAAGCTTATAAATGTAATGCAGGTTTTTTCTCCGGAGGTGTGGCACCTTGCATTTCTCCATACTGAGTTAAGGCATGCTAGTTTTGGGAACTAACAGCACATTGGCACTCAGCCTGAATGGCCAAATACTCATTTAGAGCTAGATGGCCTTTTGTGAAAGATGAGAGAAAGGTTCAAATTAACACTTTTTAAATCCATAGTAAAATGCCTTAACTGTTCTACCGTAGTGCCCAAGCGCAGAAGGAAAGGGGTCAAATGAAACCAGGGCTATATAATTTGAGTGGAAAAGAATAAGACAAGGATCATACTAAATCAAAGAAGGGTTGCATTTTGGGGGGGTTTTTTGGTTGATACAAATGTCAGCTGATTGTCTGAACAGAAACAATTTTAAAGTACATGGGCATTTTATATTTTGCCATTAAATAGTACTGTTGTTATTTTTTATTATGCTTGGCACCCACAAACTGCAGTATAAAAGCTGTTAATTAATACATATAGTTATGAAGGACTCCTGAGATTCTTCCCAGAATTGAGTGACTGATAAAAACTTGTTTGTGACTATTAATAGAAGTGATGAGCTTTCTTTCTAATACTCCAGGCAATGGTTATGGTGTCTAATAATCTAAACAAAGCTCCCCCTTAAAGGAGAAAGACTTTCCCCTGAAAGCACTCTCCTGTAGGGCAGGGGTCAGTAACCCTTTACTAACGGTGGGCTAACAGTTGCAACCTGGCTGCCACTGCAGGCTGCCAACACCCTGGTGCTACTCCAACAACCCTGGTTGTGTGCAAATGGCTGCTCTCTCACCCTACCTAATGCAGCCTCCCCCAGTAAATGTGCCACCCAAAAGCACAGAAAGCAGCAATTTGGAGTGGCTAATCTGGAGCAGCAAGAGTATGCAGAGGCGCCAGTGGGAGGCTGAGAAAGCAGCTTTCTGCACACAGCACAGGCAATCAGCTGGCCACTAGTAAAAGGTAGCACAGATCCACGTTAGATAAAATCACTTTATGGGCTGGATCTAAGAAATTCCAGCTAATTCTTTGGATGAAGCTGTGAGAAACTGTTTGTTGGACTAAATGAAATAACTTCCTCATAAGGGAAATTTCTTCCTAATTCTTAAGTGTTCACACCCTAAACCACAAGGATGTATATATCTCACAAAAATATTACAATAGGTCATTTTACTCACATAAATTAGGAGAATTAGTATGTGTGAACAGATGCTTGTGTGTAAACTAATATAATTTTGCTAGAAATGCTTAATTGGTCAGCTCTATACAGACTGATTTGTGCGTGGGCATGAAGGTTTAAAAAGCAGGAAAAGACTAGAAGAACATTTTATATTCACTAGCTTTTATGCAAAACAATAAAATACAATATCAACATGAACAATACTAAGGAGGAAAGGATGGAAGAAAGGAAACAAAGAAGTGGTAACACGATGCCCATTGCCCAGAAAGAATGTGCATGCTTTGCAGCACTAGAATTTGTATAAGGTCTCCAAAAAATGAGAATGCAGTGAAAGAATCAGCATCCAAATTCAACTGCCCTGGGAAGCCACCTCAACACATACAGCATAAAGCTGCATATGTGGTCCTACGACAGTGAGCATCACCACCCTCGCACCACCACGGTCACAGAAGATGGGGAAACCAGCAATCCACGCCCCCAGTCAGAGTGGATTTGGGGTCACAGATTAAGCACCCCTGTGCTAAAATCTTGTCCTCCTTTTATCCACCTTTCAGTTCTGTCCTATCATGATCTAGAACATAAGCTATTTAGACAAGGACTGTCTTCTTCCCAGTGTCAGTACCTGGGGCACCAATCCCTGATTGAGGCTGTCAAGTACTATTGTTTTAAAAATAACAGCAGCTCCTGCTGCATTTGACCTGTGGGTCACACAAGCCTTGGCAGTTGCTCTTGCTGAATGAAACTGCATGCTTGGTAACAAGAAGCTTGCTGAAAGCAAGCAGCTACTGCAAAAGCATGGGAGGTGCTGGCAGAGGACCAGTAGCAACCTCATGAGCAGCAGGCAGCCAACTACGACAAGTAGTTTGTTGCGAAAGTCTCACTTTTGTTCTCTGAATGGCACCAGATAGGTCAGGCCTGTTACTCATTATACTCTATGAGCTCCCACTCCTTGGGCTACTGAAAGGAAATTGTTCTCCTAAGCAAGTAAAAGGTTCTGTTGATACTGGAAATCACTGCTGCCACTCCTCTTGACAGCCAGCTAATTTTTTTCCAGGTTGGGCTTGGGCAAGTAAATACTGCTGTTCCTACTACTGGGAGGTGTTTGCCCATGTCGGTTTTCTTGCATATTTGATTTTGAATTATTCAAAAAAACACTGCATCTCTGCAGGACATTTTATTGTAAAGGAAGAGTTTAATGCTATATTTTGTTACTGCTGAATTCTGGCTGATTAAACTTGTGAAGCTACATCCATGTAACTAAATACTAAAAAATTATCCTGTTGTGGTCCACTCTATCCTAACCCAGCAGATGCATACATTTTGTATTTCTTAATACTGGAGTTTCTTGAATATGAAGGTTAAGTGGAAACTGGAATAGTTACAGGTATATTTAATAACTCACCTTTTCCCAATACAACATTCCAAAAATTAAGATCTGACTGTAAGATCAAAATATAGACTAGTTTCTGACTACAGTGAGCATTGACACAAGATAGTGTTTCTGCCATGTAGCTATTGAACCACTCTGTTATTCAATACAGTCAATTTAAGGTTTTTAAATGGCATCATCTTTTAGCTTCCATCCCTATTGACTTATTATTTATAGTGTGAAATTGGTCTGATCTTTTCTAGTATTAAAAATATTTGGTTCATATCCCTGTGTTAACCTTAGCTATTTTTATGTCAAAGACTAATAGTCAGTTATAAAACACTGAAGCCATGTGAAATGTTTTTAAGATACTTAATGTCCTTAACTTCATCTCATGGCTGTGGAAAGATGGGCCCTAAAAACCTTGTAAACTATTTTCAAGTTGGTTACATAGAACATTTCACCAATGAAGATTATTTCTTCCTTTAAGATGAAGGAAATAATCCTTCTGTAGCTACAGGGAAGGCTAGATTTTTGTGGTAACTCTGACAGTTTAAACAATTTTCTTGGCCACAGAGTCCAAAAAATGTTTTCTTGTAAATTCAGCCTGTAACACTCCAAACATGTGGTGTCAGTATAAAAGAGAACTTGTTCTACAAGGAAATATTAATGATATTATTACTTCTGAGTTCTGGCTTATTGATGTAGCTGATCAAACTTGTGAAGTTACATCTTGCAACTGTGCCTTCATCATTCCCATAAGCTGATTTCAATGCATCTGTTCTCAAAATTATTTGAATTTTATCTACCTTTAACTATATATATTTGGAAATGTTCTCACTTAATAGGTGCTCTAATGATCAACAGCACTGTATAATACTGACATTAGCAAACAATGGTTACGTTTTTCACTGTACAACAAATCATTACCTGCTCCCTAGAATATAGGCTTCCCTAGTTCTCTACTCTTCTTTAATAAGAGGGAGCATGGTTCAAAAAACAGGACAGCGGACTGAACCTCAGGACAAACATGGCCTTTGTTCCCTAGCTGTAACACCAATCTACTATGTTGTCATTTCAGATATTTTCCTTCACCTTAATCCATTAGATTTTAAACTGTTGGGACAATGTATGTAAAGGAATTTCTTAAATGCAAAGTATATTATTTACTAGAAATTAAGGGCTTGCATTTATCAGCAGAAGTAGATCCATGATAATTATATCATTTTAAAGGACCAGAGTTTCTGGCTGGAGAGGTAAATGGGTGTTTCGGTATTTCTTCACTGGTCAACAAAATGGGCTACACAAACACCTGATGCTTTCCCTAGAAAGAAATAAAAGGCACGCTGCAGAGAGTCACAGCTGTCCCTGGGGATTTCTTGCAATTCAAAGCCTGTAATAGCTACAGATTCCACAAGCAGGAAGAGAAGTTAGATTATGGTATCCACATAGACTACTTTATTTCAAAGAACCAGGATTCCTAAACATGTATTTGTCAGCACAGCATAGACTGACTGACTGTAGAAATTTGGCAAACAGCACACTTCCTGGACAAATTTATAAACCTCAACTCCCTTAAGGGCAACTATGACTAGGAAAAAGGTTTCAAAGGTGTCAAAATCCATCTTTAAAAGCCCTCACACATTACTGGGATAAAATAACGTTACAGGCTGTATCTTCTGGAAATTAAGGCAGAAGCTGAAAAGATTTCATCAATTTGAAACCTTTCAAGCCTTGAAATATTCCTGAAAGTCAGATTTAAAAAATACAGTTAAAATTAGTACCAGGATTTAGCCTGAGTCATTTAACAAATTTCTGTGTTTTTAGATTTACTTATTTCAAAACAATCATTTTACTTCCTCTGTTATAGTAGTAGCAATCAACTATTACAACTACATTCAACTAAATACGTCCAGGCTACTACAAGGGAGGGAAAAATTCATGAATTTACCTCCTGATGGTCTACCTCATTATTAAACCACACCTAAAAAGCCCATTCCTAGCATTAAGTTAATATGAAAGAAGAGCTGGGAGATACAGTAATAGGGCTTCAAATTGCAGTCAGTAGGCTACTGCAGCACTTTACTGTGATGACTGATAGACATAATGGAAGAGCAGTCAATCCATAACTCACCTACTCTTCCTTGCACCCATCACAAAGATGCAGTGTGCATAGAGAGTCAAATATAATTCCTACCTGCTGACCTCACTGGAGTTAAGCACTACAAAAGTAGTAAGAGAAATATGTCAACAGTTAAAATTAGTGATTTGAATTGCTTGATCTGTTGGAGCGTGGAGGTGGGATGTGAAAATAAGAATGAAACGACTGTCCTATTTCAACAGCAGAGCTCTTCTTTACATGCGTGCACACACACACACACACACACACACACACACACTTTTTCCATTAAAAAACTGTCAGCGTTTTAAATGAGATCATAATAAATATAATTAAGACGCATGTACTCTGTAATGATGCCTCTGGTTACTGATGCAGATTGGACAATATGTAGCATATTATATAATTTATATTTAACAGCTTTAAAAAAAAGTCAATCATGAAATAAGCAAGAAGCTGCCCTCATGTATTATTTGGAAAAAAAATCGTTGCATGCCTGAGAAGTTCATACTCATAAGACACAACTGCAAGGCAGAAAGCAGGGTAGAGATGTACCTTACAGACCACCTCTACCAGAAATAGGAAAACTTTCGTGAGCAACAGCTTAGTTCATCAGATCATAAGACCGTAGGGACTTCACAAGGTCCATCTCCCTGATCAAGGCAGAATCATCCATGACTAATCGTCCCAGCCAAAAACCTGTCCAACCTGCTCTTGAAAACTTCCAAGGATCGAGATTCCTCAATTTCTCTAGATAGCCTCTTCCAATGTTTGATCACCCTCATAGTTGGAAAGATCCTCCTAATCTCCAACCTAAATTTTACGTGCTAAAGCTTGAGGCCATTCCATTACTCCTAGTTGTAGCAGGGCACTGTTGGTGTCTGCCACTTTAAGACCTAGGCCAAGCAGCTGGCAGGTGCCTGATTGTGGCCACCATTTTAGGTCTCTGGCTGCCTATATAAACAGGGCAGTTTGCTGCTGGCAGGGAGGGCAGCAATACTGCTTGGCTGTGAGGCTTTGTGTATCATCCTGGAGATAAGGGAGGAGCTGTAGGGGATGGATTGGAGGCTCCTGGTCCTGGGCATGACCTAAAACTGCACCCTGCCAGGAGTGGGTGGCCTGGTGGGGTATCAGTGTTGCAGGAGCCCCTAGGGAATGACAGGCCAGTTATCACCCCGGTGAAAGGTGGGTAGAGGCGCCTTAACCCTAGCCCTTACCTTCGGGTGGGTTTGCGTAACACTACAGGCAATTGGGACCAGGCACTGCTACAGCCACCTGAGCCCTGTGGGGTAAGAGATCCCAAGGAGGGAGAGTGGGGGCCAGGCACAGCTGTGGCCACCTGAGCCCTGTGTGGGGTAAGACCCCGAGAGACCCTGAGGAAGGAGAGTGGGGCCAGGCATGGCTACGACCACCTAAGCCAAGCCCCATGGCCCCAAGTGAGGGTGCGCTGTGGAGCCCCAGTGAGGGAGGCAGAAATGAAGACCCCAGTGAGGGGGTAGCCTCAGGTGAGAGGGGCGGAGATCTGGATCCCTGAGTGAAGGGGGCGGAGATGGGGAGCCCCAGTGAACGGGGAGAAGAACTAGAGGGCTGAGGGCCCAGTACATTTTTATACACATAATGATGCCCCCAGAAGGGGCCAGAGTAAGCTTAGACCCGGTTGGGTAATTGGCTGGCCACTACCCCAGTGAGGGTCATGGGAGAGGCCCAAAAGAGGGTACGTCTGCCACCCAAGGGATGGACTAGCTAAGCCTATGGCCTAAGGGGCCTGCTCCAAGAGGGAGCAAGGCAGAATAAGTTGTTGATGGATGAAAGAGACCATGTGAGAGAGAGTGGAGTGTGTGAGGCCCGAGTGAAAGGCAGGCGGTATGAATGTGTGTATGACTGAGGCCTGACAGCACGGCCTAAGCTTGCTCTTGCAGTAGGCCAGGAGCACAGTAACATCTGGATGCCATCTGTGAGGCATGGGCTGTGGTTTAGGGAAGGTTTGGAGCCGCAGATAGCGCTCCCCAGCATCGGGGCAGTAAGTGGGCAGCCTCCCGCCTAATTAAGATTGATTAATTATTAACAAGGCATGGCAGGAGAGTCAGGTGTGGGGGGTGCCCAAAGGCAAGTGGGGCAACTAGCACTGTGGCTAGTCAGGGAGTCCCACTTCGCCACACTAGTCCTGCCCCTTCGCTCATGGAGAAAAGTCCATCTCCTCCATCCTCTCTGTCTTTCAGGTATGTAAAGACTGTTATCAAAGACTACCTCAATCTTCTCTTTCTCCACACTAAATAATCCTAGTTCTTTAAGCCTTTCCTCAAGAAGTCTTGACTCCCAGGCCACTAATCACTTTTGTTGCTCTGCACTGGACTCTTTCCAAACTGTCCACATTCTTCTTGAAGTGTGGGGTCCAAAACTGGACACAGTACTCCAGATGAGACCTCACCAGTGCTGAATAGATCAACAGAATCACTTCCCTTGGCCTGCAAGTAACACTCCTATTAACATAACCCTGTATGCAGCTGACTCTCTTTGTTTTTTTTTTTACAAGTTGTGCACAGTGTTGGCTCATAGTCGGCTTATGGTTAACTATAATCCCCAAAATTCTTCTCTGTAGTACTGCAGCCTTGGCACTCATTCCCCAGTCTGCAGTTATTCTGTCCCAGAGCTTTGCAATTCTCCTTATTGAAACTCATCTGACTGATTGAGGACCATTTCCTTCAGTCTATCTAGGTCATTCTGGACCCATCCAACCCTCCAGAATGTCTACAACTCACACAACTTGGTGTTATTCTTAAATTTAAATTCTTTAAATTCTTAAAGTGTGCAGTCGATCCCATCATTCAAATCATTAATGAACATGTTAAATAAAACTGGGCCCAGGACAGCCCCCTGGGAAGCCCCACTTAATACCTCTTCCCAACTAGACATAGAGCTATTGATGACACATTGACCATGATGATCCAACAGATTATGTATCCACCTTAGAGTACTTACTTCTGTCTGTATTTTCTTAGCTTGTTAATGAGGATGTCATGAGAGACAGTTTGTCTAAAGCCTTGCTTCTTCAGGGACTGAGCCTCTGTAGTGGCAGAGAGGCTTGTGTGTCCCAATGATCCTCCGAACTATCGTCACTTACACTCCTAGCAGAGTCACCCATGGCAAGCAGGCCTGAAAGGAGGTTCCAGACAAATCAAGGTCCAAACCCCTAGTCCCCAATGACGGATCAGGCAAAAGATGACATTAGGATCTCAACAACTATAAAGACAAAAGAAGGTTGCAGCAAGATGGAAGTCTCCTGTCATATAGGGGTCTCCCTTGCTACCAGGCTCAGATCTCCACCTTGTCAAGATCATGTGGCTGCTATTTCCATGCACCAGCTTCCTCACATTAAACAAAATCATGCACAGGCTTCTACCATAGGACACAATACGCTCTCCTGTATCAACCTCCAAAAGTCCTGCAGCAATGGATGAGTGGTGGCAGAGACAGGACTGCAGTCTCCAGCTATGAATCTGCACACAGGTGGCAGTAACCTGATGACCATCTTACACCTGGGTTGAGACAGGGGTGCAATTCAGCAGCTGCTATCAAGACTGAGCAGCCCTATTCAGGATCCCCTCTGCACATCCCACATGGGGAAGGGGCTAGAAAAGATGCCTTAAACCAAAGCTGTCTTATCTTCTCCTGGCTGGATAACTGTTTCCAGTGGGATCACTCTCACTCTCACCTTGATGAATAACCAAGACAATGAATGACCAGAAAGAAGAACTGCCATCTCCAAGGAACTGGCAAGATACTATACTGATAATGCAGCTCTGAGTGACACAAGACAACCGGATGAGGGTCAGCTGAAGGAAGAGGGTGGATGACTGACCTTCTGGAAGGGGAAACTGACCCAGAATAGACATGTTCATGGCATCAGCTTTGCCATCAAGAATCAGCTAAATCAGTCAACTTTCAGAGCTCCCTGTAGGCATTAATGAACATCTTATGTCCCTGTGTCTTAAGCTGAGAAACAACCAGAATGCCACCATCATCAGTGAGTATGCCCCAAAGCCTGATGCTGATAATGATGTCAAAGAACCCTGATCATGTACTAACACTTGTGAGAAGGACAAGATCATTATCCTTGGTGACTTCAACACCACTGGGAAGGAAGGAGTAGGGAAAGCCAACACCAGTGACATCCTTCTTCTGAGCAAATACATGAAGCACAGTCTTACCATCATGAACCCCATCTTCAGATAGAGTGACAAATACAAGACCACACAGAGACATCATCTTTCTAAGCACTGGCACCTTCTTGACTATGTTATTGTTAGAACCAGTGATCAAATAGATTGTTATCTCAAGAGCCTGGATAAGTATCGCCAACAACGCTTCTGGAAAATCCTCCATATCAAATGGGAAGATCACTGTACAAAGACCAGCATCCTTCCTGAAGCCAGTGTTACCAGCTTTGAGTCTATGATCCTCAAGCACCAACTTTGCTGGGCTGGCCATGGTGTGTGGATGTCTGAGCAATACTAGCAATCATCCTCAAATTGAGGGATTGCTGCCACCAATGATAACATCATATCCACTGCTTTTCCTGCATCCACAGATCCTGTCACCTTATCATAGAAGAAAATTGGGTTTGTCTGGCATGACTTGCTCTTAGTTAATCCTTGCTGGCTGTTCCATATCACCTTGTTCTCCTCCAGGTACTTCACAATGGATTCCTTGAGGAACTGCTTCATGATCTTTCCAGGTATCAAAGTCTAGGTGATTGGTCTGTAATTCTCCAGATCTTCCTCCTTCCCTCACTTAAAGTTAGGCACTCTGTTTCCCCTTTTCCAAACATCTGAGACCTCACCTGACTGCCATAAGATCTCAAAGAGATCTTGCCAATGGTTCTGAAATTACCTCAGCCATTTCCTTCAAAATCCTAGAGGTGCATCTCATCTGGCCCTGCTGAATTAATTATAACGTTACGGAAAAATAGAGCTTGAAGGAACCTCTAGAGGCCATCTAGTCCAACCCCCTGTCTGAGGCAGGATCATCCCCATCCAAGCCATCCTATACAACCGTAAGCTAAACGCTACCTAAGGCTGCCATCAACTCAGACACAACATAGACCTCACACCCGAACCTGCCACAAGTAAAGCAGGGGAACCACAGCAACCAATGTCCTTCTTCTATAAAATGTTGTCTAATAGGTGCTCAAGAGGTTCCAGGTAGAAGGTCATGCTCCCTGCTAAGAAGGAAGGCAAAAGCCCCCACAGTCCACACCAGTCTAACCATGGAGTAAAATTCTTCCCTGACCCCAAATATGGCAGTCGGTATGACCCTGAGCAGAGAGATAAGACCCTTTAGCCAAGAACCTCCGGCTTTGGCCCCAGCAGGAATATTGGCACACCTCAGTCAAAAACCCCAGCTTTGGCTATAGCCAACACCCAATGCCTCTGGAAGGTCTTAAAAACACTCCTTAAAAACCTCCTCCTCAGCCCATGAGTGTAGGAGGGCTATTAGGAAGGCCAAGGCAGAGATGGAACTCAGGCTAGCATCCAGGATTGAGAACAACAAAAAGTCCTTTTTCAGTACATTGGGAGCAAGAAGAGGGCACCAGGCAATGTAGGGCCCCTGCAATACGCAAATGGTAATCTTCTGGCTACACCAGACAAGAAAGGTGATATTTTTAACAGTTTCTTTGCCTCTATTTTCTTGAACAGGGACTGGGACATCCCACCTACCAGAGGTAGGGACAATCTTGGGGATAGCTCTGTCAGGCTTTCGGTCAGCACAGATATAGTTAGGGATCTTCTGGAAGGGCTGGATATTTTTAAATATGCAGGTCCAGATGCCCTCCACCCAAGGGTGTTGAAGGAGCTGGCAG
>NW_017729024.1:9918878-9923992 GCF_001723915.1 Gavialis gangeticus | reverse complement strand
TCAATGAAGATAAATGCAGGGTGCTGCACCTTGGGAGAAGGAATCCACAGCATACATACAGGCTGGGGATTTCCCCTCTTGAAAGCACTGAGGCGGAATGGGATCTTGGAGTAATTATTGACTCCAAGATGAACATGAGCTGCCAATGCCAGACCGCAGCCAGCAAGGCCAGCCATACCTTGTCATGCATCCAAAGATGCATCTCAAGACGGTCCAGAGAGGTGATACTCCCTCTCTATGCGACTTTGGTCAGGCCGCAATTGGAGTACTGCATCCAGTACTGGGCGCTGCACTTTAAAAAGGATGCGGCCAGCCTAGAGAGGGTTCAGAGGAGGGCCACCCTCTTGGTGAGAGGGCAACAGTTTCCCTATGAGAGACTGAGGGACCTGAACCTGTTCAGCTTCAGCAAGAGGAGGCTGAGGCAGGAGCTGGTGGCTGCCTACAAACTCATCAGGGGAGATCAACAGCAAATAGGTAGAGCTCTTTTCTCCCCAGCACCACCTGGGGTGAGAAGGAACAATGGTAATAAGCTGATGGAGAACAGGTTTAGGTTAGAGATCAGAAGGCAATATTTTACAGTTAGGGTGGCCAAAATCTGGAACCAACTTCCCAGGGAAGTGGTCCTTGCCCCTACCTTGGGCAAATTCAAGAGGAGGTTGGATGATCACCTGTCTGGTGTCTTGTGAACCCAGCATTCATTTCTGCCTGTGGCAGCGGGTCAGGCTAGATGATCTATTCAGGTCCCTCCTGACCCTAGCTACTATGAAACTATGAAACACCCTGACACACAGCAGAGAAAGGGGGTGGGGGCAGAGCAGGACAACCAGCAAAGTCTAGAAACATGGGAAATACATGTTAGAACGTAGGCATAGCTACACCTAGATCTTCCCCAAGAAATAGCTGTCCAACCTTTCCTTGAGCACTTCTAGTGATGGAGAGCCCATAACGTCCCAAGGCAGTCGATTCCCCTGCCTCACTATTCTAACAATGAAGATTTTCCAGATACCCAATCTAAACTTACTTTTCCAAAACTTCAAGCCATTGGTCCATGCTCTCTTCTCCAAAGCAAGATAGAAAAGGTGCTTTCCCTCTTGTTTATGGCAGTCCTTCAAGTATTTGAGGACTGCTACCATGTTCCTCCTTAAGCACCTTTTCTGTAAGCCTAGGTCCTTCAGCCTCCCCTCATAGGACTTGCTTTCCAAACCCTTTATCATTTTTGTTGCCTGCCTTTGGACCCTCTATAACCTCTCCACATCCTTTTAAAATGTGGAGCCCAGAACTTCCCACAGTACTCCAGATGAAACCTAGCCAGTGCTGAGTACAGAGGCACCATCACTTCCTGTGTCTTGCACCTAATGCTTCTATTTATGCAAGCCAAAGCTGCATTCACTTTTGTGCAATTGCATCACACTGCTGAATCATACTGAGTCTATGATCCATCAAGACTGCCAAGTCCTTTTCCATCCAGCAAGGTGTCACCCATTTTGTATTTGTGTTTTTGATTATAAAGACTTGAAAGCACCTAGCTTCGCTAAATAATCCCTAACCTGTTCTTGTGTTATTCTAGACTGCCATTTCTCTAGATCAGGGATCAGCAACCCCTGGCATGCATGCCAAGTGTGGCACACAAGGCCATTTTGCCTGGCATGCCGGGGCCAGCCCCAGCTCCGGGTAGCTGCTGCCAGGGACTGAGCCCGGGCTGCTCCCAGCAGGGCTTATAGCATCCCAGCTGCCTGCTGGGAGCAGCCTGGGATCCCAGCTGGCAGCAGCTCCCCAGAACCAGGGCCGGCTGCAGCCGGCAGGCTCCAAACAGCTGTGCCGGGCTCCAGCATCAGCTCTGCACTGGTGCATGCACCCGCACTGAGGTGATCAGCCCAGTGCAGCTGTTTGTAGCCAGCCCGGGCTCTGGGCAGCTGCAGCAGGCAGAGTACAAACAGCTACGCCGAGCTGCACAGCTCCAGCATCAGCTCCATGCTGGCAGCGACTGCACGGGCACCTCGGGGTGGGCTGCGCTGCCCTGCTGTCTGCACCGAGGTGCACGCACAGTCACCGCCAGCACAGGGCTGATGCCGGAGCTGTGCAGCTCAGCGTAGCTGCTTGCACTCTGCCCACTGCTTGCTGCAGCTGCCCAGGCCCCGGTTGGCTACAAACAGCTGTGCTAGGCTGATTACCTCAGTGCTGGAAGCAGGGGAGAGATCAGGGCTGCGCTGCCTCAGGCCCCTCCCCCACTGCCCACTCCAAGGCGTGGGTGCATGCGCCGGTGCGGAGCTGATGCCAGAACCTGGCACAGCTGCTTGGAGTCTCCCAGCTGCTGCCAACTGAGATCCCAGATTGCTCCTAACAGGCAGCTGGGATGCTGCAAGCCCTGCTGGGAACAGCCTGGGCTCCAGCAGCTACCCAGAGTGAGGGTAGCTGCTGGCAGCCACAGAGCCTGGGCTGTGGAGCAGGGGTTTTGGGTGGGGGGCACAAGACACAAGCAGGGCATCCTGCCATGTACCCCTTGCCCTCATTTTGTTTTTCTGTCATGCCGGCACTCCAGCACCTTCCGAGGTAGGCATTGTGGTGTTTTTCAGCACTCCGGCCAAAAAACATTGTCTGCTCCTGCTCTAGTTGCTATGAAAGGATATGCACAGAGCAGAAGGTGTTGAGGAGAATCGGGAGACTGGCAAATAGACTGAAAAAATCCAGAACTTTTGCTTTTCTGAAAGCGCTGACAGGTAAGCTGGGAGCCTTGGGAAGCAAAAGGCCATTGTTCTGTTTGGTACCATTTAAGAGAAGAATGTTTTACACTCCCTCAATTTGTGGAGGGACAGAGATGACTTAGAAATCTTTCTGAAATGTGAGGCTTTTTGGGGGATAGGGGTTAAAGTTCCTCAAAACCTATCTTCCCAGCTAACTAACCTAAAGGCTCTTACCCAAACTTAAAACAGTACTAAAACTGGGTATTTTTGCTACACTGATCAGGAGCGAGATACAAATGTCTCCATTTCCGAGTATGAATAGAACAGTTCATACCTCCTAAAATGGCTTTAGGTTGTCTGCAGATTCAAGAGTACAAGACTACAATGTTTTACAATTGGAAGGTTCTCTTTGTAATAGAACAAAAACAGAAATGTTTTTTTCTTAAATTACTTTAGATTATGGTGAATAATTTAAAGCCCAAGAATGGATTCTTCTGCAAATACCTCAGCCATGGAAAAATTATGGAACGCATAATCAAGAGTTAGAGTTTGGGGTTAAGGAAGTTAGAGTTTGGGGTCTTGTTCTATTTATATGGGTTGTTTTAAACTATTATCATCCACTGATGGAGAGGATGTGCCTGGGGGGATGAGGGCAACCAGTTGTAAACTGGACCTATACCCATCTTGACTTGTAGAAGCCAGCTGGGGGAGACTGGGGGCACTACTGGCAGGAGTTTTCAACAACCCTCTATAGGACAACAGACTGCTGGACATTCCTTAGTCTACAACTGTTCAGCCCCTAATCAAGGAACTATCACTTGATAATGACTCCCCACCCAGTCAGTTATTGACAATCACCCCTTTTTGGGGAAGGTCACTGAACAGGTGATTGCTTGACAGCTCCTGGCTTATCTGGATGCCATTAGTTTCCTGGCAAGATACACTTGCCATTCTGGCTTTTGCCCTGGATATAGAACAAGACTGCTCATAGCCTCATTAACAAACTTAAGCCTGAAGATCGCCAGGAGAAATTGTGCCCTGCTGATCTGAATAGATCTTTCAGTGGCCTGCAGTGCAGTCAACCATGAGGTGCTGATGAAGCATTTACAGGATCTGGTGGATATTTGCAGGACCAGTCTAAATCGTTTCTGCTGTTTCCTAGCAGGGAGGCCCCACAGGGTGGTAATGGATTAGTGTTCTTTATCCCCTACGGACCTTTCCTGTCAGGTCCTCCAAAGCTCTATCTTTATACCAGTCCTGTTCAATTTGTGTATGAGGCCACTGGGTGAGACTGTGCAGAGATTTGGTGGGAGGGGCCATCAGTACGCTCTCTTTCTCTTTCTTCTGACCCTGACCCTGTAGTCCCAGCTCCCCAATGCCTGGATGCAGTTGGGGACTGGATGTGAGTGAACCAACTGAAACTAAATCCAGAAGGACAAATATGGTGGTGGCTAGACCACTTGCTTGGGAGGGAAGAGGCAGAAGGGGAGTGGTTTGGGCCTTGTATCATTGATGGGGTTCAATCTCCCCTTGTCACACAGGATTACAGCCTCGGGGTGCTTCTGAATCCTCTGCTGCACCTGGATCTTCAGTGGTTAGGACCATTTTGTACCAGCTCCATCTGGTAAGAGGGATGCAACTCTTTCTTTCAAGTTTGGATCTGGCAGCCATCATTCCTGCCTTTGTGACTTAAAAGGCTAGGCTACTGCAACATGCTCTATACAGGGCTGAAACCGAGCCGGAAGCTGCAGCTGGTGCAACCTACCGTCTTATGAAAAGAGATCACCAGGAGTATAATAAATACAATTCTACAGTATCTGCACTGCATCGCAAAAGTTTTCCAGATACAATTCAATGTACTAGTTTTGACCTGTACAGTCCTAAACAGTCTGGACCCTACAAACTGACAGACAGCTTTCTCCCTTCCACACCATCATGATCCCTAAGGTCAACTGAGATCAACCTCATTCAAGTACCATCAGTACATTAAGTGATGAAAACTCAGGGGAGACCATTCTCAGAAGTTGCTCCCCAGATCTAGAACTCATGAAATTTAGAGGAGCACCGATATATTGGTCCAATATCAGATTGGAACTCATATAAAGGAAATTGGCTGTATCGGAAATCGGCCCAGTGTGGCCAATACTTTGGCTGATAAATGCCTGTGCATGTGTACAGCTGCAGCACAACATGTAGGTAACAAAGAGCACAGCTTGGCAGCATGGAGAGCCCAGTGCAGCTGGTAAGACAATTGTGGTGGAAGGGGAGGGGGAAGAGAAGGGGCATGGGGGTGCAGATCAAGGGCCCCGCAGTGAGGTAAGGACTGGGGCACGGACAGGGCCTTGTGCTGCCCAGCCAGGGTAGGGCAGGGTGCAGGATGAAGCCACAGCTCATCCAAGGAGTTAGGGGGAGCAGGCAGGAGATGGGGCCTGG
>NW_017729024.1:9873253-9913878 GCF_001723915.1 Gavialis gangeticus | reverse complement strand
CCAGCCAGGGTAGGGCAGGGTGCAGGATGAAGCCACAGCTCATCCAAGGAGTTAGGGGGAAGGGGCACATGTCCCCTGTATCTGTGGGGCAGGTAGGCTGCAGCAGCGGGTTGGGGCTGTGTCAGGCTCTTTTCAGTGGCGATTAGGCTTGGGGTGGGCAGCAGCGCTGGGAGGGGGCTATGCAGGGGCTACAGCCACCCAAACTTTACCACAGCAGCTCTCAATCCCTGCTCCCAGCACCACTGCCACCCACCCAGGACAGTCCTGACTATTCCCAGCGCATGGGTGAAGGCGGGGGTTGAGCTGAGGCTGCCCTAGGAGGGTGGCAGCAGTGCTGGGAGGGGGAGAACTACAGTGAAATTTGGGGTGGCTGCAGCCCCCAAGTACCTCCCAGAGCCACCATCACTCACTCTGAGCCCCACCCCCACCGAGAGGAGGTTGGCACAGCCCCAGCTCCAGTCCACAGCCACAGCCCACCCACCCTGCTCTGTGTAGTTCCAGGGGGCACATGCCTCCCTCCCCTGTGCCTCTCGGATGAGCCACAGTTTCATCTTGCACCCTGCCCCAACCCCTGCCCCACTCCCTCCCTCACTGTGTGGAGTGTTGATCTGCCCTCCCACACCCCACTTCCCTTCCACCACAGCAGACTTCCCAGCTGGATGCAGCTGAATTGGAAATCAGATTGTTATCAGCCAATATGCCTCCTTAAAAATTGACTATCAGTATCAGCCCCCTTAAATCACTCTCGGTGAAATTAGACAGGTAAAACAAAGAGAATCCTTCAGGAGAAGGGTAAGCATACAAAACAATATACCTGAAACAAGAAAGAGCTAATTCTACCAAGACACCCCAGTGGAAAAATCCTACACAACAGGTGGATCTTGTATAAAGCAAAAGTCCTAGTCTATTGAATCTGAATATCAAGTGTTCTTCTATATCTCAATATGGTTCAGGAAAATTGTAAAAGGGAAGTCTACTGCTGATGGTAGATAACTATTAACCTTATTGATTCTGGGAATAGACTGATATTTCAGTAAAGTATAAACATTTCATTAACTTTGAGTTAACAGTTCAGATAAAAAGATAGATATTAAATATTAGCATATTTTTAAAGATGTAATTATTGCAAGGTCATGATGGAAAAATTTATGGTTTTTGTTTTGTTTTGTTTTTGGTTTTTGTTTTTTTGGGGTTTTTTTGCAGTTGGATGTATCTTCCACATAGGAACTTCCCTTTTCCATCAGCAACACGGAGAATGAAACACACAAAGTGAAGATGGCACCAGAGTAAATCTTGATCAGTAGTCTGTCCTAAGTCTCTTTTGCATATATACTGCCTTTACTTTCTAGCTAATAGAAAAACAACTTCTTTTGTTCACCTCTTCTCCCAGAAATAGTAGGCAGGCTTTATAGCCTTCATTCTTGTTTGTTTGTTGTAAATTCTCTTATGAATCTTCAATTAGATGTCCTATTCTGTGTTTTGCAATGTGAACAATTAAATAAGACAAGTAATAACTAAATATCATCTTGCTGTGTAATTAATATCTGCTTTTCTTCCCAGAAGCAATAGAAAGCAGACGGTAACATATTTAGATAAAAGTTTGTATTTCAAAACAATACAACTAAAATGAACAAATAGACGCTGAACAAAATTACATGTTATTCACATCTATAATGAGCATGCTATTAAAATATCGGAAGATTTCACACTTGATTTTTATCCACAAGTCTTTCAACTACATGAGAATAGTATGCAAGAAGCTTGCTAAATCCTGACATCCTCAAAGTCTACTGTGTATGATCCAAGATGGTGAGAAATGCATCTGACTGATCTAAAGCTGCTGAACATTTTCTTTTTAAAAAGCTCATGATTACCCTGCTAAAAACCCCCTCCCAAAATTTCTCTTTTTTTTCTTTAAAACAATAAGTATCATTCTTCAAATCACAGCAACTTGCCAGTGGTTCTATAAACAACCATCTGCCTTATTGTATCTGCTCTGCTTTTCACTGTTTATCAATTTAAAAATGTAAAACACATTTATCAACACATTTATCAACAATGTAACATACTCCCATCTGGGTTTTATGAGACAATCATCACTTCTTTCAAGAAAGATGCTAACAATAATTATGAAACTATCTCTGGACCCTCTGAGTACTGTCATGTCACTCTGATGAACCAACCTACTGCCAATTGCTGCCTACAAACTAGAAAAGTTCACTGATGCACATCTGACATAATATCCTCAGTAAAAAGTCTTTAAAAGCCACAGACTTTTAAAGTAGATTTAACATATGCAAATGAATATTGCATGCAGCCAAGACATGCATTTATATTTAAATTTAACTTTTCTGAGGTAATATTAAGTGGTCTTCATTCTCTCCTAAACTATCACACTAAAATATGATTGATTGTCTCCCCATCTCCTTTGATCTCAAAAAAATGGTGAAGGTAAACAGATTAACAGTTAAATGTTTTCTGACAGTACAAAGTAATTGTAAAAATATATTCAAGTTTATTACATTTTCTCTGTATTCCTCACCGTTTTTATTAAGGACATTTCCTTGAAAACAAACCTTTTGATTTCTGGGTCCAAACATAGTGGGGGAAAAGGAAGCCAACCTCAAACTTTGAGGTAGTATAGGCATTTGAGCCTATAGTAAAGCTTACCAACTGAAATTAAATTTACCAATTTCTGTCATCTGTCAAAAGATTTTTTTTCAGTTTAAAGAAAATGTAGTTAATTCATTTCCAAAAATGAAGCTATGGGACAATATCAGTTTTACCATTTTTTTTTAAATTAAATTTGTGTCACTCAGAACTTCAGTGCCACCATGCTTGAAACTAGAACTTAAAATTTAGCAAGGAGTTGCAACCTTACTTTTAGTAATTTTTTTGAATATTTACTTTGCAGTCTTAACATTTAACATACTATTGGATGCACCCTTTATTTAAGCATGGATGATCAATTTATTTGGCATTTTCTAACAGTTTAAGGACTAGAAAGTCCTTGCCTGTATCAGATCCTTAAAGCTTAAATAGTGCTTGAGCTCATTTACAACAATACAGCTAAATGCCAACAGAAAATAGGCACCACAAAATTGAGCAGAAAAAAAATGGAAACCATGGAACAATATGAAAGATTTGGAAAGTATAAGTAATATAATATTAACATTTTAAAGTAACTTTGTTTTGACTTACATTATGTTCAAGGCCCCTACCTTCGGAGTTAGGACCAGACTTTTGCAATAGTGTAAAAACAGCAATAATATATTTAATTACATTGTATTTGGTTTATTTCAAATCCATAAGACTTTTCCGACCTAGGTGTTTCAAAATTTTATATATATATATATTTTTAAAGGCTCCCCATTTCTGTGCTACATAAATTAAATATTTTCTGACTGGAGGTGCACCAACAAAAAGTATCATATGTGTTTGGGATGTGAAACGGTACGGGGGGGTTTTCTCCATCACCTGCCCTTTCTCTCCAATCTGCAGGAAGAGTTTCCTTTCTTTTGAGCCCTGCTCTTGACCAATAAAAATTGCTCCAAAATCCTGTTTTATGTTCAGTTAGCCCTACTTTGAGTAGAGCACCCCAGACCATACTCCTTTGACTTTACAAGAACTCCTTCTCCTCTTTTCCAGTCTACAAAATCAGTGGGTCCAACCATCTGTGCTCTCCAGTCAATCAGGAAGAAAAGACGACAGCCACTCTGCTTACTTCTGCAGATGTACCTATATTTCTACATATGTACAGTGCCTGTATATTACATTGTACATGTACAGCATCTACAGAATTTCTCAGAATGTAGAATAGTGATGTTGTAGCTGTCATGGTTCAGAAATTATGCAAGTGGCAAGGATTTCTTAGGGTAATATCTTTTATTGGACTAACTATAGATCTATGTCTATGTCTATAGTTGGTCCAATAACAGATATCATCCTAAGAAATCTTTTCCCCTTGGAACACAAAAAAATTCCTGTTATAACTAGTAAAGACCATGTAAGTATATATGTTTAGTTCTAGTAAGTACACCCTTGGAACCAGCACAAACACCAGATAAACTAAAAACAAACAAAAAACAAACAAACCCTCTTTTCCAATAAATTTAATTACATTTCTTAATTACTCTGTCCAAAAAATTAGTTCAAGATGGTTTATACTTGTTTCTTTGTCACACTTGGATATGGAATCTGTTTGATATTTTAACTTTGCTATACTTGAACAGGAAGAAAATACTACAAAGATAAAATGTGTTCTAGTATGTTTATAATCAATCCACTCCAGTAGTTAGAATTAACAGAGGGAATGGAGAGCAAAGCATTTTAAACAACACATTTGATTTGGCACTCTTTATTATGCAGTACCACCAGCAAAAGGGGACAAGGTGCAAGGAGCAAAAGCAAAGGTGGTTCACAGAATTTTCTGACATATTTTGCCATGGCCAATTCTAATATCAAGCTTAAAAACAGACGTTAAGAAAAAGCACTGATTTGTGCTAAGAATTCCTTTTCAGAGAAGGACTCCAAGAAGTAGTATGATCATGGCAGAACCAAGCACTCAGCAGTCACTGTGCTCAAATCACTTTTGCTGTTGGGCAGGAAGGATAAAGACAGAGCAATACAGAACCAGCCATGTATTTTCTTATGTTTAATGAAGCCAAGGACTTTGCGTCATGTCCAGCTAATGCAATCGCTTTCTAAACTTCAAGAGAAAGTATTATAATCACTTAAAAGTTTGTTTTTACTTTTAATGTAAATACACATAAACACCAGAGACAATAAATCACATCTAAAATGAAAGCACCATGGGCAAAAGGAAGAAGTTAACTGTTTGCCATGACTTAACCATTAACTATTTCAGCAAATCTGACTACTCTTATCATTCTACTGGAACCAGGAAAAGAATTCATTGGTACCAGTCAACATACTCCTTTATACAAAGTGATATCACATGAACTATGTTTTCACATATTGGCTGAAAGAGAGAAATATTGGAGAAATTATATATTAAAAACCATCTGATACTTTACAAAGTATTTACTGTTTGCACAGTCCTAACTATATTTTAAATTAAACACAAAAAAGGTCAAAGGTAATAGTCCAGGTTTACTACATGCTAAATTAAAAATATCAAAGAATTTAAATTACTGTTATTGCATTGGTGTGCCACAAATCCTGAAACATCTTGTGCAAAATGACTGCAGTCTTAATTAATCTTTTTTTAAATATGAATTAAAATCATTTCATTTCTATCTTTATTTTTTTATCATAGAGAGGAACGTTCTCTCTCACACATGCACCCACCCATACACACAGACACACTCACACTGCATATACCTCTCCAAGAGCTTCGTAGCGCTTTTGGTTCCATCTATGCAAATCTTCACGGTAGTTAAAAACAAATGGCTCACCGGTTTTTGTATGCCTTAATTGCCCCTCTATAAAAGAAACAATATTATTAGATTTAAATCTACATTTTAAGAGTTTTAAAAGCAGAGTTAATAATTCACTGATGAAAATACAACAATGTACATCTAAAAGCAGAGTTATGGTCATTGGCTTTCTCCCCAATTATGAAACTGTCCATTTAAACCAAAAGCACTAAAGCAAGTCCATCACCACATTCACTTTCAGTTTAGATTCATTATTAAATTAAAAGAAGCACAAAAGCTCACAGACTGAGCATTAAGCCCAAATTTCCTCTAGAAACCTATCCTGTAAGTAATAGTTATGTCCCAGAATATTATGAAGTAAAATAAAATCTGATTTGTACTAACCAACTAAGCAACTGATCATCACACCCAAGGAAATCCAGGTGACAAATCCACTTTGCTTTACAAACCACAGAGCCTAATCTGAGAAACTGAGGAAACCCTCATCAGGGTTCTATACAGCAAACAAGAACAAATTAGCATACAGAAACACATAACAGCCATTTACCAAGAGGAAATCTCCACATCTAACTGGGAAGCCTATCACAAAATCAACACTTATGTTACAATTGCAGTTTTGCAGAATGAAGAGCAATCATCAGCCTTAAAAACTAAGCTGATATTATACAATAGGATGATAAAGGGGAGACTGTTGTCATGGACAAAACAACACACATAACACGAAGTGCGAGTGCTGAGTTAGGCTGAAGAGGACCTACACTGGTAGTACTGGATCCATGATCTGACCATTCTCTTAGTAAGCCCATGAAGGTGGATACTGCTTGGCCACAAGGCTGAGAAAGATCAATGTTGGGCAATTAGTCTTTATATCTGGAGGTGCTGGGCACTTTGCTGCCATCTGTTCTGCAAAGCCTGCTCTCACTAACACTCCCCCCACACCCAACCCACAACCCTTCACTGTAGTTTCAAGCCTCACAGGAATATCTTTACATACTCCTGCAGCACTTAGACCCCATCTCACACAGTTACAAATTTTTCTTACCCTCCAACATCCAGTCATGACTGTCCTCCACCAGCCAGCCATGGTGAATTTGAAACTTCATCATCTCACAACTTTAAGGATTTTGAATTTGCCACGTCCCACCGTATTTCTGTTAGACCCAAACCTACTCCAGAATCCATGGAATCCATTGATGAATCACCTCTGTCCTTTGGCTCCATCACCATGGAAACTGCTCCTTGGGGCTACAGACAGACATTACACATAAACCAGTTTAAATGATCAGAAACTGGTTTAAACCTGTAACAGAACAGATGTTCAGTGCACATAAACCAGTTTGAGATAAACCTGGTTGAATGTAGTATCAGACTTAACTGATTTGGCTCAAACCGGTTTATGCAATGTCTATCCCAGACCCCTTGCTGGTTAAGATAAACCAGACTCCCCCAGCATCCTGGCACGCCCTCTGGGTTGGGCAGGGCTCTCTGCTCAGCAGACCTGGCTCCTCCCCTCCATTCCCTGGCTGGAGCTCTGGCAGAGACTGCAGGCACAGCAGGATCTACCTGGCTTCCCCCTGCCCTACTCCCCCCCGCCGCTGTTTGCTGCTCAAGCAGGAATCCCCGCCTCCCTCCCTCCTATCTCCCACAGCACAGACCCCAGCCTCATGGGACCCTACGCACTTGGTATGCTAGCTAATCCTGAGAGTTGTCTGCATCTGCGTGTCTCCAATTTCACTGGAACAGGCAGACAGAACAGTGACTGCTTACGGCTTTTGGAGCTAACCCACAGGTCAGTTGTAGGAAAAGAGTTTGAACTAATGGAGAGAGGCTATTGTTTTGCTGATGAGGTGATAAACACTTATCAGCCCCCTACTGACTTGGTTGCCTGTCAGTTTGCTGCAGACAGTATAACAAAGCAGGGATGGAGATTGAAAAGCTTTGCATCATCAACAGATGCATGCACTCCATCCACCCCTTCTTGCCTCAGAGTGCTAGCCCAGGGCTGGGGGCTGATAACACTCCCACCCCTTGAGTAGCCCAAGGGGAAAAGCCTGGAATGGTGCAGGCAGACCTCCCTAATCAGAAGTCCTGCTGGGACTTGGCCATGCCCCACTCAGCTCAGCTCTGTGGAAGGGAAGGAAGGGCTGCTCTAGTGCCCCCCCGCTTCTAGCCTGAGCCACTGCAGGCATGTGCCTGCATTTCCTCAGTCTAGAGAGAATGTCTGTCTGGTTACAAACCAGTTCAGCCTAGCCAGGTTAGACTAACCTGAAAATACTGAATCAATTCAGGCTCAGGCTTTTTGAATGTCTGTCCCTAGCCTTGATGGTAACTATATATACTAGGAAATCCTCCAGTTTAACCTGACTTGGTCCCCACTTTTTATTATTGTTTTGAGACTCATATCCAGTGGCAAACACAGTGGGTGGAATGGCTCTGTATGCTGTCACTGCTTCTGTCTTGGGATGACACAGGCTGCACTTCAGAAGCCCCCAGACCTGAAACCTTCTGTGCCATCTCACTTAGCAATGTTCACCACTATCTGAGCTCCTGACTTGCTGAACTCAGAAACCCTACTGTCCATACATCCCAAGTACTGCGAACTGGCAGATTTCTTCAACAAAAACCAAGTGGATCTTTTGACCCTCTGCTCTATGTACAACGGTCCTATTGATGTGCAGCCCTTTGAACAAATCTACTGTCATACCTGGAGCTCCATACCCTAAGGGAGTAATTACAGAACAACCTGGATAAGGAATTCATTCACCTGTTGACCTCCTCAGCAGAGGCCCCTAAATCCTTTTCAAAGAAAAAAAATATGGATTCTTGCAGCCTCATATTGACTACCTGGTACTCAGTTACCCCCTTCCTCTAGAACTATTAGATCACCTACATGATGCCCAGCTTCACCAAGCTGGATTCACAGGAAGCTTATAATCTAGTTCAGATTCTGGATGAGGACAACCAGGCTGTTCTCCAAACACATTATGGACATACTGAATAACCGGTAATGCCTTTCGGTCTCTGTAATGCTCCCCATCATTTTGTGAATAATGTATTTTGAGACATCCTTGACCAATTTGTGATTATCTACCTTGACTATGTGCTGATTTTTTCTGAAATCTAGGAATTCCATGATCAGTATATCTATGTGGTCCTTGAGAGAGATAGTTTTATCATTGGTATGCCAAACATGAAAAATGTGAATTCAACTGGACCATCATATCTTTATTAGGATATACCATTTCTTTGGGAGGATTAAAGGTGCCCTAGATGGGCAGCTGTCACAGGCTGAGCTTCCCCAAGGGATTTCTATGGGATTCAATGCTTCCTGGGATTTGTTAACTTTTATTGGTATCTCATCAAAGGTTCTTCACAAACTGTGTTCCCATTCACTGCCCTCAACCAAAAGAAGGCACTATTTGTGTGAACCCCAGAAATTCAGGAAGCCTTCCAGCACCTAAAGGCTTTCATTCTAGCTCCTCTCTTTGTCCACCCTGACCCTACAAAAACCCTTCCAGTGCTTCCAATTTAGGAGCAATCTTGCTGCAGCACTTGGGACCAGGAAATCTACTGCCTCTGTCTCAAGGAAGCAGGCTCCTTCAGAACAAGATTACACTATGTGGGGCAAGAAGCTCCTGGCAAACAAGCTGTGTTTGAGGAATGGTATCACTGTTTTCAGGGAGCCCAGTTTCCCATGCAAGTCCTCACCAATCACAAAAACCTTGAGTAGCTCTGTTTTGCCAACTGTATGAAGCAATGCCAGATCCATTGGTCCTTATCTTTTAACTAGTTTGATTTTGTAATCATGTATTGCTGTGGTACAAAAAGCGCTCTCTCCTGGCAAGAGGAATCCAATGTTCCCTTCCACCATCTTGAACCCATCCCACTTCCTATTTGGGACTCAGGAATAGGGATTAATGACCATGATCCAAGACCTTTCTCTTCAAGACCTGTATGTCGAACAAATATAACAGCAGATCCCGGTCCTGGAGCTTCCTCTGTGGAAAGATTTTCAGTTCAATAACGGACTAGTGATAATCTATGTTCCTGCCAGACACCCAAGGCTTGAAATCCTCTAGTTTTGTTATGATGTCCCCGTGGCAGGTCACTTTGGGGTCCCTAGACCTCTGAACTAGTTTCATGGCAGTTTTGTACGGGACATTAAAAGATATGTCAAGTCATTTGTGCCCTCACCAATAGCCCTCATACCAAACCCCTGGGATTCTCCAACCCCTACACACCCTGACTCAACCCTGGATGATTATATCCATGGACTTTATCAGAGTTACCCTTTTGAAGGGACATACTACAATTTTTATGGTAGTGGATTCTCTAACAAAGATGGCTTATTTTATTGTAGCCCAGGTGGTCTCTGCCACTCAGGAGACCATGAAACTCTTTACCTTGATCATATTTTGGGTTCCACAACCTGCCAATGGAAATGGTGTCTGGCAGAGGCTAGCAATTCATGTTTCACTTCTGGAAGGAACATTTTGGGTTACTGAAAGTAAAAACTGATAACTTCATCTACATGCAACCCACAGGCTAATGGGCAGATACAGTAAACCAAACACTCAAGCAATATTTATGTTGTTTCATCAACTATTACCAAAACAACTGGCTCTCACCCAGCTGCCAAGTTCACCTATAATAATGGTCACCTACTTTACCCCAGACAGAACCCTTTCTTTTTCAATTATGGTTTTGACCCAGGTACCCACCCCCATCTCCTTGTTCATTCTCCATCCCAGTAGTCTTAGGTCTTGTAATCTACATCCATCGCATAAAGCATGAGTTACAACATCTACAAAAGGCTAAAGAAACTTACAAGAGGCAGGCATGGTGAGCATCCCTGCCTTCATCATTGGTGAGCAGGTCTGGTTATCAGCCCAGAACCTGCACTCTTCCTGACCTTCATCAAAGTTGGATCACTGATTCTTAGGCCCCTTTAAAATCATTGAGATCAACCTTGATGGTTACAAACTTCAGCTCTCCAACTCCATGAAAATCCACTTGGTATTCCATATCTCTCTCCTTAAGCCCTATGCGGAAAACACTTCCCAAGGAAAAGTACTCCACCACTGCCCTGTATGAAAATATTGTTCAGCAGAGCAAGGGTCCAAGGCAGAAGGTAGGTGAAGGTTCATGGAAGACAGATGTACAGGCTAGGAGTGGCACAGAGAGGGGTATGAAACTCCAAATGGCTATGTGGGAAGCTATTTTACCTGACAGACTGAGAAAGATGTCGCCTCACTGATCAGTGATGGGAACTCATGGAGAAAATACATGCCTCAGAACTGATCAAGGCTTTCCACAGAATACACCCCAAGAAAACAGGTCTGAGGGCCCCTGAGAGGTGCTATTAGGAATCACAGAAGGAGGCATACTGATTGGCTAACAAGCTGACCCTCATTTCCTGTGTAGGTCTGACTCCAAGCTGCTTGATTACCTTCAGCTGATCCCAATGACCAGCATGGCTACAGCAACCGGGATAAGCAGCCACTCTCTTACTATTCCTTGGCCACTCAACCACTCTACAAACCCCTCTGTGAACTCCTAGTCTATATGTCTGTCTCCCTTGAACCTTCACCTATCTTCTGACTTGGACCCTTGCTCAGCCGTTGCCTACAGCCCTTCCTAATCTGCCACCTTGTTTAGCTCCAACCTGAACCTTCTCCTGGCTTGTATCCTTGCCTTGTCCCTACCTACATCCTGACTAAACCTGCAGCTCTGGACTCCTGGTTCATGATTTTCCTAGCACAGTCCTCAACCCCATACGTCCAGGTTGTGCTTGTGACACAGAGCTTTCCAACAATAAGTTTTACAGGCTTCTTCCACCAGAACCATTTGAGAGGGAACTACACAACCTCTGTAAGACTCTACCTCTGGACCTGCAGGAGAGAATTTATGCTTCCTTCCAGGAGCCCAGGCCAGGCACCTTTTATTTATTACCCAAGATCCACAAATCTGGCAATCAAGGATGCCCCATTGACTCTGACACTGGTGCGATCATGGAGAGATTGTTTGGCTGTGTTGACTATCCTATTTCCATATACCACAGGAGCTCACAGCTATTTGAAGGATACACAGATTTCAACAGGAGACTGGACCCTGTTAACAAACTTCCAGAAAATATTACATTAGCTACAATGGATATCACATCTTCATGGAACCAACATTTCTCATGAGGATGTGTTACAAGCCATAAGGAGCATTATAAGGAACTGCTTCTGCTTTGAAACTCTCCTTCTTTGTCCTCATGTATAACCATTTCAGATTTGGAGAATCCCTGTGTGTACAGATGAATAATACAACCATGGGTATGCACAGAGTCTCCCCAGTACCATATACCAATATCAATAAATATATTTATGACAGGTCTTGAAGTCTACGTCTGCCTAAGCTGCCCTCCCATCCCCACCCCCAGTACACCTGACATACATCAATGACATCTTCATCATGTGGACGCATGGGAAGGAATCTCTAGAGAAATTCCACCAGCACTTTAACAGCTTCCACACTTCCATCAAGCAGACTCTGGAATACTCCACCCAGCAAATTCACTTCTTGGACACAACTGCAAAAACTTTGCAATGGCCACATTTCCATCACATTGTAGTGGAAATCAATTGTACAGGGTGGCCTGTCCCCTTAAGAGGAGTCAGCCAGCTTGGCTGAGGGGCTACAGCTGTGAGAAGGCAGCTAGTGAGTGGCTCACTGGGAGTTAAAAACCCCAGAAAGCAGAGCTGCGAGGAAGGTAAACGTGAAAGAAGCAGTCATAACCTGAACTAGTGAACTATGTGAAGAGCGAGCCCACTGTATGAAGGCCAGAGCCACAGAGGACTCCTCCTCCTCCAACTGAAAGACACTGCTTAATGCTGAGGCAAGCTGGAAAACTGCTCAGAGGGTAAAGCCTATCTAAAGAAGCCTACAGGCAGCAACTTGCTTACAATGACCAACTGCTACAGCTACCTCCATGCCAGCTTTCATGCTAAGAAAACCACTAGATCATCCTCTATAGTTAAGCACTATGTTACACCTGTTATCTGCTCCAATCCCACTGACTGGGGTGAACACCTCAAGGATCTACAACGGTTGCCTATACTTACAATACAATCCCAAACCTCACGTCAACCCTGTGACATGAACAGCATCCCAGCAGTTGTCACTTAAAACCTCTAGCTTAAACACATTAGACACATCATTTAATTACCTTTAACCCCTCCAAGAAAATAACCACTTCAAACTATCCTTGGGGGCCACCTTACAGGCAGCCTCCCAACCTCAAAAGAGCTATCAGACTACCTAACTCCAATTCTCACCAAGACACCAGACCTCGCTACACTGTCCCTTCATCAACACAGACCACATGATCGCTGGACTAAGTAACACAAATTGTCACATCTGGATACATTTACCTACTCCTCCACCAATGTCATGTATGCCATCACCTGCTTATAGTGCTTCTGCAGCTTATATTGGCCACATGGGCCAATCCTCCAGAAAAAAAATGGACACTAATTCAACATCAATTCCAGAAACTCTCAAAATCCACAGCAGACCATTTAACGTTTATGGACATTCTTACCTCAAAATAGCTATCCTTGAACAACAAAATGGCAAACAAAAACCCCAATACATCATCCACAAACTGGATTGTATTAACCTTGGTCTCAACAGGTTTGGATTCTTATCCATTACCTAGACTCCTACCTGGACTAGAATGGCCCAACCAACAGGCAATGTGCAGGCAAGCTAGGCAAGACTGAGAACATAACTCTTTCTCTTCTGCTGAAGTTTGTCTAGTGGGCAAGAGGATAAGAGTCAGAGGGCTGAAAAGGAAGGTAAGCAAAAGGAAATATGAAGCTGGCCTTGTGAAGTGGACATTTTCCTGACAAAGAGGGATGGATGAAGGGAGCCATAGACTCTGCCCCTGTAACAGCTTCTATTCTGGTTCTTGGCTGTTCTTCATTATAAGAACTTAAGATATGCCATATTGGGTCAGACCAATGGTCCATCTAGCCCAAACTCCTGTCTCCTGTCTACGGAGCCATTGACACAGACGTGTTTCTGGTGCACTTTACGGACTCCCCTGACACCTTCCCCTCTTGCCAACAGAAGGAGGCCCTGGCACATGCTTACCTCAAGCGTGCCAGGTTGCAGCTTCTCTTCTACCTCCTTCAGAACCTCCTGTTGAGATTCTGGCTGCACTTCCCCCACACCTTTTTTGTTACACACTTCCTGTCCATGGCCCCACCATGTCCTAGGACCTCCTGGTCAACCTCCCCCTGGCTCTGGCCAAGCTGGCCATCTATAAGACTAGGAAGGAGGCTCTGGCTGGGAGGAGCCAGGCAAGTATGTGGCTGCTTTCTTGGCACTTCTTCGCTCATGTCTCTAGACAGCGTTTCACTGATGAGCATCCACAAGCCCCCTCAACTCCTTCAGGGGGCAGTGGGCACTAGCCAGTGTGTTCTGTATGGTGTCCACTTCCAATGCCCTGGTTATTAACCTATAACCTCACTCCTGTTCCTGTTTTCTTTTTTGTTGTCCTAAGCAATCAGTTGATGTGTCCCCAGTGGCCCTCCTCATTCAGAGAGTCTTATAGTTTCCGTAATGGGCAATAACCCACATGATTTTTACTGACACATCAAATAGGCCTGTCTCCTGTCTACAGAGCAGTTGCCACAGACATGTACCTGGTGCACTTTATGGACTCCCCCAACACCTGCCCCTTTTGCCAACAGAGGGAGGCCCTGGCACACGCTTACCTCAAGTGCACCAGATTGTAGATCCTCTTCTGCCTCCTTCAGAAACTCCTGCTGAGGTTCTGGCTGCACTTCTCCCCACACCTTTTTTGTTATGCACTTCCTGTCTGTGGCCCCACCAAGCCCTGGGACCTCCTAATCAACCTCCACCTGACTCCGGCCAACCTGGCCAGGCAATGGGGGTCTGGCCAGGGGGAACCTGGATAAGCATGGGGTTGTCTTGTCACTCCATTCATATCTCAGGCAGAGTTTCACTGGTCGGCATCCACAGGCTCTCTTGACTCATTCAGGAGGCAGTGAGCGCTGGCCAGTACACTCTGCTCAGTGTCCCCTTCCAGATCCCTTGTTATTAACCTATGACCTGACTTTTATTCCTGTTTTCTTTTTAATTGTTCCAAGAAATCAGTTGATGCATCCCCAGCGGCCTCCCTTATTAAGGGAGGCTTATAGTTTTTTTGTAATGGGCCTAAGCCCATGACCTCATAGCACATCAAATAGGCCCATCTTTGACACTGGCAGGAGCGGATACTATACAGGAAGACCATATGGAAGAGAGATGTGAAAGGTTAAACATTTAAATGATAAGTATATTTATACTGGTAATGCATTACCAGTTAATGTTTAGCATGGGGTGCAGTCCGGTGGGGAAGATACGTGGTACAGTGCCTCAGGAACAGGAAGGCAGCAGGGCAAGCAGGAGGGAGCAGCAAGAAGATGGGGAGAAAGTGGGAGAGGGGCGAGAGGGAACTAGTACCCATAGCTAGTCTGCTCCCTCCCTCCTTCACCTGCTGCTGCAGCCCACAGCTTAAGTGGGCTGTTGTCTAGTGAAGAGGAGGTGGCATCAGTAAGCCCCACCCCGCCCATCAAAGGCCCTAAGGAATGGCTCCCAGGAACAGCTATGTCTAAGCAGGTCTGTGCATGGCCCCTGGCTCCCCATGCTGCCCTGAACAGGCAGCTGCAGCTCCTTCCCACGGTGGGGAGAGGAAGGGCAGGGAAGGACAGGACAAGCTCCCACTCAGGGCTTTGCACCCCCTAGCAGGGACTATGTGTTATCAGTTAACCATTTAAAAAATATAATTAGAAGAAGTTAAATGGGTAATTTTTTTAACAATAGTAACATTCCTAATTTGCAACAGCGTGTATTTAAAGTGATCTATCCCTTTTGTGTGGGATCCCATTTTTGATAGTCAAATCCTCCCTGGCATCCATCGTCATTGGTGGGGAGTGCACTGCCTGACTGCTTTTGCATTAAATAGTCACTCTAGACATCTTAGCACTAGATATTTTGTGGCTGTTACACAGGGTGGAATAAGATAATGCTTAGTGACCTATATGGCTAAAAGCCACATCATTGCCACTTGACTGTTTTACAGATGGAATAGGATCTGATCCTAAAACATCATCTTTGTTGTCTTAGGGAAACTTAAGTTGAAATAAAGAATTCTGGGCGCAAAGAAGTTTGGAAGATAGGGTAAGATTAGTTTTGAAAATTCCTGAAGCTTCAAACAAAAATATTTTAAAAGTCTTCTGCTATCTTTAGTATTTTTACCTAAAATATTTATATTTTTAAATAATACAGAAGGTTTGATTTTTCCAACCCTGGCATTAACCTCGGTTTCAGTGTACTTTTGCAATTACTAACCTCCAAAGGAATATTCTTCCCCAACTACATATCCAGTATCTCTGGTCCAAGTGTTCTTCTTTTCGTGGTATCATCGTACTCCATGTTTCTTCTAAGGCTTCTACATTTTTTTCATTTCAATGATCAGATGTTCTTTCTTAGCTAATTACTACTTAGTATAGATAATTCTAAAGAAGGTTGCTGATGACATTCTGCTCTCCATAAGGAAATTATAGCAAACATCTATTGAGAAATGTAGTTTATTTTCAAATTTTCTTATGTTGTCTGCAAACCCTCTCATTTCATATTCCTTAAATGAGCGTAAGCAGGCTCTTAGTTTCCATCACAAACAGAAATATAAATCAGTATATTTCCTGATTATGACACAAAAATGCACTACAATCATATAAGACAGATACTAAAGCAAAATGTAACCCTTTGGACAACTATATTGACTAACAGGATATGCTACAAGGTTTTGTTACTTTCTAAAGAAGTAACTCAGGCTATCAGGTCAATAATGGAACTTGCAATAATAATTCTAAAGCTCCATATTCAAATTTCAGCCCCTCTCCTTTTAAGCAACCACATGTGAACCATTAACTCTGAAGTCAGAAGACAATAGTAGACACTGTACAGATCTAAAAATAAAGAGATGAAAAGTGACAGAGTTGAACCCCTCCCATCAAAAAAGATCATCACTTTCGTGACACTTTTAGTCTCTAAGTACGTTCCTGTGAAAGCCATCAGGGTATTAAACAGCTAAGTGTTGCATAAATGACTATCATTTAAAGGAAAGCTCTTTTTTCCTTTTAAAGTAATAGTAAGACAGACAGCAGTAGAAACTAAAGTTCTCTATTCAAAGAACAAGTATTGCATGGAAGTAGGAGTGTAAATTTCTTAAGCTGTCCTCCCAGAAGTTTCAAACAATTTTGGAGGGACCACTTCTGGGAATCTGGTAGGAGTTCAGACACCAGTCCTATTCTAGCCCTCATTTCTCAAATCAGTATTATAGATATCAACTGTGATGAAGAATCTGAAAGTGTAGTTATTAGACAGATAAAGAACCACTAACTTCTTTAAAAACAGCACCAAATAGATGGAAAGAATCTGTGGTTATTACTATCATAGCCTAGATTGAAACCAGAGACCTCAGTAAAAGAATGTTGTCCATTGCTGATTAATAGAACCAGCCCCTCAACCAGGCAAATGTCCTCTTAAAGAACTCTTCTCCTGTCAACATGCGTGGAATTTAACTTCCATTAGTATTAACAGGAACGCCCATTAGGAATTGCTATCTAAATGATTAGTAATAATCTTCCGCATCAATTGGAATATTGAATATGTTTGTTAGTAAACTGTCATTTGTAGTAACATCTACTTAACTTTAAATGCTAAAAATAAATAGTTTTAGAATTTACTTATAGAATATTTGGATCACTGCTTTTGTAATGTAAAACAGGAAGTCAGAACAATCTATAAAGGTGCAAGATGTGCAAGTCGATATGGGGGATCAAACCAGAGGCTTTGACAATTATGCAAAATTCACAACTATTTCTTGATGACACTGAATAGTATTATTTTGTTTAAAGATGTAACCTTATTTCTTAATAGAAAGTTATGAAAACAGGGCTTTAAGAGATGCAATCAACATTCGGGCATCTTCACAAACACAGTACTACTTACTTTCATTAAAAGCATATTCAAATCCTTCAAGAGTATCAGGAAACTCAAGTGGTGGCTCATCTTTTTTCATCAGTTCATCCAAGTCTATTCTAGATAATAAATCTGGGGAAAAAATCAAGCATCATTGTATAAGTGCCTTCTTTTTAATCAACAAAAGTCATTTTTTCATGATTTTAAGACCTGAAGGGTCCAGAATGATTGTCTACCATGACCTTCTGTAATAATACAGCCCATAAATTTCCCCGAATTAATTCATGCTTCAAGTTCAATAGCTATCTTTGAACTAGAGTCTATCCTTTAGAAAAACATCCAATTTCATTTTAGGTTTCCAGTGCTGGAAACTCTACCATAACTCACGGTAAGTTGATTCAATGAAAAATTATCCTCACTATTAAAAATACGCATCTTATTTCTAATCTGAATTTCTCCAGCCTCAACTTCCAGCCATTGAACCCTGTTAGCTTACATTGATGGAAGGATTCCCTATTATCATTTTTTTTCCCATGCAGGTATTTAAACTGTGATCTAGCCACCCTGTAACCTACCCTTGATATCCTATATATGGGAGCATCCTGAATCCTAGCACCTCATATTCATTTTATCATCAGCCATATTGTTCAAGCCCATTTTAGAAGTTCCTGCTTTCTAGGACTAAGTGTCCCTATCCTGCAAGTATCAGTCCTACATGTATGAAGATATTTCTAACCATGAAAAAATAAGTATTGTTTGTCTACACCCAGTTTAATCAAGTAATTCAGTTCACTTGTAACAATGGTCTTCATTATTTATCCTTTCCCCGTTCTTTGGGTCACCTGCAAACTTTAATTGAAATTTTTGTCAACAGCTAGGAAAAAAAATAAAATAAAATAAATATATATATATATATAAAATCGCATTACTAATAAGTAGCATGTGGCGAAGAAATATGATACAAAGATTATTCCCAACTTTTAACCTACATTAGCTCTGCATGTTATTTTTGTAATAGTTTAGTTACATACCCTATTTTATTATAGGGTCACAGGAAGACATTTTAAAATGGGGAGAATTACCATGGTTCAGCTGAATCTACTGTACATGTTCTGTTTGTCCACTAAGTGAAATTTAAACTGGGGCAGCCTACCCTCGAATGAAAAGTTGTTAAAACGGCTTTGCTTACTGCGGAACAAAAAAGGGACTGACACAAGTTATAAAGAAGGACCAGCTGACTTGTGTTTATGAGCAGCAAACCCCCATCTCCTTTAGAAAAGTAGAAGTCTTTATCTGTCCATATCTTAAGTATACTGCATTAACACTAACATCTTCATCAATTACATGTGTTGTCCCATACAATATCAAGTTAGTTGGGCAAGACCTATTTCCCATAAAATGGCATTGTCTGGTATTAAATAGATTTCCCTCTTTTTTAACTATTTATTAGTTGAATCCTGTATCAACCATTTCATTATTTTGTTCAGGATTCACGTCAAGGCAACAGGACTTACAATTTCCTGAATCATCTTATTTAACATTTCAAATTTTTTGCACAATGTTAGTTTTCTACCAATCCTATGAAATTTCTCTGATGCTCCAAAACATCCTCATCCAAGTCAACTTCATGTTTCAGACAATTCTTCAGGGTATGGACAGGTGTTCTGTAGAGATAAAAAGTGCCTTGGCACTTCGCAGCACTACAAAAATGTAGCAATTTGGGGGCATACAGGCATTCCAACCCCCTGACAAGAGAGCTACAAAACTGCCTCAAAGGTCAGCTCTCCAGCCAGAAGATGATAGGGGACTGCCCTTTTACTCCCCGCCTGCCCTTAGGACAGCCTAATTACTGCCAGAATGCCCTTCCCTCTGCCAGGTTACAGTAAGGGAATTGTTGCCTCCACTTCAAGAGTCCTTGCTTGGGTGGCTATCAGGGAGCCAGCTGTTCTCCCCCACCTTGGAGAGGTCAGGTGGAGGTAGAGTGGAGGACCGTGTGTTGCTGTTGGTCTTAGAGCCCCCACAGCACTACATGCAACTGTACATGCATTAAACATAGCACTACAAAATGTAACACTTACAAGAAGTTCCTCTTTGAAATGCTAATATTTTGTAGAACATTCAGCATCTTTGTAGCACTAAACAGCTTGAACGGCTGTACACTCACTTTGTGTAGTGCTACGAGGACATATTTAGCACCACAAATGTAACATCTGCCCATCGCCTCAGTCTGCTCTCCTAAAATGGTTTAGTTTTATTTAATACCCTCTTACAAGTGATTCACTGGCTGTAGTCCTCATTGTGTAATGTTGGGCAATTGTTTATCTTCTCCAAAGGACATCCTATAGGGTTTCACAAGTGTCAACATCCATGTGCCTATACTATGGTACTTGATCACCCTCATAATATGTACAGTAAAATCCCTGTTATCTGGCATGAGTGGGGAATGCCGCGTGCCGGTTATGTAAAAATTCTCGTTATCTGAGGCAGATAACGCAGAGCAGGGGGGTGGGGGTGGCAGTGGCCGCACATGGAGCAGGGCTGGGGGGATGGCAGCAGCAGCACAGGGTGGTAGGTGGCGGCGGTGGCCACCATCTTGTGCAAGCTGCTCCTCCTTGCCCCGTGTCTGGCCAGCCAGAAATTCTGGTTTATAAAGTATTCTGGCTTGTAGAATGCCAGTTAACAGGGGTTTTAGTGTAATTGATTATGAGACCATGAAAAGCATGGGACATGCTTCAGGAAGCAGTATGCTGACAACTCAAAAAAACCCTATTTTTCTAGAAGGGAAATTCAGATAACAGCGAGCATACTAGTTGGTAAAAGATAAGCCTTTGAAATATTTCTAAGAGTTGCTTTTGCTAGCTATAATGATGGTAGAGTAGAACAGACGTGTCAAAAAAAAGATTTGTTATAAGATAACAAGTTTAAAGAAAAAAAAATCTAGCTGGTAGCAGCAGAGTCCAACAATTTGCTTACTGTGTATGCTTTGCTGGGATGGTGTATCCATTTCTCTCTCATAACTGAGCTGCCCCACTGTGCTGATGCCTCTACTTGAACCTATCTTTGAAGACCACACAGAAAAGGACAGGCACCTGTTTAACGGCATGGGCCATTTGAAGCACACTAAAACTTATTATTATTATGCAGAACTAACTTCCTATATTCCAAAATTCAATTCGAAGTGCTAATTTCTAGAGTCCCAATTGGCCTGGGTCTTGACTACCTTAATGACAATTCTCAACATTCTCCTGCCAGAGCTAAGATTAGCTGAAGTGATAATTAACCTTAACAGTGCCTTTAGATTTGATCTTCTTAATCATTTTAGGGCAGAAGTGGGAGAGATATGGCCTACAGGCTGCCAAGAGATTTTATCCAGTCCATGGCAGGTCCCTTGGCCCCGCCTGTCCCAGGTGCAAGGGGGCAGCCCAAGCCACGGTGTATACGACTGATCCTGCCACCCACAGGTGCACAGCAGGGCTGGGGAGGCACAGCAGCTAAACTTAGCTTCTTGGCAGCACCAGTGGTAGTGGCTCCTTCTGGCTGCCACTGCCAGTGTTACCATTGCGACCAAACATGGCCCTGCTTCCTGGGCATGCTGGCCCATCCACCCAGCACCCACCACCAGGGGCTCCAGATAGAGCAGGTGTGCAGGGTCTTCATGGAGACCAACCCAGGACTCCCACAGGCAGGCAGGGAGTGGCATCTAGGAGCAGGGCAGGGCTAGGGTTGGGACTGTGGGACAGCCTGGAGCAGAGCTGCGATCTGCTCCCTGCACATCCCAGTGACAGGCACCAGTTCCCAAGCAGAGGTGTTCAGGGAGCAAATCGCAGTTCTGTCCCAGGCCCCGGCCCTATGCTATCACTGCCCAGAAAACCAGGCCCCAGCCCTGGCCACCCATCCTATCCCCAGATGCTGCTTCCTGCAGCCCTATCCAATCTACGCTTTGCCTGCATAACAAAAAAGGCATACCAGAGGTTAAACAATAAAACAAGCTGACAATATTCTTAATCCACCGTTGCGAAAAATAAGAACACAAAAACATCTGCCTAGAAAAGTGCAGGCTCAGGGGTGACCTGGTGGCTGCCTGCAAGTACGTAAGGGGTATGCATCAGGATCTGGGGGAACGTCTGTTCACCAGAGCGCCCCAAGGGATAATAAGGACCAACGGTCATAAACTCCTCCAAGACCATTTCAGGCTGGACATAAGAAAAAACTTCTTTACTGTCAGAGCCCCCAAGGCCTGGAGCAGGCTCCTTCCAGAAGTGGTGCAGGCACCTACTCTGGACTTATTTAAGAAATGTTTGGATGCTTATCTTGTTGGGATCCTTTGACCCCAGCTGACTTCCTGCCCCTGGGGCAGGGGGCTGGACTTGATGATCTTCAAGGTCCCTTCCAGCCCTAATGTCTATGAATCTCTTTCTCCAAGGATAACCTTTTCCAAGGGCAGGGCATTCCACCACTGACCACTACAAGGAACAGGATTTGAACTTTCCTCTGAAGCAACAGATATCAGTTGCTGTTAGAGAAAGGATGCTGCAATTGGTCTGTGCTCTTCCCAGATGAAATGAATAGTAAAGAAGCCAGAGGTTGGTATGCATGCATTACTATTCATTCCATCCAGGAAGACCACACACCAACTGCAGATGCTTCCTCAGCCTGACAAAGAGTGTTTATACCCAAAAGCTTGCAAAGAAGAATTTTTACAACTATTTAAGTTGGTCTAATAAAAGATATCAGATTTACCCAAAGAACCTCGTCTGCCTATGTCCTTAGACCAACACGGCTACAACAAAGCAATTCTACTTCCTTTTTTTATCTAAAAGGAAATGCCTTTGATGTCATTTACACATGTAAAAGACAGAGCAAGAGAGAGGCAGAAAATAAGCCTGTACCTTTTAGTGCAGTAGTTTTTTCTTTTTCATCTGGTCCTCCTTGCTGGAGTTGAGCCATCTTTATCCAAATTGTGAACAAAATTGAAGTGATGAAGGAAAATGACATCAGTCTTCACAGGATGAGCTAAAATTAATCAGAGTTAGGAATCAGTCAATTAATTGACTTTTGTTTCACAAGGTATTACTTGTGTGTATACCATGATGAATACATGAATACAAATACATGAATTTTCATACTTAAAAAACACAACCACATCACAAAAAATTAAACAGTTTTACTAAAAAAATGTAATTCAATCACACAATCCTTTGCAATCATTGGTAAAGGATTATTGGTAAAGGCTTCACTTTCACAGGAGTAAAGTTTGGCTTATTGGAATTTAACTGATCTTCCATTTTTGCTGTTCCTCAGAAAGGTATGAACTACAAACCTCCTATTTTTCCCAAATGCCTATGATTTATGATTACTCAAAATCACAATAACAAATGGAAGATACAACCAAGAACAAGTTATATTATCCCAAAATGAAACTATAATTACCATTTATTATACTTTTGCATATAGAACTAGATTTTACTAAAATTATATACAGTGACTACAGTTAAATTACACAGCCCCAATTTAGGAGCTTGGAAAGATGCTAACTTTACCACTCATTACAATTAAGTTGTAGCCTAAGGAGTCATACGGCACAGTGCCAAGAGTATAAAACAATTTGTCTGTTTTTCTCTTCTCATTCTGATATATTTTTACTCCCTGCTTTCCCTGTTGTGGCACAGCTGGTTCATCTAACTAATCAAGAATTTTATAAATTCCCAAGTTAGTTTTCCTAATAAAAATTCAGAGTTATCAGTCTGCATGAGCACAGGTAAATGCTATTGAAAAATGCAGCCAACATGCAGTTTGATACATTTGATAGACATTCATATGTGTACTTGACACAGGTTATTTGGCATTAGTTATCTGATATGGGTTACGTTACAGAGAATCAAGTAGCAGAAGGTTTTTACTGGGACATGGAGCTGACATATTGTATAGCTTCTGATAAACACTACTGGTTAAATATGGCTTTGCTACAAATAGTTAGAGTTTAAAGTATATTCAAAACATCTCTTTTGCCATTTTGTTTTGTGGACTACATAAAGCAATTATCATACCTCCTTCTCCTTTACAATCCCAACAGAAAATCCACTAGGTATAAATAAAACTATAAATAACATGCCATGTGTAATCTTTATCAAGTCTGCATTTAAAAACAGAAAACACAGGAATTTCTAGGATGCTCTGTTTACTCAGTATCTGAAATTTATAAAGAACAAGTATCCAGCTATAGAGCACCCTCAAGTTATTTAAAATGAAGTATCATAAGCAGCAAGATTCTTGTAGTTTTTTTTCTATTTGGTAGCAGACAATCATCTCAATGACTTTTTCCACGCACCTGAATTTAACACTTACAAAGCATGCTATCACAGCAACTCACATTTTAAAAAAAATAAAAAACAGATATGCATGAACCTCTTCTCTCCTTTCAGCTTCTCGATTCGTAGTTACAATCTGCAGTTGCTATTTGATGTATCCTTCCCATGAATGTACCTTATCATGGCCATGTCTGCAGAAACCACATTTCTATAGCAGGTTGGAACTGGTTCCAATATTGACTAACCTTCCACCAGAGACTTTACAGGATTAAACCTGCTGTACTACTGGGTCCCTCCAACTTAAATTTATGAGTAGAACACCCAAAATAGTTTCTTTTCAGGTTTGGTAGTTCAGTGCAAGACCAGCTAATTAATAGGAACATTTAATAGGTAATACATGGTAAGTATAAGGGGTTTAATTTTATTATGTCAAACTCTCAGAAACTGCCATGTTTTCTGTCTCTGCAGATTCTGAATGCTCTGGAGAACTTACATACCCATCTCCTTCCTGTAAAGATGTGACAGGTTTTAGTATTTCTTCTGGTTTAAGTTTTAAAAACGACCACATTATTAATTTAGAAGGGAATTGGCTATCAACCAAGTACTTAAAAATCTAAAATCTTCCTTAGGTTCAGTAACCCACTGAGCATGGCCTGTGGGACAGCATCAATTTCCTTTGTACTCATACCTAAAAATACTCAACTACAGCTACAATGGCAACACACTCTAAGAGACTTCAAAACAAAGGTTCACCAATTTGCTTCTCCTGTCTTCTAATATCCCTACACAGGTTTTGCACTTCTCCAAGTCTGCCACACTTCAACAGGATTTATTTTAAACAAAACAAATGTGCACATTTAGTTAACTTAGGTTTTTACATGGTAAAAATAAGGCTACATATAACATTTGAAACAGGAAAATAATAAAACTACATAGGGAAACCGTAAATAGTCCTAGAATGCATCCAAAACAAGTAATACCATTTAAAGAATTAAATTACTCAAGCTACAATCAAAAAGTCTGGTTTCTCATGAGAGATCGTTCTGAAATGGTTGTAAACAGAACACTAATATTCAAATTGCTGAACAGAATGGATTAACGTCCATCAATATGCGTGTTTCCAAAACAGTGGTATCATTATCTGTAAAAACAATTCAAGTATTTAAAGAAAAAAATTAAAACACAAGCCACTGTGAGTGCTAGAAACTAGGATGCCCTTGTACTGTTCTGCGTGTTTAGTTTATTTCAAGGAAACTAAATTAACACTGTAGTTCATGATGTTAGTTATGCCCAAGTCTTGCCTATGCAACAATTTAAATTTTTATTTTAACACGGGTTAGTGGACTAGGTTGCAAGTTGCACGTCTTCAAAAGTATGCTACAAAGTCGAGAGAAAAAATATAAGACTTGTCTGAACATGGAATGAACCTGTCAAATTAAAAAATAAAGTTGGATTAATAAATATAGTGGACACAGCACAATAACAACATTTAGGTGAATAATAGGACTCTGGGCATTTTGTCTCTCTGTTGGAAGACTGGATTTCGTCTATCAAATGAAGAGCTTGCCACTGAGAAAAAGCAGGTACCTCAGAGGATGACCTGCCAACCTGGAAGATCTTGAGAACTGAATTCAGCTTTGAGAAAAGACAATTTACCAGTTCTTCAGCTACAAGTGAAAAACTGTAATAGCAGCCACTGGAGGGAGGACTTGGTGTTAGAATGAGGATAAAACAAGCACAGAGTGTTTTATGTATCGTTTTGTCTGAAGACAGTATTTTGTTGAATTCTTCTCTGATATTTGCTTAAATGACAAATGCAAGAATTAGATGAGAGGGTTAGATTTCCTTCCTTTGAAACACAGATGTTGATTCAACTAGAAATTGTTGGTGCACAAATGAACACAGAGAAAATTATAAAGCTGTCTGAATGGTTACTTGTAAGCAAAAGCAGGAATTACAGATTATTCAAAGTTTGCATTTCAAGCTCCCGTAAGGATATCTAATAAGGCCAGATTACTCTTTGACTATTTTGTTCCGCAAGTATCACTACTAATATTTTTTCATTGCATATTCAGTTACATTATCTGAAATCTGTCTGTTTTTACACAGATACAATCACTTAGATAATCCTTTCAACAAAAGGTTTTAAATGGTCATTTATTTCCATTACATGTGACAAGCACACTTCTGAATAAATAATAGGTACTGCTCCACCTGCAGAAATATTTAAAAGTAAGAAAGCTACTTTACAAGCAGACTCTTATTTATTTATGCTTATATTGGTTTTCCATGCAGAACCAGCACATATTTTATCCCACAGCATCCAGTCAGGTTTCTATAGCTCTTTACCCTCAATGATTAGCAATAAAGAAAAGAACCCAGTGTGAAATATATTTTGGTTTCACTGTTATTAATAAATCTTTTAGTAGGGTGTACAATATACAAAACAAAGAGAAATACGTGCATTTCCACACAGACAAACAGCAGTGGCACATAGCTGTGCCACTGCTACTTGTCCACAGGGAATGTCTGTGCAAGTATGCTCCAGCACACAGCAAGCTGACCAGGTGGGATAGGGGAGGCTGGGGCAAACACTTGGGCTGGCCCCAGCAGCCTTACCTGGGGGAATGGGAGCCTCCCGGGGCTCCAGCAGTGGTGATCCACAGAGCCTGGCTGGCAGGAGAAGTATGGCTCTGGCGGCCAAACTCTGGTTTCAGGTGGCACACACTGCCGCTCCCTTTTTTTTTTGGTGTGGGTTTGACACTGGGACACCAATATCTCCCAGTGTCAAAAAAACCCACGGTGCTACAAATTAGCAGTGCAACAAATGCCTGCATGTGTAGCACATGCAGTCTGCAGTGCCGCAGATAAGTCTGCGACACCACAAACAGAGTGTGCACACTGTTCTGGCCAGCACTGGGCACACTCTTCAAATCCAATGTTTTGTGACTCTCCCTAATATAGGCCACATAAATTGCAAACGCTGTAATTATTTAAGTGAAACATTAAAAAAGAAAACCTTCAAGTATTTTTAAACAGCATGATTCCATCAAATGTATCTGTACATAAATCTGAGCACAACTCAGCAGAATTCGTCAAACACATCGCTTCATTAGAATGCAGCACAAGTACAGCCTGCTCTTTGCAAAATAACATGCTGAATGAACCAGAGGAGACAAAATACCAGGTTAGATTTGGGTGATGTGACTGATGACTGACTAAATCAGTGTTTCTTCACTGGTGGGTGGCTGGTTGCCATCAAAGGTTCTAATCTCCTGCCAGGAAGCCCAAGCAAGTCCAAAGGAAAAAAAAATGTTGTTTTCAGTAGTACTTTATACTTAATTATCTTCAACTTGACCCTTTAAACAGCCCTGATCTATCTTTTAATGTGCCTGTATAGCACTTATTACCACTGTGTCCAAACGTCTCTCAGTTGTTCCTAAACTACAGTCCATGAGACCAGAAAAGGTCACCTGTGAATTGTACTGGCTCTTCTTCTCAGCTCTTTTTTTATTAAAGGTTTGATAATAAAGGTGCAAGGTGGCCCACAAGAAATTGAGAGTTCACAGTTGTCCATTAGTACAAAAAGGAAGGAAATCATTGGTGCTATTTTAGGTGACATGGGTGCAAACACCTATAGTTCAGGTTGTATACTGCTTTTCACACTAAGATCCTATTTTAATTGTTTACTATGTTATCAAGCTTTAACTATTCAGGGGGACACTTTACATTCTGCTTTGGACTGATGTGGGTTTTTGAGGAAAAATCAGCTAAAATGGTTTAATTATGTCCAAGAAAAAGATCAGGTAAAACACACTGTAAGAGATCAGAACAACATATATAACTCTTTGAAAGAGAAGCTGTAATTAATCTTTCTTTGGAGTATATGTTTGAAATTCAGAAAGAGAACCAACATGCATGTCAGGGACCTGCCTTTTGTCATCCCTCGGAAAATCTGCCCAATTTTGGCCAACTTAAAAGTATTAAAAAATGTAGTTTGTGTAAACTGGCACAAACGCAATACTCTTCAATTCCTAGCTTCTCCAAACAATTTCATTAGTACAAACAAGCTTCATTCTCTCATTAGCAGGGATCCTGGTTTTCTCCGTTTAAAAATCACATATTCTCTGATACAAAAATCACAAATTCTCCAATTTAAACACTCTAAATCCACAATTAAAGTGAAACCCCACTATATAGATACAGATATCAACTGAACACGATGTTTAACTGATATATTTACAATTTCAAAGCAATTTGGGAGCCTACCAGTGCCTCAATCACTATAATAAAATAAAGTCTAAGTATCTATAAATGTTGGTATTTGATTTGGGGTTTTTATCATGAAAAAAATCAGAGCTCTCCCTGCCCCCTTTAGTCACCAGGATGCAGGTCCAGGCTCCTCTCTGTCAGCCCACACAGACCCCCAGCCCTGCTGGTGCCCCTCACTCCCCACCCTCAGCCCCCCTACTCCCCCAGCCCTGATGGAGGGGAGCTGCTGGTTACAGCCAGGGACCCAGGTCCACAGCCCCCGGCCCCCACCAGCAACATCCAAGCCCCAGCTGCTACCCATGGGAGGAGGCAGCCGCTGCAGCAGAGAAGCAGAGCCCGCTGGGGGTCAGATGTGGGCTGCTCACTGAGGGTGGGCTGGGGGCTTCCTGCCCTGCTGCCGCTGGGAGCTCTGCATCACCATGGCAAGGCACCCCCTACCCACCCAGCACCAGCGAGGGACACAACTGCACACTACCATCTCCACTGCTGCCAGGTGGCCAGATGGTGCTCCGCCAAGGCAGCGCAGGGCTTGCATTTTCTCCGCCCAGCCTCGTTCTGCCCTGCTGCACCAGGTGCCACCCCCTGGGCTGCAAAGGCCCTGGAGAGAAGGCAGTAGGGCAGGAGCCCAAGCCTGCAGTGGGCAGCCCACCTCCATCCCATACACAAATCTGGGAGGCATCTGCCCCCAAGAGTGTGCACAGCAGTGGGGAACCAGCCCCACCTCAGCCCTGCTCCCCACACGAGCCAGCCACAGTTTCATCCTGCTGCCCACCAGGGCCCTGCAGCCATGCATTCTGGCCCTGGGCCCCAAGCCCCATGCACTGCCCCAGCCCTACCCAACTCACTCCCTTCCTCCCTCCATCCCTCCCTATGGGGGCCTCAATCTCTCCTCCCCCCACCCCCACCAGACTTACCTGCAGGAGCCGCTCTCTAGGCTGCTCACACATGCACAAGGCACCCCCTGCCTGGCAGCCCTCCTCCTGCTCCCCACAGCCCCTTGCAGGCTAGAACTCTGCCAGCTGGCACAGAGCTCTTTGCAAAAGTGAAAAATCCACCTATTTCTCTGTTAAAATGAAAAATCTGCATTTTTCTTGGTTAAAAGGGAAAAGCCGCATTTTCTTCCATTTTTCCACATGAAACAGAAAACCCGGATCCCTGCTCGTTAGTTTGTATACACACCTCCAGACTGTACATTCAACACCTTGAATATACTCCATCCTGTTTGCAAGGGATGAGCAGGATTTTTTCTACAACTGCTTATTCAAAATGTTGTGGACAAAGGAAGTAAGGAAGTAAGAGCTGCGCATCCCATGCCTAGAAACCATGATAGATTAAATGACCTAGAGGGCTGAGAAAGAATGAGGTAAGAGAAAAAGATACAGAAAGGCAGGTAACTGCATAGGAGGGCTTGGAGCTAGAGAAATGAGATGGCAGCATAGGAGATGGGACAGGTATAAGAGAGGCATGGTAGGGCAGCCTAGGAGAGATGAGACAGAGCTAAGAGAATGGAGAACAAAAATAAAAGAAGCAACTGGCCCTTATGTTCCTGTTCTCCAGTATCCAACTTGAGACACCTTAAGTACAACTTCCGTAATAGTTGAGTGACTAAAGCCTGTGAAAGTTCTGCTTGAAACCAAGAAAACACTGAATTGTCCAATACATTTCTTAAATTAGACCTTTAAAATTAGTACACACTTTTGACAATTTGTAAAGTAATTCCTCTGTCCCATTTCCACTTCTCTAAAATGAAAATATTCCCCCTCAACTTGTAGGGCTGCAGCAAAAAGAAGAATCGTTAATGCTTGTGAAAAACTTAGACCCAACAATGAGAGCACTATAGAAAAGCCCATGAGACAATTAATAATTTTGTATTCTGTGCAGGATTTGGAGGGTGCAGTAAATAATACATGTGGCTGTACAATGAATGACAAAGATAAAAAAGAAGTATTGAATAGCTGCTGATTCAGTAAGCACCATACAGTCTATGCACTAAATAGGGCAGACGCTCCACAGAAAAAAGTATTACGTGACTGGATAACTACCTATCTTTTAAGTGTTTGACGTTGCAACCTTACTCTTGTTCCTTTATGTAGATCTTTTATTTTTGTTATGAATACTATGCCGTCTATTCAACAGACATTTCCTTTATTTTGCCAAATTCTTAGTGGAGACAAGCAAGAAAACAAACAAACAAACGACAGCCTATTCCTGGCCTCATATTTTAAATATTTAACCTTGTTATTCCAAAAATATTTTCCCTCACAACCTGCTTTATAAGTGCTTCAGTCATGGAGATACCTTGGTAGACCTTGGGAAGACAGACTGGACAAAAATGACAGAAACCTGGTCTGCTGGTTTATAAAGTTTGAATAATACACTTCCCACTTAAGACACAACTGACATCATAAACTACTAAGCCAAAAACCTGACCACTTTTAAAGCGCACTGTGACACCTTTCTTTACAAAAGTTGTTTCACCATAATGGAAATCCAAAACCAAGCTTATTATATACCTGGATTTGCTCTGCATAAATGTATAAATATTATAAATTTATACTTTAAGGTATTTTGACAGTTATATAACTCAGCAGCGATCTGTCTGGATAAAAACAAGCAAGAAGAAGAAGCATGGATCTAGATCACCCTCTGTCTTCAAACACTTTAGGAATTGTTAAAATATGATGCAAGAACTATTATATTTAAGATTGTTTCCTTTTTTCTAATCAACTTACAAACTGAAATGCAGGAAAAGGCCCACAGAAGCAAAAGAAAAAACTCTGTATTAGAAGAGACCATTTCTGACTCTCAAGAGACAGTAGTTATTTTGGGATAACCAAATCAATGACACACAGTATGCCCATCCTGATATACAGGGCTGATGCCATCCCATACCATGAAAGCTACCCTTCTCATCTTATACATTAGAGGTCTCCACAGTGTTCCTGTTACATGCAAAACAGAGCACTTTTATAAATCAGTTCTATGCCTGGCTCTAGTTACAGGCAGTATAAAAAGGGAGTAATTGGGGTGCAGAAAGGCCAAAACGGCATGAAAAGAAAGTTGTGGAATTCCTTCAGCACCCAACTGTGTCCACAGATGTTACATGAAGACATGGACTAATGGACATTATCAGCCTCAGATTCTGAAGTTCAACATAGCTTCCAGACAGAAGGCAGCCTAGATCTGCACTAACTAGTCGGAGACTAACTAAATCAGAAATGAATAGCATGAGAGCTTTTGTGAGCCCGAACTCACTTCATCAGATGCTGTGAAAGGATATACACAAAACAGTGTTCATGCTTTTTTTCTGACCACAGAAAAACAATAAAGCCATTTTTTCTGTTGCAAAGAACTCAGAAAGACTACAATCATGGATTTCTATTTAAAATCTCTGGATTTATCTTATCAGTTAGATTTGCAAACCTAACAGTGCTAATATTGTGTGGCATGCCACAGCACCCTTGTACCCCACTCAAAGTACCCCATCAAAGGTACCCCAAGGTGATCCACTCAGGGTACCCCAGGATGCCCTCGCACCACTCATTGCTTTAATGCAGGGGCGGGCAAGATGTGGCCTGCGAGGCCATTCTACCTGGCCTGTGGGGCCCCTAAAAATTTTAGAAAATTAATACTTATCTGCCACTGGCTACCTGTCATGCGGCCCTCAATGGCTTGCCAAAACTCAGTAAGCGGCCCTCTGCCCAGAATAATTGCCCACCCCTGCTTTAATGTTTTGTTACTATTGTTAATACTTCGGTTTTAAGAAAGCTATCAAGTCACTGCATACCATTGGTCACAAACTCCACAAGAGAAAGACCACAAATGTACAAAATGAGCCACACCTATAGGGTAAAAATGGTGGATACAAAGGACATCTCAGCCCAAATCATACTCAAAATGCCACTCCAAAACAGATCAAAAAACAAGGCATAACTGATGAAGAGGTGCAGACAGACAGACCAGGAAAAAAAAGAGAGGTACAAGATACCCTCATATGTGCAACCTACTATTCTCTCAAAGACATTGACACAGAATCCTAGAATCCAAGACATGCAAAGCACAGAACGTATTATGAATTCTGTTAGGGGAACTACCATGCACTTCTATTGGACTGCAATCCAGCTCAGAGAGAAAATGTTGATAGATAATTGTGCAGGACAGAATGCTTGCATGCTTACTCTGCATGCTTGCATGTTTTATTCGGCATGCTTTACTGCAGAATAAAACACATTTAAATACAGTTCTTTTAAATTCCTGATATTGTCAATCGATCAATATATTATTTAAATTCCCTAGATTATTATAACATCAAAATTCTTGTATCCAAACTGTACCTTTCTTATTTGTATATTTTATATAAGCTTTGTATTGCAATACAACACACTTCTGACCTACTAGAAACTGAATCCAAAATACATTATCAGAACTTAAATAAGTCATTACAGCAACAACAAAATGTAATGATTCTACATAGAATTTTGACAGGGTGGGGTGGGAGTAGTGTGAAGGAAGGAAATAAAAGGCAGGCTAAATGTGCAACTTTATAGACTAGCTGCATCAGAGACAGATATAGCATTACCTTTCATAAGCTGGAGCTCACTTCATCAGATGCTGTGAAAGGATATGCACAGCGCAGTGTATAAAATAGAGAGAAAGAGGGAGGTGGGGAGAAGCAGGAGGGAGGCAAGTGCTGGAAGAGGCAAAGTAGCAATGAACCCATAGGAACAAAGGGTCACAAAAGCTAATCCAAGTAATGGGATAAAAGTCCATAGTCCTCGTCTAAATCATCAGTACACTATAGCCACTCAAGTCAACAGTCAAACTCAAACTTCGTTCCAAACACTTACAATACCAACCCCAGAAGAAGGACAACAGAATCCCTCTATCTGTCACTTACAGCCCCTGGCCTGAATACCTGAGACACATCATTAATGACCTCCAGCCCCTCGTGGAAAAGGCCAATTGTCTCAAGGTAGCCATGGGGCAAACATATCCTCCTGTACAGACAGCCTCCCCATACTGCCCCCAACACAAATGATATCTTTCAAGCAACCAGCCACCTAACTTCCAGTCTCACCTAGGTACCAGGTTCTGCAACAGAGCCAGATGTCTGCTGTGCCCCTCATCAATGCAGATCACATCACCTCTGAACTAAATAACATGGATTATAACATCCAAGATGCATTCTCCTGCAACTCTACCAACATTATATACTCCATCACCTGCTTACAGTACCCCTCTACTGTCTACATTGGACAGATGAGATAATCCCTATGCGATGGTGTGAACAAACACTGATCTGACATTAGCTTTAGAAAGATGCAAAGACTTGTGGAAAAACACATTAACCTCCCTGGACATTCCACTGCTGATCTCTTGATGGCTGTTCTTAGGCAACAAAACTTTAAAAACTGACTTGAACGGGAAAATGAGGAACAAGAAATTATGCACAAACTGTACTGTGTTAATTATGGGCTTAAACGGGGATTTACAGATTCTTATTCCATGACTTGGATTAGCTTTTGTGACCCCTTTGTTCCTATGTGTTCATTACTTTTTTGCCTCGTCTAGCACTAGCCCCATTCCCTCTTCCCCCACTCCTCCCTCTCACCCTCCCTTTCTTTTTTATTCAAATCACTCTCTCCATTTTATACACTGCTCTGTGCATGCCCCTTCACAGCATCTGATGAAGTTGGTCTGTACAGCTGCACATCCACCTGCTTTCTGCCTGACTTCAGACTAACATTGCTAAATACATTTATGCTCATGGAAGGAAATAAAATGTTTTCTCCATACTTTTCATAAATGTACCAAAATTATGTTCCCTTCTAGATAAAGTTAAAAAATGCATGTAATAGTTATACAGAAAGCATTATACTAGTAGTTTAGGTTAAATTAATAATAGTCCATACATGTCCTGAACAAACTTCCAGTGGCATTTATCAGCCAGTGCCTGACCTGCAGTATCTTTGCAATTTCTAGCCTGAGCTGAGACTGCCAAACCATGCTAATATATGATGGTTTAAGTCATGCACACAAATAAAAATGATGATGAATCCATTATTTCATTTTCACTTATGACTTTAACATAAGAGTTGAACTCCAGAAGAAAAACTCTGGAGGTAAAAAGTTTGCTTGTATAATCCAGACCCTTTTCTCACCTTGACACTTTTCTTACCATACTTTTAGAGGGATTCTGAATGTACCTTACCTGACTAAAGTAGAGTCCTTGGATTAAGTCCAATTATTCTGATTATATCCATGACTTCATTGGAGTTGAAGATGCAATTCAGGGCATAATTTAGTCTCTTAAATTCAAATTAAACACTTTAAACATAACACTGAATGAATCATAAAAATTCTGATTTCCAAAACAACCATTCCAGTGAAAGCTTGTTAACTAAGATCTGGCATAAGGAAAACACTTCCCTTATTACCAGTTTGGATGAATCTCTTCTGAGAGAGAAGCACATGTTAAATTAGGTGTGACGTTTCACACAAGTCGGACTTAGCAGAATTCAGCCAAATCATGCAGCACCTAAAGAGAAATCTGGGAAGATAAAAGAAACAAGGAAGAGAACTCAGATAAATGGGAGATTTGGTTTCTTATCTTGAAGACAAGGAAATGCATTGGACATTTTTATTTCAAACCTACAGAATTCATGAATACAGAGTATTTAAGGCCAGAAAGAATGATAAAACCATCTCTGACATCCTGTATATCTACTTAAGGCCAGAAATGATGATAAAATCGGCTTTGACATCCTGTATATTACAGGTCCTTGATCCCCCCATTATCCTTGTATTGGGCCCAATATCACTTACAGGCAGTCCTTGACTTTCGATGTTTTGAGTTACGTCAAATGGCACTTACGACATTTGTAAGTTGACACCCTATTTCGATGTTCCAACACGGGTTTCGCCTTTATGATGTCAAACACAGCTGTGTCCAGCTGGTAAGTCTGTTGTGGTGGGGGGAGAGAGGAAGAAAGAAGCACGGGGAGGCCGATCAATGTCCCCACAGTGAGGGAGGGCTTGTGGCTGGGGTTGAGACTGAGGCAAGTGCTGCCCAGCCGGGGCAGGGGCGGGTGGGGGTGCAGGGAGAGGGTGGAGCGGCTCCTGGCTCTGTGCACCGCAGGTCCAGGAGGGCATAGAGAGGCATGTGCTCCAGATCTGCGTGGGGTGGCCGGGGCTGGGTTTTGCCCTGCCGAGCAGAGGCAGCTGCAGGGTATGGCGGGGGCATGCTCCCAGATCTGCACGGGGTGGGCAGCAGAGCAGGGGGTATGGGGGGGCTGCAGCTACCCTAAAATTCCCCATAGCCCTCACGACCCACCCGGAGCAGGTCTGGCCCAGGTTGCCCCAAGCAGATCTGGGGCACATGCCCCTGCCCCTGCCATGCCCTGCTGCCACTCACCAGGGTGAAGCGAAACCGTGGCTCATCCAGGAGGCACGGGGAGACCGGAGCCGCTCTGCCACTGTGCACTGCTTGTCCAAGGCAGTGCAGCACCTCCGCCCCAGAGCCCCCCACCCCTACTGGAGAAGCTGTGGTAGGGCAGAGCCCTCACCCCCAGCACCTTCTGCCTGAAGCAAGCCATGCCTGCATCATGCCCCCCACATGGGCAAGCGGCAGCAGGGCAGAGCCCCCATGACCAGCACCTTCTGCCTCACTGTGCAGAAATAGCTGGACAAGCTGCGAATTCTCCCGCGGCTGCCCGTAGCCCCTGCTCCCAGCACTGCCAGAGTGCAGCCTGGCACTGCCCGCCTCGCCGCGGGGGACAGCAGCCCGATGAGCCACAGCTTCTCCTGCAGCTGCCTATAGCCCCCAGAGTGCAGCCCTGCACTGCCAGCCTCCCCACAGGGGGAGCAACCAGACAAGTTGCAGCTTCGCTCCAGGGGCTATGGGCTATTAATCATTTGGCTGGAGGATCAAGATAAACCCTGTGCTCCTGTGAGTTTAGGAAAAGGCTAGAAGTCCTTATGATGAACAGCAAAAAGTGGCAGAGGAAGAAGATGCACCCACTGTTGAAGAGACTCCTCCCCGTAAACACTTGACACCAAGTGTTGGCTGAGGCATTTCAACATTTGGAAGCTGCCATGCCCCTGTTCGAGGAACATTAGCCTGACATTGAACGCAGTGCATCAGTGAATAGGGGCATATCCAACATGTACAGCTGCTACAGAGAAATTGACAAGCAAAAGAAGAGAACATCTGTTCAAACTTCCTTGCACACTTTCTTTAACAAAGCAGACAAGACTCCAGAAGAACCTGCAGCCAAGACTCCTGAGAAGACTCCAGCCAAGAACCCTTGTCCATCAAAGTCACCTCAAAGAAGTCCTTCCAATTTAATGATTGCTATTTACATTAATGTAGCTATATTAAATACATTAATGTAGTTATATCACTCATATATTATTGACTGAGTATAAAATTCTGGGTTATGTTTGGTGAAAATAGGGTACTGGTCCTCGGTTCAGGAACCAATCCCCCATTTATAACATTGTTTTCCCTGGGAAAATTTGTTCTTAGTTACAACATTTCAACTTAAGACACAGTTGTCAGGAACCAATTGTGTCATAAGTCCAAGCACTGCCTGTATTTGATTAAAACAGATCTTCCAGCACATCATTGGCCTTTATTTGAAGAATCAAGAAATAGAAAATCTACCACTTCCCTTTGTGGTTTTTTCAAATGTGTGATTACACTCATTGTCAAACAACTCACAAACATCCTAAAGATTATTACATCTACACAGTTATCTTTATCAAGCAAACTTTTAAATTTCAAAGAATGAGGTCAGGATTATTTGCCCAGACCTATTTTTCCTAAAACCATGGTGACTGGCATTAAATTATATTCTTCTCTTTTTATTAATTGAATCTCATATTTCTATCTTCATATTTTGCTCTAGGCTGATGTCTGACTATGTGGCCTAGAGCTATAAGGTTCATTCTACTCTTCCTTTTGGGGCCCCTTTACATACACAGGTAAAGGCACAATAGGATCTAATGCATGATCCACACAATAATGTCTCTTGCCATGCCACGCATGCATAACAGAAGGTGCGATTGTGGGAGCATACATTAGATCCTGGGCTCCCCCTGCACCCACAAGATTGCTGCGATCACTCAGCTGCAGGCCACCCTATGTGCCCCAGGAGCTGGGAGATCAAAGCAGGGCCCTGCAGCTGCCAGGACCCAGAGCTGTAGCTACAGAACTCTGGGTCTCAGTGTCAGCAGCTGCCAAATCCCACCTGCACCCTACTTGCAACCAAGGCTAAGATTTCCACAACTGACAGGACTTTCAGTCCCAGCTTCATCACATGCACAGCCAGGACACGAGGGTCTTGCAGCTGATCGGACTCTGAGCCCCAGCTGCATGCAGAGCGCAGGCAGGAAGCATCCTGTGATCTCCCAGCCCCAGGAAAGTGTGGGGTACCCCACAGCTGGAAAATTGCAACTGTAGTCTCCCACCAGAGGATACACCGGCTGGGAAAGTACAGCAGCTGCTATCTTCCAGCCGCTGTGTGGAGTATCAGGAGTGTGTTATGCGCCCCAACAGCCAGGAAATTGCAGCAGCTGAGGTTTCCCAGCCATGAGGGAGACTTCCTACACGTGCAAGCTGGATAGAAACCAGTTACAAAGTTATTACACATTTTTGAGCAATAACTTTCTAGCTGGTTGGACTTTTTAAGGTGGCATAATTAATTTGCATGTATAGCCAGTCTAAATTTACTGTGCAATTAACAGGATAATTGCATAATACATATAACATAAGAGAAGCAGCCTTTAAGTACTGATACAACCTTGGCCTTCTTCATCAAAAATTTCCCCAATAAACCAAGATTATTTAAAAACAAACACTGACTGGTCAAAACTCTCCTCAGACTGTTCTTTTGTAACGTGGTGCATGTTATCCACACCTAGCCATTTAAAATAGTTTATCCCTAATCCTGGGCTTCTAACAGACTAGCAAGTACTTCAACATCCCCAGTGATTCAAAAACAATTCTCCCAAACACAGAGCAAAAGTATTTATGAAATACTTCTGCCTTTTCCGCAGCATTACTCAAAATTTTACTATCTGCAACTTGTAACTGGACTATAAAGTTATTTCAAATATATTAAATCCTAACCATCTTTAGCCTTGCCAGTCATGGGTTTGTCATGATGTCTACAGTTTCACTTATCAGAAGTTCTGAAGAGAAATGTACTTACCTTTTCCCCCCTTTTGCTAAATATTTGTTTCTAAAATGCTACTTTCACTTTGGCACTGAAATAAGATCAGCTTTTAAGCCAAACTTGTCTTTCCTCTTCATTGTGGAATCATGAATGTTTGGCAATCCAATACATTTTCTTTTTTAAAAAAATCCCAATTTTCTTACAGTGTTCTGTCTTAATGTTTTTTATCCTGGTCAAATTTAATGGATAATCTCCCTCTGCTTTGAGAAATTAAGATTTTTCTTAGTACTAAGTATAAACATAATTGGTTGGAAGTGTCTTCTGTTTGTTCATCATACTGAATGCAGTCAGGTCAGGATCACTGTTCTCTAAGCAATCACCAACTGTCAGAGCAATTATCAATTCAACTTTGTTCATTATTTTGAGGTCCAACATAGCTACCTAATGTTGACTGCAATTCTTTTTTAGAAGATCATATACATTTTTAAGAAACTCTAATACTGTTTCACTACTGGAAGCATGAAACTTCCAAAGCTGAAGCCCCACCATAACAGCACAATTTTTCCTATATGGAGAGGTAACAGAATCACAGAATCAGAAAATTAGGTTGGAAGGGACCTCAGGAGGTCATCTAATCCAACCTCCTGCTTAAAGCAGGACCATTCCCAATTACATAATCCCAGCCAAAGCTTTGTCTAGCTGGGTCTTGAAAACCTCGAAGGATGGAGATTCCACCTCCTCTCCAGGGAACCTGTTCCAGTGTTTTCCAACCCTCTTAGTAAGAAAATTCTTCCTAATATCTAACCTCAACTTCCCTTGCTGAAATCTGAGACTCTTACTCCTTGTCCAGTCAAAGCAGGCCTCTGTTGTGGCAGAAGGGCCTGTGTATTAGACTGGTAACAAAAAGATTGTGAGTTCAAGTCTGGGTGTGGGTAGGTGAGCAAGTGCCTGTCTAGTTTAGCCCCTGTTCTATGGTGCAGAGGGCTATGTGGTGACCTGAAAACCTAAGGTCCTAAAGAAACAACTAATCCTGCTCTCTAGTTTACTTCTGTGGCATTATAAAAAAAAGTCTGACAAATACCCCTTTACCTAGACAAACTGTTACACACAAATTCAAGGTCCTAGATTTTTGGGTCATCCATACTAATATCTAAAATAAATAATTGCATGTAACACACTATACCAGTCCCAAACGTCTTTCATCTATACTGTTCTTTATAAATGGGTTATAACTACACATTATAGCATTCCAATCATTTGAGTTATCCTACCAGATTTCAGTAAAGCCAATTATTTACTAAATTTCTTCTCACTAATGATAAATCACCAGTTCCTCTCATTTGTTAGGCGGACCCCAAGCATTGGTATAGGAGACTGAATAATCTTTCACATTCTTTGCTATGCTGGTTCAGTTTGTTTGCAACATCCAGAATTTAACTTTGCATAATATTTGCCTCCTAAACACATTCCTTTATACTGATGTCAGTAGACTGCTTCACCTAGTCTCTCCATGGAGAATATCTGCTCTTCTACCTACTCAATATAAGCTTGTCTCTGATTGGAAACTGGTCCAAGTTCCACAGAAGCCAAACTTTCAAACTACCAGTAACAGTCAACAGTTCATCTCTAGTATCGTTTGCCTTTTTTTGCTTAAGGGAAGACCACTTCAATTCCCCACTTAACTTCTTTTTACAGTTCTAAAATCTGATCTGTGCATTTCCACACAGTATCATGTCATTTGTTACAACATGCGTCGTTGTAAGCATACACTTGCTAGATAATTTAATCCCATTTAATCTTGCCACTACATCTGTTCTTTTATTTTCCAGCACACTGTCCTGTTTTCCTTGTGTTTTTTGCTGAATTCTCTGTCTGCTTTTCTTAATATGTGACAGCGTGAAGCTTCCTCCTAGCCTACCAGCCAGCGGAAGAGATGGGGGAAGGGGAGCAAGGAAAAAGGAACCTGTGGCCTGCTGATGCTGTCCCCACCACAGCTGAACCCTGCAGCCTGGAACAGGAGAGGGTCAGGAGCAGCTCTGGGGCTCTCCCTAAGATCAGAGAAGCCAGGGGCAGCAGCAGAAGTTGAGGGCAAGAGGGGAGGCAAGCGGGGGAGGCAAGCAGTGGAGGGACAAGTGGGTTGGGGGGGGTCAAACAGCAGGGGCGCAAGTAGCAGGGAGGTAGGCATGACGGAGCAGGTACCAGGGGATGCAGCCACTGGGAAACCTAAGGGGCAGGCAGGCAAGGGGAGGGGTCAGGCTGCCTGCTCCCCATGCTGCTTGCCTCTCCAACCACTGCTTTCCCACTGTAGTGATGAGGGGGGAATGACTTTAAGACAACCCCCAGTAATTAGATTCTACCCACCATACTATGTGCCCCCTTCTCTCATGCTCCCCGCCACACTGTATGGCCCTTTTGCCCCGCTCCCT
>NW_017729024.1:9856044-9873167 GCF_001723915.1 Gavialis gangeticus | reverse complement strand
CTGTATGGCCCTTTTGCCCCGCTCCCTGCCACACCATGCACCCCCTTCTTCAACCCTCCCCACCACACTGTATACCCACCTTCCCCCATGCTCTCCCCCACTTGACATACCCCCTACCTGCAGCCTGAGCCATGCTGGCCCCATCTGGAGCTACTGCAGCTCCTTACCTGGCCTGTACTTAAATACAGGACAAGGGCCTTCCCCCTCCCCCCCACCAAGCTGAATGAGGGAGAACCTCATCTTAATTTTGAGTAAATACAGTATTACAGGAAACATATACATTTCAGTAGATGGCAAGTAGATTTCAGGGGTGGGGGGTGAGGAAATCAACAAGATGATGGAAGACTGGCACACAAAACATTTTTTCTTACACAAATCCACGTTTAAAAATGAAAAAAATAAGCAATATTGAGTATTATGGGATTACTGTCAGCAGTGTCCACTGAGACCATCTTAAATCCAAAAATCAACACTCAGACATCACTAACAAGAAAATTAAATCACAGCAATAAATGTGGAAAGAATGAGAGATAACAAGCAATAATGCAGCCAGCCGCTCACTAGCCAGTTCTTCACACCTTTAAGCAGAGAGGCAACATCTCCTTACCAAGATCAATTTAAACCATGTGAGAGGATGGAGATTAGCAAGGTAAAATTATCTTTGAGCTGACTAAAGTATAATGTGCTGAAGAGACAGGGTCTTCATTCTATTAAAAAATGTGGAAAACAGACTGAATACCTAGTTTCCTATGCTAGCTGAAACTTTCAGGGAGCATGTGTAAACAACTGCAAATAGTGCGAGGCAATAGTTCCATAATCTGGGGACACGGCAAAAATCTCACTTGCCAAGGAAGGGCTCCACCATCAGAGTGCACTTGGCGCCAATAGCAATAACTAGACCTAGCCCAAATCTAGTTGGCTTGAAGCACATGAGAATCTGGCTTGAAGCACATGAGAATCATTGGTGGCAATCCTACAGAAAGATAAAAGGATAGCTATGATGGATCTGACCAGACCAAAGTCTTGTTCCTTTTGTGCAGTGGAAAAGGGTTCTCCCAAAGGCAGTATGAGTGCTACATTTGATCCATATCGCTCTATCCCTAGCTGTTTTGGCACCAGATAAAGCAAATGATATCTAATTTTCCCCATGGTTTCAGTAGATTTACAAGAAAAGGTCAGGGGGCAAGAAGAGCCAGGAGCTGAGTGGACACACCAGAAGCAACCTTGGGTAAGACAGCAGGAACCAGAGCGTGACAAGAGGCAGGCATTCAAGTCCCCACAGTGACAGTGAGAGCATAAGCCCTCATGGGGATTTTTCTTTTTTTCTTTTCCTTTTTTTCTTTTGGTCGGGGGACTAACTGAAGAGATGAGCCAGCAAGAAAATGGCTGGGGCATGATGGCACCCTAAATATGGGTTAACTGAGGGGTAGAGCCAGTGAGGGAGCAACCTGTGAAGGGACATCCTAGATAAACGTACAGAACGGGGTAAGTCAGGGCCTGACAAACTCTGTAATCGATGAGGTATGAAGATAAACAGAGTGACTGAGCTCATTTAGTCATGATTCAAGGACAGATGTTAAACTTCTTGAGTGACGAAATCTAAGTAAGAATCAGGAGACAAAAACTTGGTAATTAATGGAGTTTAATAAGTAGCCGAGTGATGAAACTTGGTAATCGATGAAGCAGATAAGGTTTAACGTAGTGATGACCAGATCAAGCCTTCATGGGTCAAGTGTAAATAAAAGCCAACTGATTTGGTGAATCCTGGGATCTCCATGGAAACTGCCAGGATTAACACTGAACTTCATCCCTGCTCTTTACAGCCCCAAGGACAAGTGGCAGCCATCTTGGTGACCATCGGTCACACTGTTGTTTCCTCTGTTCTACCCCACTTCTATTCCAGTGAAGAAAAGTCAACTTGCCTGATTAACATACACTCCCCAGTTTTGAAGGGCTGATTCTGGGGGGAAAGGTGCATAAAATACACAAGTAAATATGGTATATGGTATGCTAAGCTCCAGTGGGTATACAAGTATTTAGCTTTGCGCCTTCATAGAATACCCCTGAACTGATGTGATCCACAATTTTTTTCTGTGTAGGGCAGTGGTTCCCAATCTGTGGTACGGGTACCACCAGTGGTACGCAGACAGCCTGTCAGTGGTACGCATTAACAGATTTATTATAATTACTTTACATGACAAAACTTGGTTGGTGGTACTTAAGGTTTACCTGAAAATTTTGTTGGTGGGACTTAAGGGTGCAGCGTTTTAAACTGGTGGTATGCAATCTGTCGGGGTTTGGGAACCGCTGCCGTAGGGGTATGAAAGAAGGGGGTAATTGCTGGTGGAGTGTATTCTGGGACTTAGATGGAAGAAGCAGAAAAAGTAAAATGATGCAAGAGCTAATAAAAAGGGTGGGAGAACCCAGTTTTTTACAAAAAACAACAGAAAACTCTACCAGTTCTCTCCTGGACTGGTAACACAAGCTCACACCATTTTTGTTACACATACTAATGTTTTTTGGGTACAGCCCAGAAAACGTAAGTTACAAACTACACAACTGCATTAGCACTGAAAACTACATTATCACTAATATTTTACTGTGTACAAAAGAATCAATCCCGGTAATGTCATTCTTCTCAGAAATTATAACTCAAAAGACTGAGACTGTTATTGCCAACGCACTGACTAGGTAATTGTGTTATAAACATTTTAATTGATATTAGTCATGTCACAGGCGAGTTGTAATGGTTATCTTAAATGAGGATTAATAAAAAACCTTTATATCACACCAAACCATTTCTGACACCTATATTACAGAAACGCAATTTTTATTGGAACTATTTTTATATATTCCTGCACCTGGAAAGTAAAGTATTGGTTACCATGAGTCTCAGTGTACAGGCTTCTGAATGAGAGAAAATTCAAATTCAAATAGAAACCACTAGCAAAAATGACTTGCAGTAAAGTCATTTTTTACATTTAAAAAATGTCCAACTTTAACAAGTGGTTATCTCAAACCTGTAAGGAATATTCTGGGAACTAGGAATTTCTCCTTTCCAGTGGCATACGTCTTCCATTTTGGGGCTCCGCAAGATCATGAAATATACTGAATACTGTTTCAAGCTGTTGTAATTTTGACAGGATTTCCACATTTTGGAAGAAAGCAGGAACATTGTCTATAGTTGGCTGTTTTTTCCATATGTGTTAGAAGCCATTCAAATCAGAACATATCCTAAATAATCACTTTAAAGGGCAAAGAGTAAGTAAATTGGCCAAAAGTGTGTAATAAATAAACTAGTACAAAACATCCACCTGTTAACTACCTCCCAAGGAAAAAATGAAACCTTGATTTACAGCAAGAATTAGAACTCATAGGGTGTGTCCAGATAGAACAGACATTTGTTTCCCAGGGACAAGCAGCAGTGACACACCTTGTCGGAAATGGGAATGCCTATGCCACACGCGCTCTGGCATGCGACAGGTTACCCCAGTTGGAGTAGCAGAGGCTGGGGCCAGCAACTGTGCTGGTCCCTGTAGCCTTACCTGATGTTCTTGGGGTCTCCCAGGGCTGCAGCCACACCAAGAAACCTGGCTGGCAACTGGAGCATGGCTCCAGCCGGCTAGGCTCCAGTTCTGGGCAGCGCACACTGCCCACAAGTGCACTGCCCCGCTTTTTCTCCATGTGGGTTTTTTTTTCCCCGGCATCTCCCAAAGTCAAAAAAAATTCCCTGCACTACAAAGTAGCAGCACAAGGTATGCTTGCATGCGTGGTGTGTGGCACCACAGGTGGGTATGCGGTGCCACATACCACATGTTCACGCTCACATGGATGCAGCAATGGTCTCTCAATTTTCAATGTAACACATCTGCCTTAGGTTATTTGATGCTATATCTCTCTCACCATTCCTCTTCAATTTTGTTTCCCAAACCTGTGAGACATCCAAAGGTTTTCATATAACCAAAAGACTTCCTGCAGTAAGGCCTGTGACTCAGCTAACTGGCTCCCACCCATGTTCTCCCCGTCTCAATCTGATTCCCTCACAGTTCCCAGTTCCATCCTTCTCTCTTGGTTCCCATTTCCCAGTCTCCTTATGTAGTCAGTCCCTATTTCTCTCTCCTTCCATCCAATCCCAGCAGACTCCTTGTCCAGTTCTATTCTCCCTTATCCTTTCTACATTCAAATTACAAGCTGTCTTCCTCCCTGTTGCCCCAGCACATCTGTGGGAGAGAAATGTCACTGAGAGGACAGGTCAGACTTTTTGCTTCTAGTTCCATTCCAGTGCTCAGCAACAGCCCCCAACCAGTGGAGAGGAGCTATGACAGGTTAAGTCCAGGTTTACACCTGTAGCCAATGAATGGAAAAAGCATATTCAAATGCTCTGTGAAGATGGTATATGGGCACTTTGAACAAAACTGGCAATCACAGAAGTTTGAAACACGCTTGATGCAGATGGAATGCTTGCAGACTATAGATGCTAAGCTTAAAAAAGTCTCTACTGAGCATACAACACCATAATTACTCAAAGCTTTACAACTTGGCCAGATTTAGGACAATTTTCTCAAGGTCACTACCAATGCCCTGACAAATTCAAAAAATGTGAAGAGTTGGTCAAAGAAAATATGACTAAAATTAGCACTGGTAAAACAATATCTTACTTTACCTTGTTTCATAGTTTCATAGTTTCATAGATTTAGGGTCGGAAGGGACCTAGTAGATCTTCTAGCCCGACCCCCCCGCCAGGGCGGGAGAACAAAAAAACCCCAAAACAAAAACAGGACTCAAATGAGTCCAGCCAGGTAGGCATCCAGCCTCTTCTTAAAGACCCCCAGGGTAGGGACCAGCACCACTTCCCTTGGAAGTTGGTCCCAGCTCCTAGCCGCCCTAACTATGAAGTAGTTTTTGCGGATGTCCAATCTATACCTCCTCTCCATCAACTTGTGCCCATTACTCCTTGTTATGCCAGCGGGCGCTAGGGGAAACAGCATCTCCCCCAAACCCTTCTGGTCCCCCCTAGTGAGTTTATAGACGGTCACCAGGTCCCCCCTCAGCCTTCTCTTGTGGAGGCTGAATAGGTTCAGGTCCCGCAGTCTCTCACTGTAGGGTCTGCCCTGTTGTCCCCGGATCATGCGGGTGGCCCTCCTCTGGACCCTCTCCATGTTGTCCACATCCCTCTTGAAATGGGGCGCACAGAACTGGACACAATACTCCAGCTGTGGCCTGACCAGCGTCGCGTAGAGGGGGAGGATCACCTCCTTGGCTCTACTCGAGATGCACCTGTGGATGCACGACAAGGTCCGGTTAGCCCTGCCAACCATGACCTCGCATTGTCGGCCCATGTTCATCTTGGAGTCAATAATGACTCCAAGATCTCTTTCTGCCTCCGTGCTCTCAAGTAGGGAGTTCCCCATTGTGTAAGTGTGCTGCTGGTTCCTACTGCCCAAGTGCAGCACCCTGCACTTGTCCGTATTGAAACGCATCCTGTTCCTGTTAGCCCACCCCTGTAACCTATCCAGATCCCTCTGCAATCTCTCCCTCCCTGCTAGCGTGCTCACCTCCCCCCAAATTTTGGTGTCATCAGCGAATTTAAACAGGTTACTTTCCACCCCATCATCCAGATCGCTGATGAAGAAATTGAACAGCGCAGGCCCCAGGACCGAGCCCTGGGGGACTCCGCTACCCACCTCCCCCCAGGTTGAATATGACCCATCCACCACTACCCTCTGAGTGCGACCCCTCAGCCAATCTGCAATCCATCTGACTGTGTAGGCATCTATGCCACAGTCGCCTAGTTTTTTAACTAGGATGGGGTGAGAGACGGTGTCAAAGGCCTTGCTGAAGTCCAGAAAGACTACATCCACCGCGACACCTGCACCCATGGCCTTTGTGACCTGATTGTAAAAGGCAATCAGGTTGGTCTGACATGATTCTTAGAAACACCTGAGAAATGTGTATGATGTTGGCCTCTTTTGCAACAACACCATACTCATTCACATTTAGCTTACCCATCATAACCCCCAGGTCCTTCTCTGCAATCCTGCAGCTTACCCAGTCACTCCCCAGTGTTTTTGGACAGTTTCATAGTTGTAGGGTCGGAAGGGACCTGAGCAGATCATCAAGTCTGACCCCCTGCCATGGCAGAAAAGAGTACTGGGGTCAAACGACCCCCGCAAGGTGTTAGGCCAGCCTCCTCTTAAAGACCACCAGGGTAGGAGCCAGCACCACTTCTCTTGGAAGTTGGTTCCAGATCCTAACCGCCCTGACCGTGAAGTAGCGCCTCCTGATATCTAGCCTAAACCTACCCCCTGCCAGCCTGTGACCGTTATTTCTGGTCACTCCTGGTAGTGCTCAGGGGAACAGGGACTTCCCCAATGCCTCATCATCACTGCTTTACTGCCTGCAATTTAACTTTACTGTTGAGTATTTATTGCTTTAATATTTCTTGAAGTTCTTTTTGAATTTCAACAGCATCTGCAATACAGTAGCAATCTTTCTGTAGTTTGTCCAAAGCTATGGAAATAGGTTTTAGTGAATTCAGCATATCTCCTACTTTTGTCTTTACTCCAAGAGTTAACTACTTTAGCTGTGATACTTTCATCAATTTTGTCACACTTTTCTTCATAGATGGTCATCAGAATATGCCAGTTCTTAATAAACAGCTCAAAGCAGTCAACCACTCCATTTCATCATACATTTGGGGCAGAATTAGCTTGGATCCCCCAGCTCTGTTCAGTGAAGCAGAAGCAAATTGGTTGTTACAGAAGTATTTTGCAAATTTCAACATTTTCCTTTAGTACTTTCCTGGAGTACTTGGCTAAAAGATGCATCAAATGAGCACTGCACCCATATGTGATACGTTTCAGGTGTGCTTAATTATCTTCTAAGTTTCTTCTGATCTTGCTAGGTTTGCAGCACTATCTGTGACTGCACCTGATGCACATGACATTTGAATTTTTGCTCAAACTTTGTTATAGCTTTTACTGCTAGTTTTAACTATTCTGCAGTATAGGCATTTCCTCATGCATCAATTGTTTCTGAGAGATAAACAGTCCCATCTTCTGTTGTCACAAAGCACATAGTACTGGATCATTGTGTACTTTGCTCCATCTATCAAGACTCAAATTCATACTTTTTTCTTCAGCGGTTTTTGCATACTGTTCAATTTCCTTCTCATACCCAGAAGATCTCCAGTATCTGTTCTGAGTGCAATATGGTCATAATAATTGAACCATGCCAGTAAAATGTTTGCTCTGAACAAGATGAAAGGGAGCATTTGTTCCATAAATTAACCAACCAAACTTATCATCTACGTTGTCTGGCTGGACTTTGCTGGTCCTGATTATGAACTCATCCACTGTTTTACTTGATAAAGAAAAAAAGTCTCTTTTTGGATACAGAGAATTCACTGTCTGAGGTATGTTTAGTTGCAATACTCCTGGTATTGGTACTAGTGGTACCAGTATCGGTACCAATAGATGATGTTGAAGTTGCAAACATTGCAGAATATGGATGTTTAAAATTTCTTATGTCTAAGATGGACAGTTAACCGATATCACAACAGTTCAGACACTGAAATTCCTCAAGGAATGGATGGCTGGAGAGAAGGAAATAGGACACACTTCTCCCTTAATATGTAAGATAGAAGCCAAGGGACTCAGCTTCCTAAAGGGTTTATTTAGACCACACTGCTGCAGACAGTGATCCTAAACTTCTGAGTTTCTCCTCATAGCTCAAATGCCATCCTATCAACAACTGTCCTTAATCTACTTCAACAAGAGGAGACATTCCTCTATCTGGGCAAGTCTACGTGAAATAAAGCAATAATCAATTGGTCCAGACTATGTAATGGGAGCATTTACACTGGAGCTGAATATCTCAGAAATGGATTTTAACCTCATTCACCCACACGGTAGGTGAATGCTCTGTATGCTATTGGGGGATGGAAGCAGAGGTACAACTAAACAAGCCATCCAAGGTGTTTGCCCCCATCAGCCACAGAATCATATCCTCATAAAGAGTAGGAAAGAAGTGGAGGAAAATAGAGCAAAGCTGACTCTCCTCACTTTCAAATCTTATATAGCCACATTTGTTTGGAAAAAAAGGATGATCTGGTCTATTATATTTAAATGTTATTGATTTATTACAAATGCTTTGATATTCTATTTATTTCATTAAATGGTTTTAATATACAAGATAGAAAACTTACTACGTAGCATAACAACACTGTTTTACGGCCACTCCAAAAAAAAAAAAGATAAATCTTTCAAATGAAACTATACAAAGTCTCTCTCTATATTTTTTTTCTTTTTATGTTATCAAGAAGGCATGCTTTTTGCCAAAAAAGGATCATTATTTTTTCTTGTCAAAGGGTAATACTCCAAAGCAATCACTAAAGTTCAACACAGATAATTACCTTCTATCTACATTCTCCCTTCAGTTTCAAATGGAAATCATATTCTTCACTTCCTTCCCTAAAACTGTTCTATAACGCACTAACTACAAACTCTTAAGACATCTGCGTTTCAGTGCATGATGACATCAGTTTTCTAGAGTTTAAGATATCTATTTATCTCATAAAGAAAGGCTGTGATGCACAAGTAATACTTTTAAAGATTACAAGTAGTCCATAGATTGAAGAAAGTCATCTTCCAAAATATGACATTAATATTTGTTCATCTACCACCCTACAAAACAGATCAGATCAGCAGTTAGCAACCTATGGGCCAGATCTGGCCCACAGAACAACTGGATCCAGCTTGCAGATGTGGGGCTTCAGAAGAAGGCACTCCCCGTGCCACCATGGAAAGAAGCAGCTGTGGCAGCAGGGTCACTCGGCCCACAGCCAGAAAAGGTTGCCTCCACCTGGATTAGATAGAAGACAGTACAGGAATGGGTGATATTAAAACAAATACCTGATGACTTACGTACACTACCACCCTTTTTCTGGAAAGAAAAGATATGTAAAAGTATGTAATTTCAGGGATCCTGGCTTTCTCTGATAAAAAAAAATCCCCAATTTTTCAATTAAAAAAATATAACCCAAAATCCACATTTTTCCGCCACTAATATATAGATATATCTATGGCCGTATTTCATTTTAATCATGGAAAAATGTGGAATTTAGCTTACTTTTTTTAATCTGAAAATTGGGGATTTTTTTTTAATCAGAGAAAACCAGGATCCCTGATAATTATGTCACCATCATGGCAAGATACCAATAAATGACATAGAGCACTGACATTTCCAAAAAGTGTACACATGTAAAATTATCAAATGCTAAAGCACACAAACTTTACAGTAAATAGAGTTCTTGTCAGAAAATGCCAATTAATCAAAATCCAAACCTGTCACAGGAAAATAACATCTCTTAGAGACCTAGCTTCTAATCCCTGCTGTGCTTGATTTAGATGATGTACCAGAGCCTTGGTGTCTGACATTCCAGGCGAAAGCGTACCTCACTTTTCACAAATACTTAAATATTTACTCGAGAAAAAGAGTGCAGGCAAGAGAATGAGTACACAGAAAAAAAAGAGAAAGCCCTTTGACTTTAAAAAACTTTATAATAAAGACGTAAAAAAAAGCAAAAGGTGAAAGTGCAAAAGTGTGCATCCCCACCAGGGGCCAAGCATGAAACATTTGTCAGTAAAAAACTGCCATTATCACCAGAGATTGAAACCTCCTCCCCTTCAATGCATTTCATGGGGTTACACATCTAGGACTACCCACCTGTCTTCCACCTTGAACGGTTCAACACGACACAAAATGCCTACATTTTGTTACAAGGTGAACGGCCATACTCAAAGAGAAGGCAGACGGGAGAAATCCTTCCAAACCCAGACAAGAAACAGTGCAGTGGCTAGGGGGGGATTCAGCTGGAATTTGCGAGACCAAGGCTCTAACACTTGGCCTCAGTGACACAGAGTGGGATTTTAGCCTGGCCTTACAAATCTCAGTTGAGCAGCTGAACCACTAGATTATCTGCTATTAGAGGGAAAATATTCATCCGGTGAGAACGTATTTACAAACATTGAAGCAAGAGTCTCAGAAAAGAGACTTTAACTCCAAAATGACTAGTAACTACCAGACTATTCACTGCTCTGTAGTGAGAAGCTCACACACTCTCTCTCTCTCTCTCAAAGTTTTACATCTTTGTTTCATCCTAACATATATAACGTGTTTTGAAATCTCATAATATTTTCTATGAAATCTTCTTGGAAACCCTTACCAGAAAATAAAGTTAGTAGGGAAAAGATCATGGAAGTGAACCACTAGCTAAGTAAGTGCTTCAAGGTAGAAGGTTTTGGTAGAACATCAGCCTATTATCGCTCGATGAAGTCAGGTGGACATACAGTTTAGATGGCATCCATCTTAGCTGAAGGAGTACCAACATTCTAGGGCAGTGTTTCTCAACCTGTGGGTCACAAGAATATATGAAAGAGTCACAAACAAACTTGAAAAATGGATTCTTCTTTAAAGGAGAAAAATGTAAAAAAACCTGGCTTGTCCCTTGCAGGCTGGCAGAGTTCCAGCCTGCAAGGGGCTACTTGGAGGCCCCCTACCCCACACAAACACACCCCCTGCCCTGTGCACTGGGGGGACTGTGGCCTGAGGGAGTGGGTATGTAGAAAAAAACATTTACAGCTGTATCTATGGCCAAATTGCTGATTCGCCGAATCAGCACTGAATCTTCAGATTCAGCTGAACTGAATTGCGGAAAGTGATCAGAATCAACAAATCAAATCACTGCCCCCGATTTGGGCCAAATCTGAATCAAATACAGCCCGTTTTGTACACCCCTACTGTTTAAATGCCACGGTCCCCTCCCCAAACTGCTACGTGCCATACACAGAGGCTGCCCACGCCATTTGTGGCACGTGGGACCCAGGTTAACCACGTGTTCTAGAGGACAGATTAGCTAGAACAGTCAAAAGGGTACTACACTAATAAAACAAACGGAGTATGAAAAGGAAAAACAAATGATCACTCATTTAGTGAAAAATCAAATGTTGAAAATAAAATTAACCTCAAAGAGCATGAAGTGGAAAAATCTTTACTTACTGTATACCAATGCAAGAAGCCTGGGTAATAAACAAGATGAATTGGAAGTATTCATTTAGAAATATGAAGTCAACATAATAAAACCAGGTGGGGAAAGATGAGAGCAGAATTTTCATGTTAAAAATCAATGGATATAACCTATTTAACAAAAGGCAACAATGAGAGGGAGGCGCAATGTATTGCAAAAATGGCATTATATGTTTCTGAGGCACTGACAACTCAGAAGAAAGTGATCTTGACTTCTTTAAACAAAATTTGGAGCACTAGTGCTGACTGCTATTCAAAGTCATGCCAGAGAATAGGATGACTAGCTCCTGTCTATAACAAGTATTTGGAAAAAAGCTACATTAAACACAGGGAACTTCAATCTGAATTACATATACTGGAAGTGCCAAGCTGACAATACTAAGATAGCCTCAGAATTTCTAAATATTAGAGAAAAAAATCTTAACACAAGCAGTGTTGCAACCAGCACAGGAGAAAGCAAGCTACATGACATCTCAGTCTCAACAGATGGAGGCCAAATACCACGCGACACATTTAGTTAATAAAATAATACAAGTAATTTAAATAACAGAAACTTGAAATGCATTTACCTGGGAGGCAAAGCTATCTTTTAAAGAGATATATTGTTAGTTTTGAAATCATTGCAAGTAGCATGAGTTTCAAATCCAGATCTGAGGGACATTTTTCTTCAGGAAAGAGTACTCCAGTAGTTAAAATAAAACCATTTTACATTTACAGTAGATTGTTCCAAAAATGCTAATACCAATGCTAAACAAAAAAGTATGAAGACAAAAACAAATGCTTACTATTAGAAGAATGACAAAGCTGTGACCCTAAAAATCAAAAAAGAAAAGATACCAACACGTAAGGATCAGAACTTCAACAAATAATATTTCTTCAACTTAAGCTAACTACTACACAAAAGGCAACAACAAAAGATATAATCAGTGTGTGTGAGACCACACCACCATCCTCCAATATTAAGACATTTATATCCATGAATGAATCCAGCAACTGAAGAGGCAAAAAAGTAGAAAGAGCAAAGTACAGATACCAGTATGTTAGGGAAAAACTTCAGTGTTAAAGGTAGTTAGACATCAGTTTACCTACCTATATACTGTATTTCTAAAACACTTATGTTTGTAGTTTTTAAGCACTATGCAAAAAATTAAGAGAAGTATCATAGTTCAACAGAAATAAAATTAAATCCACAGAACAAGAAATAAATAGATGGAACTCCAGAGAACAAGAACAACTCCATCTTCACTGCTGCCCCCAGAGGAATTACAACATCAACCTATTTTTAAGGTTTTGTTGATTTTCTAGAAACTAACTTAACTTTGTCTTTTATTAACTTGATACGATAAAAAGTGATAGACTTACTTCCCTAGACACTAAAGCCAGGGTGGGAAAAATACGGCCCATGAGTGGACTCCATTTCCCAGGAGCCCTGACAGTAGCAGCTCCGTTTGGCTGCTGCTGCAGGACCTAGCCCCACTACCTGGACACCTCAGCCTATCCGCCCCACATACCCTGCTGGAGGCAGGAACCCTGCAGCCAGGGTGTGTGGACAGAACGGTGGCATGGGGCTGTAGCTGGAAGCAAGATGGGCAGGTAGGACCAGGGAGACCCCAGCATCTTGAGGCAGTGGAAGTGAGAGGCCAGAGCCGGGGCTACGGCAGAGCTGCAATCCTCTACCCCAGGGGTGGGCAAAATGCAGCCCAGGGGCCAGATGCGGCCCACCAGGCCACTCTATCTGGCCCACAGGCCCCTAAAAAATTTAGGCAATTAATATTTATCTGCTCTGGGCTGCCTGTCATGCAGCCCTCAATGGCTTGCCAAAACTCAGTAAGCAGTCCTCTGCCCAAAACAATTGCCCCCCCCCCCCCGCTCTACCCACAAAGCCCTGCGACAGACGCGGGTTCTGCCCCAGCCCCAGCCTTATACTGTCACCAGCCCAAGATCTCAGCCCTTGCCCCGGACACAGCTCTCCACCCAGCCACATACCCTGTCTGTACAGCTCCCGGCCAGTCTCCATGGAGATCGGAGATCGTGGGGATCACAGGGCTGTGACAGGGTGGGACCAGGGTAGAGTCCCAGTTCTGCAAGGAGGGGCATGCGGGGAGTGCATAGCAGCTCTGCCCCAGCCCTGTGCTGTCACTGCCCCAAGAACCAGGGGTCTCCGTGGAGACCAGCCAGGAGCCAGGCAGGGCACACGGCCCGCCATGCAGGGAGCTGCGTCTGGGATCGTGAGGCAATGACAGCACGGGGCCAGGGCTGGAGCAGAGCTGTGATCTGCTTCCTGCACGCCCCTCCCCACAGAGCTCATGCTCATTGCAGGAGTGTGTGGACAGCAGACCATGGCTCTGCCCCAGTCCCAGCCCCACAGTGTCACCACACCGAGATCCCTGCCTGTCTCACTCCTAGTCAGGACCCCATCCCAGCTACCTGGCTGTGCACCCTGAGCATGTGGGTACTGCTCCCAGTGGTGGCTGTGGGGTGCACAGGCTGGGGTGGGTCCAGCCATGCCATCCAGAAGGAGGAGCTACCACCTGGGCTGCCAGGAAACGGAGTCCAGCCATGGGCCAGATCTGCCATTTTGCCCACCCCTGTACTAAAGTCACTTTATCCACAGCTGAATGAAGGATAATGGTGAATTTCTTTATGCTAACCTGTCAGCACACATCTATCTTGAAATGGACAGACCAACTGTAGCAACAAAAAGGTAGATGATTTTTACAATCCATTCAGACTTTGGCTTTTCTTCTAAGACCTCCATATACTGCAGCAACTTACGTGAAAACACCTACTATTAGGAAACAGACTAAACTGAGATTACCAGTCCTTTTCACCCAGGCAAAACAGCTATCACACAATGTAACAGGGGCTCAGGCAGGAGCCCCGTTACCAAGGTAGTCACAGGAGCAGGTAGCTGTAGAGAGCACCTTGCCCAGGTGAGAGGAATCACACACTGGGGGACGGTTAGGGTAATTAGTGGCTGGTATAAGCCAGGCGGTGGGTGAGCACATTTTGCCTTTGGGCACTGGAAGGAGAAGGAAGGACCATGGGAGACAAAAAGGCGAGAGAGAGAAGGATGCCTGAGAGAGTCCGGGACCGCTGACCCTGTCCGGGACTGGCTGACTGGTAAGGAGTTGAGGTACTCACAAGAGTCCCATGGCCAATATGGAGGATCTGGGGAAGAACCATGGCTCTGAGATCATCATGCCAAGGAGAACAAGGTAGAGGGCTCCAGGGGGTGTATGGGCAGCAAAAGTGGTGCACAGCTACCCACGCTACTAAGATGGCACGGAAGGAGTAACAGGGACAGCTCCCGGCTCAGGATCCGCGAAGGCATGGGGAATGCACCTCGCTAATGAGTTAACTAGTGGGGAAGACCCAGCCTGGTCTGCAAATAGTTTAAAGCATCTGGGGCACACTCAGGCTTCCTATCTTATCAGTTACGTTGGTTTCCCTTGCTAATGAGGCAATTAACGAGACGAATACAATTTTGTAACCTCCTGCTGAAAATAAAATCTGCACTATGTAAGTTTAACACCTGGGTGGTCTGTGGTGTTTCCTCACCCTTAAGGATAACACTGAACTTCTTTCTTTCAATCAGAGTCATGACAGGCGAGTTGAGGGAGACTGAGACACCCAGCCACCCTCTCACACACAGTAACAAGGTTTGACCATTCAGTGACCAGAAGCCTAGAAAAAAAATGATCTTCTTCCTTCCAGAGCTGTGATTTGTCCAGTTCTCTAGGGGCACCTCTCGTAATATTCATCTCACCACTTATAAGAATTAATTCTTGAAAAAACTGTGTTTTTCCAACAGGCAACCCTTGCTTAGCAGGATCCCAGAAGAGTAAATCAAAACTGACATTCATACTTTGACGTTTTTGCTGAACTAGCAACTTATATTTGGGGGGAGGTGCAGAAATTAGGCTGACTTCATCAGCACTCCATCTAAATTTGCAGTTGGGGAAGTAAACACTAGCTGCATATGACTTTGATACCTCTGTAGCTCTTGTCACAGCTGACCCAAACTATAAGTGCTAATTACACTTGTGAGATGCATGTTTTGTTCTGCTGCTGCTTTGGCCCTTGACAGAAACATGAAACAGAAGCCATGCTAATTTTACTTCTGCTTACTGTGAAGTGCAGCTTAAAATGCAGAGCATTTTTTGTTAAAGGAAATACCAAAAAGAGGACATTAAAAAGGTCCTAACATTTTAAATTATCTGTAGCTTAAACCTACAAATTCCAAACTTAGTACATAAATCTGCTGTACCGGTGGTGTCAAACATACAGGCTGCACAGGTGCTTTGTTCAGCCCACGATGCTCCTGGTGGGACAAAGATTTTAGGGGGTGGGCCTACCACAAAACCCGATGCTCCAGGGCCTTGCTGGACATGACTGTCAGCAGTAGTGGCGTGAGGACTGTGCCAACATACCCTGCTCAACCCAGGGCCACCTGGCCCACTGCTATGTACTCCACAGTGACTTATGCCTCCATCACTGCTGCCTCTGCCACTGGCTCCATTACCTCCACTGCTTGCCCCATGGATCTGGCCTGCAAGGAGCCCTGTGGTCTGTAACCAGCCTAGGGTGAATGCAACACCACTGTGTTGTACAATATCTTGATAGACCTCATTACCCTAATACTCTACATTACATGCAAAGACGCTGCAAGTATCAACTCCATGTAGGCCGCTCCTGCAGCAAAGAGCATTTTGGTTTTGCTTTCTATGCTTGTAAAGCATCTTAATGCTAAGATTTTCCAATAAATGTAGTTTTATTACTTTATATATAGCACCAGTATTTTACCCAAACTCACACAGACCTAGCTTTCTAGCAGTTAGATGTTGGTGGTAAAATGCACAATTTTTTGTCTTTACTCAGTACATCACTTTTACTGCCACAGAAGCTGCACTGGCAACAGAGAAATGATGGGACACACCCCATGGGACACTTGGCCAAAGTGCTAAAATTTCTTGCTACACCTGCACCGCAATCATGACTGTTCAAAGTTAGGTTTGTTTTTCTATTTACAACAGGTCAGTCTATCATATTAGTCAAAACCACAAATACATTATTCTGATTACAGGCCTATCTTTTCCCTTAAAAAAGAATAAAAAAATACATGCTACATATATGCACAGTCAACCTATAATCAGAACAATATAAAAGACCACAATAGCAGTCACCTAAGTGCACTGTGCAAAGTCATCTGGCTTTTTCATGGTGACAGGTTCAGCTCTCAGTACGGGCACATGGGCACAATGGGACCATGTCACAGATTCCCCTAGGGTAGACCTTGCTCAGGACCCTCCCAGTCCTGTCTAGTCTCTCTGAGTATCCCCCTGAAGCCATCCCCGGCATGGTTTCTAGTATAGGCTAGAAATCTTTGTCTCCAGGACCCAATCTTTTGGTCCCAGTCCCCTCTGGCTACCTGTAGCCTTGTCAAGAAGCTACCTTCCAAAACAAATGCAACACAGCAAGAAGTCCTTGCTCTCCTCCAAAAGGCTAAGCAGTCCTTTCGTCCCCAGTCCAGCTGGCATGACTCCAACCACCCCAAAATTACCTCAACTGTTCTCCTTCTCCTGATCTCAGCCCACCCTACCTTTTCAGGCCCTTCTCTCCGTTGTTCCATCATTTTATACAAATCTGCTTCTTTCCTTTGACACCTCCCAGGGCAGTGGATGTCAAAAAATGTTTGCTAATCCCACCTGTAGCATCAGTAAGGTTATTTAATTTGGTGTTGCTGGAGGTGCATCCTGTTTCCTTCATCAACAGGCAGCTCTGGGTCCTAGTAAGGATCCTATTAACCCTTCTTTTCCTTGCATACAAGCTAGTCTAGGAAAATTTACACACACAACATTATTATAACATGAACACATTTAAATCAGGGCCTACAACAAAGCCATAGTCTGTTGCAATTGATTGTGCCAAGCTGAGGCTTCCAGATCTAGTCAGGGAACTTCTGGAGGGACTGGATGTATTTAAATCAGCTGGTCCGGACGATCTCCACCCCAGACTGCTAAGGGAATTAGCTGAGG
>NW_017729024.1:9849281-9855429 GCF_001723915.1 Gavialis gangeticus | reverse complement strand
ATGAAGATGTTGAACAGTGAGGGCCCGAGGACCGAGCCCTGCGGAACCCCACTGCCCACGTCCTTCCAAGTTGAGAAGGACCCATCCACTACCACCCTCTGGGTGCGACCCTCCAGCCAGCTGGCGACCCATTTGACTGTGTGGGTGTCTACGCCACAGCCTCCCATTTTCTTAATGAGAACGGGGTGAGAGACAGTGTCAAAAGCCTTCTGGAAGTCCAGGAAGACTATGTCCACTTCTACCCCTGCATCTAATGATCTGGTGATCTGATCATAAAAAGCCACCAGATTGGTCTGACAGGAGTCATCAGTGATGCCAAGGAGTGAGCTTGGAGTCACCATTGATGCCAAGATGAACATGGGCCGGCAGTGTGGGGATGCAGTCAGGAAGGCCAACCACACCGTCATGCATCCACAGATGCATCTCAAGCAGGTCCAAGGATGTGATACTCCCCCTCTACGCAGCACTGGTCAGGCTGCAGCGGGAGTACTGCGTCCGGTTCTGGGCACCACACTTCAAGAGGGGTGTGGACAACATGGAAAGGGTCTAGAGGAGGGCCACTCGCATGATCAGGGGGCAGCATGGCAGGCCCTATGAGGACAGGCTACGGGACCAGAACCTGTTCAGCCTCTATAAGAGAAGGCTGAGGGGGGATCTAGTGGCCTGTTACAAACTAGTCAGAGGGGGCCAGCAGGCATTGGGGGAGTCCCTGTTTCCCCGAGCACTACCAGGAGTGACTAGAAATAACGGTCACAAGCTGGCAGAAGGTAGGGTAAATTCAGATTAGACATCAAGAGGTGCTACTTCACGGTCAGGGTGGCTAGGATCTGGAACCAACTTTCAGGCGAAGTTGTGCTGACTCCTACCCTGGGGGTCTTTAAGACAAGGCTTGACAATCACCTTGCTGGGGTCATTTGACCCCAATACTCTTTCCTGCCATGGCAGGGGGTCGGACTTGATGATCTGCTCAGGTCCCTTCCGACCCTACTAACTTTGAAACTATCCCTGAACTCAACTGCAGGGAGCAGGAAGCCTCATGTCCAGGGATCCTGGTTTTCTCTGATAAAAAAAAAATAATAATCCTCAATTGTCAGATTAAAAAGGTAACCAAAAATTCATACTGTTCTGTGATTAAAATGAAATGTCACTAATATATAGAGATATCTATAGTGATGTTTCATTCTAATCATGGAAAAATGTGGATTTTGGGTTACTTTTTTTAATCCTAAAATTGGGGAATTTTTTTTTTTTTTTAAATCAGAGAAAACCAGGAACCCTTCTCATGCCTCCAGCTCTGGGGCAGTCTATGTGCAATGGCACCACTGGAACCACAGAACCAGAAAATAACTCATTAATTGAGCTGACAGAAAACTACAGTTAGATACACTTTAGAAACATAGCCGTTGAAAACTTCTGTTTGATAATAAGTATACAGTCCACTATTTATTTGAAGAACATTAATAATCCTGAAAACTTCTAGCAATAAACTAAAAAAGTCTGAGGTCAAACTTAGAAGATTGAAACATACTGTTGTCATTTAAATATTTTAAAATGTTGCATCAAGAAGGAAGTGAAGAGTGGAGATTGTTGGTGACTTCTTTCCTTCTGCGAAGGACAAGAGGCACCAATTTCTCATCGAGGTTGGGGTTCTGAGAGTTATGATGTATGCTTGAATTCAGGATGTCACAGACAGACTGTCACAGCTCATCCATTCCTCAGACCATTACCCTTCCCTGAGTGTTTATGCAGGCACTGATGATACTGCCAGAAACAATGAACAAATCAGAGGAGTCTACTAGGCACTTGGCAGAAAGGTTAAGGAGCTTAGAGCACAAGTGGTGCTCTCATGAATCCTCCACATGGAAAGCAAAGGCCTAGGCAGAGACCATCATATCATGGAAATAAGCACATGACTGAGACAGTGGTGTTAACATGAAGGCTTTGGATTCTTCAGCAACAGATGGGTGATCTGAGGAGGAAGGAAGCTTTCGAGAGATGCCCATCTGACCAGAACTGGAAAGAGCAGTATAAGCCACAAAATCGAGAGTGAATGAGGTACTCTTCAAGGAGGTGACAAAATTACCCAAAAGCTATGAGATGGTACTGATGGGAGACTTCAAATTTCCAGATATCTGCTGGAAAAACAATACAGCCAAACATACATGGCAAATGGATCCATGTCAGAAGAGCAGAAGGTCTCGAACGGAGTCCCACAGGGGTCTGTCTTGGGCCTGGTGCTGTTCAACATGTTAATTAACAATTTGGATGCTGGCACAGAAAGCTTCTTGAGCAAGTTTGAAGACAGCATGAAACTGAGAAGGACTGCAAACATGTTGGAGAACAGGAGCACAATTCAAAAGGATCTTGACAGATTGAAAAGGTGGGCTGGAGCTAACAGGATGAAATTCAATGCTGACAAATGCAAGGTGCTACACCTCAGGAGGAATAATCAAAAATATAAATACAAAGTGGGTGACACCTGGATGGCAATGCTTAACTACTTTCCTAGTGAGAAAATTCTTTTTAATATCTAGCCTTAAGTTTTCCCTGCTGCAATTTGAGACTATTGCTCCTAGTCCTGACCCCATGCAGTCACAGAAAATAGTTTATCAGCATCCTCTGATAACAGTCTTCAGATACATAAAGGGTAGTTATCAAATCCCCACTCAGTCTTCCCTTCTCCAGACTAAATAGTTGGTGGGTTATTTGATTCTACTGTGGGATTTTGTGAGGGCAAAAGCAGTTCAAGTATTTTAGTAGAGTTATCAACTTATATTTGAGGCGAAGACTGTTACCCAACACCTGTACCTGAAAAGTGTGGGGTGAAGGGTTCAACTTCAAATTGGAACAATGTAGCACGGATGATGTAATTCTGTAATTGTTGCTGGTGCTCCCAATACAATTATGCTACAACCCTCTTGTTACCAATATTTTGCAATGTCATGTGCCCCGTCCTCTGTTTACATTCTTATTCTGAGTTACTAAAACCACCTAATTTTATGCATGTGTTTTCTTTTTTATGAGAATACAACTGTCATTTAATTTTATAATAAAATTTTAAAAAATATGCACACTGGAAGATGTTAATTCACACAGTCTGAAAGGATAAAGTCCCAGGACAAAGTCGAATCATTCAGACATCCATGTGTGTTAATCGGGGACAAATCCTAAAAAGGTTCATGGGATAAGAAGTGCTAATAGTTTGTCCTGGGACACTGAGAAGTGCATCTGAACACTTGCCCCAGGATTACAATATTGACTCACCGGCAGAAAAGTGGCAGCCCATTCAGCCGCTCATTAAACCATGATGGGAAAGGTGATATGTGTACACACCAATCCCAGGACTCTTCTCTTGTCTTCTGGGACAAACAAGGCACAACTTGGAGGAGATAAAAACAGCCATTACTACACACTTGGGAAATCAAGGGCGAGGACTGAAAAATGGCTTGGACAATGTTTACCAGGAGGGTACGTAAAAGATTGGCAATTATTTCACCTCAGGAAGAGTAAAAAAAGAGCAGTAGCCCTTGGTCCATATTACACAACAGGGGTGGAGAGGGAGAGGCTCCCTTAATTGTGATTTGGACTCTATGGCATGTATGTGGGCCATTCAGATTGTCCTTTAAGCAGCTCTGGCACTGCAGATGAGGAAAAGAGACGTGAGCCATTATTTTTCTTTGTGGGCCAAGTGGAGGATCTGAACATCATACTCGGCCCAACTTTCCTATAATTTTATCTTCATGATGAGGAAGAAGAGAGAATCTATTTGGACTCTCCTCAGTAATCTAGACTCTTAGAAAATTAAGAGTTGGAAGGGAACTCAGGAGGTCATTTAGTCCAACCCCCGGCTCAAAGCAGGACCATCCCCAACCATATCATCCCAGCCAAGGCTTTGTCTACCAAGGGCTTAAAAATCTCTAAGGATGGTGATTCCATAACTTCTCTGGGTAGCCTGGTCCAGTGCTTTACTACCCTCCTCATGAAAGAGTTTTCCCTCATATCTAGCTCCAACTTCCCTTGCTGCAACTTGAGACCATTGCTCCTTGCTCTGTTATCTGTCACCACTGAGAATGTCTAGCTCCATCTTCTTTGGAACCACCTTTCAGATATTAAATCCCACCTCAGTCTTCTCTTCCCCAAACTAAGTAAGCCTAGTTCCCTCAGCCTTTCCGTATATGTCATGTCCCCCAGCCTTCTAACCATTTTTGCAGCCCTCTGCTGGACTCTCTTCAATTTGTCCACACCCTTTCTGTAGTGGGGGGTCCAAAACTGGACACAGTACTCCAGATGTGGCCTCACCAATGCCGAAGAGGGACATAACAATAACAACCATAACAATGGCAAACATGAATTCCTCACAAGGATTTCTTCATGTGGATGGAGGTGTACTAGTACAGCAAAAGCTCCGTTATCTAGCACCCATGGGAAATGATGTGTGCCAGATAACCAAATGTGCTGGTTATCTGAGAGGTGTCTTTGCCTGGTCCGGAACGCTGCCCACCGTGTCCACATCTCAGATTAACCGTTTCGCCCCTCCCCTGGTGTCAGTGTGCCACGGGAAAGGGAGTGGGGGCTCTGCGCAGGCTGCTTTCCCTCGGGCTGTGCGATTCAACAAAACCGGAAGTCCCATTACCAATTTCCCTTTTGCCACGTCGACCGGTGTCAACCGGCACGCTGGTTAATAGAGCATGCCGGTTAATGCGGCTTTTACTGTATAGAGACACCTTAGTACAGCTTGTTTCCTTTCCTGTACGGAAACAGTATAGCCATATACAACACATACCTTTTCCCTAAAAATTAGTTGTCATCCTCCCCTTTCCCCTCCCCCCCCTCCAAATTGGTTGCATATTTTAAGTAGGGAAGCTGTTTTCTTCACTGAAACAGAAGCACTCCTGGAGACACTGTGCATGCCAGGCAGCTAGCAAAATGACTGTTGCTTGTGTCTGCTCAGCAAACTGAAGGGGAAGGGTCTTATGTTAATCCTCTCAGTCACAACTTATTGGCTAAGCAACAGAGCTTGTCCCCAAAGCAGCAAGTTGGTACCGTCTTAATGAGGCTTGTCGTGTGGAAACAACATTTTATTTACAGGAACTTATATAAAGAATTATTTACAGTAAAGAATTAAGTCTTGCTACTACTCTTTGCAAGGGTCTGGGGCCTAACATTGCATGACACAAATTAAGCACTCCTGGAAATGTAAAGTACCTTGGAAAAGTGGCACTGCAGAAAACAGTCCACCACACCAAGATGTTTCTTACGCCACACTCCTGGACACACTACATTTTCTGGAGGATCTATCCCACGTCACACAGTTATGCACGACTCTGGAAAAATGTTTTTCTGTATATCCTGCCTTTCAAAAAACGAAGTGCATGTTTTATAGTGGGGGCATTCAGTCTGTGAAAAAATACAGTATTTACTTTGAAATATCTGTATCCACACTAGGGAGGGACATATACCACTTAACCTAGATGAGTGGCTTTAACACAATGCACTCTTTACATATAAACCATTCCTCAGCCTATTAATACAGACTTGACTGAGGTGATAATGCAGCCACTGGATGAAAACCTGACAGCCAGATGAATAAAAGCATGGCACTCGGGACGTACAGCAAAATTACCAAACATCTCCCTGCTGCCGTGGAGCTGGACTGGCCAACACAGAGCACTTCTGAAATGCCCCCAATGCAGGGTCGTAACAGGCAACCGCAGGGATGCTCCTACAATGCAAACCCCCAGGTGCGAATATGAAGGAAACCAAAAGATCACAGACAAGGGACTGGCCTGCCCACATGTCCCGGAACCTCGCACCTACCAAGCCCTCACTCCGGCTACAGATGGAGCAAGAGCATGGGCCTGCTTCAGGGCCCCAACTTGAGCAGGGTGCCAGGACATGGATAGAAGCAGCAGCCCGCTAGCCACACGTCCGAGCTGGAAAGGGAGTTAGGACAGCATCCTGCAAAGGAGGAAGACGAGGGTCGGGCAGTGTTCCTCCACCTGCAGCTGCACTAGGTGTGTGATCCCCCCGGCGCCGGGAACTGGGGGACGGGAAGGAGAGCAGCTTTCTGTCCCACGGCCCCGTGCCCACCCCGGCTCTGACACCACCCCCCAAGGGGGCGCCAGCCGCTGTCCCGCCCCAGGCCCCG
>NW_017729024.1:9827799-9848904 GCF_001723915.1 Gavialis gangeticus | reverse complement strand
CCTGGCGCGTCACCTGCAGCTTCGCTGGCAGCCGCCAGGGCGCGGAGCGGGGCGTCTCCGCCGCTCCCGGCAGCCCCCGCGCGGGGCGAGACCAGGACCTGGCGCCAGGTGCGTTATTCTGGCGTCGCTGCTGAAATCCCGCCGCGGGGCTGGCAGGGTCGTGAGGGGCCGCCCGGCCGTCTGTCCTCGTGTCCCACGTTGGGCCTCCAGGGGTTGGAGAGAAACCTCCAGGGGACTCCTGAGAGGCCTCCGGGGGATAAATGCTAGGACAGTCATTAACATAAATATTAAGTGTTGAATCCAATGTACACAGTCGTCCAGGGGGCTTTTGAACCGCATTTGCCTTCCTGGCATAAAGTCTGCGCCCCGTAGCCCGTTGCCGATCCATGCGGGCACGTGCACGTCGAGTGTTGCAGGCGTGTTGGCGTTCGGGAAGCTTCCCGGGACAGAGTCAGAGCCGGTAACCCTAACCCCACGGCAAGGTCAGCTGTGTTTTAATCCACAGGTTCGTGGCCTTTTTTGGACTCGAGGCACCCTTCATAACTGGTGTGAATTAAGCAGCAACCCATTTCAAAAAGGGATGTATTAAGGTGCTTGCTGCCTTGCAGGGATCTCACGCTTCCCACTGCCCCCTTCAAAAGGTCTCGCAGCACCCCCGGGTGACCCAGCACCCTGGCTGGGAATTGCTGCCTTAATCATTCCTCGCAGGCGTTCCCTTCAGCCATACTTAAACCCTCCAGCGGTGGAGATTTTACAACATCCCAAGGCAATCTGTTCCAGTGCCTAACTGTCCTTACACTTAGGAAGTTTTCCCTAATGTCTAATCTAAATCTCACCTGAGGCAATTTCAGAACATTATTTCCTTTCTAATCCCCACTAGACACAGAAGACAATTTCATCTCTTTTCTGAATTAACTGAAACTCCATCTTTCTGCATAGGGGATACGCACCTTGTAGATCTGTGATCATTTTTGTTGCTTTCTTCAGGATTCGTTTCACATTGTTTGAAGTGTTCCCAAAACTGGACACAGTTCTGCAGCCGTGATCATACTGGAGGAATTATTTCACAAGTGATTCCTGCTTCTGTAGCCCAGTATGATAGTTACTTTCTTCACAGTGGTCTGACACAGCTGATCCATGTTCCATTTGTGATCATCTCTAATCTCAAATCCTTACGCACTTCCATGAAGTCAGCTCTATATGTTGTATTAGCACAGCTGATTCGTCTTACCCAAATGTCATACTTTGTATTTGTCCTAATTGAACCGCACCCTATTTATTTTAAATCATTTATCTAATTTGTCAAGATCTCACATACAATACCTACCTTTTCCCCCCAATATCAGCCCCTCAAAAATTGGTGTGTATTAGGTAGGATGCTGATTTTGTGACTGGGATAGAAACACCCTGCTTTTATTCCTGCTCCACAGTCCAGCAGGTGTTGCGTTACCATTCAGGCAGCAGGAGGAGTCAGTTGACTTCATGGCTCATAGTTCTTCACTCCAAAAGTGTTAACAGTCATCTCTTCTTTCTAATGGGCTTGTCAAGCTAACCTTTCTTAGGGCAATTCTGCTGTCTGCTAGCTTCTCCTGTTCTCTCCTCTCCTGTCCATCTCTTTTCAAAATCATAGATCCACTCATGGAGACCAGTCTTCAAGAGTAGCTAGGATTTCATTTACTTAATAAGACATTAAAAAATGGCACTTTAAACTCAGTGTGCTCCTACACCAAGCCCAACACGTGTCTAGAAGAGGCAGTGCATTAATTGGACCTGGCTTGCCCAACTTCTGTAGAGACTGAATCAGCTTTAGATTAAAGTGCCAGAAAGCCCCGCTGAAGCATCTAATCTATTCAGATGCTGTGGACCCGGGTCAAACTACCATTCTGCTTCTTCCAGTAAAGCGTGCTTTGGGGGCTTTTTTTAAACATCTGTAAGCAGCCCTGAAGATTACGGTCTGTCACTGCCCTATGCAGCCATAGCTCTGGAAAAAAAAATTTTGTTTATTCATCCTGCCTTTCAAGAAAAAGTTGCATGTTATATTCCAGGGCACTGATGACTGAAACTCAAGCTAAGCTGGGGTCTACTCACAACAGTTAAAATACAAAATAGTGATGCTAACTGCATCGTGCCAGAGGATGTGAGTTCGCAGCTAGGCCATCTGAGAAGAAATAATGAGGTATCACTTCTAGCTTATCTTACCATATTTATGATGATTTTAAGCAGGCTCCTAGTTGTCTGGTATGTATCTGTGTAAAATGTCTATCCTTGATTAATTAGTATGGTAAATATTTCTTTTGCAGTTAACTCATGTTTATGTACAGGAAGAGTCATTCTACAAATGAGATAGATGTTTCCTCTTGATTTACTCATGTTTTGCTGCTGCTTTTTTTGCGTAGTAGTCCCCTTGATCTTCCAAGGATACTCCTCAAAAACCTTGTGTTTTTCCTGGTTGTTAATCAGTCTCTTGATACTTTCCAAACTTAGTAGTATTTCATTCACAATGGAACTTTCTAATAACCAATAATGAGCAGTTTGATTACCAGGATTTTCCTGCCAATTACTGCTTGGGTTTATACAACTACCAGGATTCTTTGAAGATGCTGAGCTAAAGGATATAAGAGGAGGGACAAAACAGCTAACAGCATGTGCTTCAAGAATGAACAATACTTCTGACAAGTACTGCTGCTGCTCCCAGCTTTCTTCTAGGTGAGAGGATCCACACCTGGATAAGATGCCAAGAATTAGACCACCTTCCTGTCGCCTGTGAGAAATTATCGTCTTATAGCTAAATATTGGACTTTGCTTTGGTTTGGACTCATTTAACCCTGAATACTTGTAGTGAATAAAGCCTTTCTGTCATTTATCAAACAAGGTGTCATATCAATCCTTTAAGACTAGTCTGGGATCCCATTTTATTACTTAACAGGCATGTTGTATGCAAAAAAAATGAGTATTTTGAATTCTCAATAATTCTAAGCCCTTTTAATCATCTTTGTTAAATTCTTACCTACTACTCCTTGTTCTAAGAAGCAAGGAATGATTCCTAAATGTTCTGTCTTTGAATGAAGCTGTCATGAGAAGCTATCAACAAGTAAACAGGCTGTGCCAGAACAGAAAGATTGGCAAGGTAATGCCTAGGATAGTCAGCTCTGTCCATATCTCTAGATCAATGAAAAGTCTTCAGGAGGAAAATTAAAAAATCAAAACTGTTGACACAGTTGTTTAAAAACACAGACCTGGGACAGATATAGAGAGCAATGGGCTTCCAAAGCAAGGATGAACTCTCTTGACTGCATGACCAGCTAAGAGCTTGTGGTCACTGACTGTTAGTAATCAAACAGAGAGGTCATGTTCTAAAAGAAAATCAATGGGCACGACAATAGGGAAAGAAAAAGAGCTTCAGTTTTCTTAGAAGCCTTGGAGTAAATTCTCAAAACGTGGAAAAGGAATGAGGATGTTGAGGCAAGGAAAGATGAACAAGTGTTTCTTAGTTTGTAAAAACTTTGAAGCAGGGGATATCTGTGCTCAGGGCCAAATCCTAGAGGGGGACAGTGGTGCAGTTGCACCCTGCCTTTGCTGCTCAGAAATCAAAACACACACAGTGAGTTATTTACCACACCCCCTTTTCAGTGTCATAACCACCCGCTCCTGCCTGTGGTCTGTGCTGATATAGTACCTAACACAATGAGGTCCTAATCTAAGGCTAGGGCCACTAATCTCTCCAATAATGCAAATAAGAAATAATATTTTGGCTAGATCTGTATATCTTGTATGGTTTCTATAAAAAAAGGCTGTGTCTATTTGCCTCAACCATCACCTGTTCAGAAGGTAGATATTTTTAATCAGAATGCCCACAAGGTTGGAGATCTGGAAAAGGTTTTTTTTATGCAGGTCAGCAATGGGCCTTCAAAAGGCAGGGGGTTGGAGAAGGAAGTGGGATACTTGGTTCTAGGCCTGTCTCTGCTATTTAAAACATACTTCTAATTTTTATTTATTAACTATATATAATTTAGTTTCAGGATATTCAATGTAATGTCATAAAGTCTGACTTTCAGAGCTGTTGTGTTGAGCCTTCATAGCTACAACTGAAGTCAATGGAGGCTGCACTTCATGTGTAAAAAGTGCCACATAATACTAAGTACCATGAAAACCAAAATCATAATACTAAGTACCATGTCACCCCAAATCAGTGGAAAACTTAGGCATTAATCTCTTCATCATTTAGTTCCCTCTTTGTTATTTTCTGAAGGTAAATTAATGTTTGTAAAACACAAAGATCAGTGATTCTTAGCTGGGGTTCTATGGCTGTCTGAAGTGTCTTGACATCCTTTCAAGGGTGGTGTAGGATGCCACACAATGTTAGCACTGTTAGGTGTGCAAACAGGATAAACCCAGCAATTTCGAATAGGAATCAGTAGTGTTAAAAACATTCTGATTTGTTGTGACATTTATGAGTTCTTTGCAACAGAAAAAATACTCTGTTACTTTTCCATAGTCAAAAAGCAAGTGAAAACTAAGAGCTGGCATTTTCCAAGGGATGTCTTGAGTCTAACAAAGTTGAAAATCACTGACTCAGCTGCTGTGGCAATGGGTATCATAGAAACACTGTAAGGAAATTAAAATTGTTATCTGTGAATGGGATATGGTTGCTGTGCTTTAAACAATAGGCATTGAATAGAAAGAGGAGAGAAAATACTGAGGCAAGGACCTTATGAAAAACATAACAAATTGTTGTGCAATTAAGACTGTCATAATGCATGCTACTGTGCTTGAAGGTGTACATGGCTGTCATCTAGTAAGCCTTTGATTTATAGACAGTGACAGAACTGGTTAAAGTTGGTAGGGGTGCTAAGGATCTTTCATTCGGGCTAAATGGAAAGAGCAATTACATTCCTCTTTATTTATCAATAGCCAGAATCAAAAGGAAGCTGCTGCCTAAGGCAGTCACAGGACAGGGCCAGTTAGAAGCTAAGCCATGTAGCTTAGCCATGGGCTCCCTTCCCCTTGAGGTCCACTAGAGCTCAAGCCTGGACATCTTCCAGAGAACCATAAGACTTTTTTATTTGTCAGGCTTTTAGCAGACAGGGTTAAGTTCTGTGTGCTGTCTGGAGTACTGGAGAGTTGGTTTATTACTTTTATTTTATTTTAATAATGTATCTGTTTTTATAGATTATCTAAGTTGCCCTGAGCCTTTTTGGGGAAGGACAGCATACAAATAAAATAGATATATAAATAGGCTGCAGGGATTCTCTGGGACTGATTGCAAAACGCAGAGCATAGGGGATTGAATGGTTGCAGTTGTGTGCGCAAGAGGCAGAAAGGCAGAAGACAATGGGAGAAGCATTCATGAGAATGTCCTTGAGACAAAGCAGGGGGACAGGAGCTCCTAGGGGAAAAGTCTGGCTAGAAAGGCAGTCGAGGAAATTGGGAGCAAGAAAATTATATACTGCTGTTTGAAACGTATTTAAGGACATGTGGCTTTAAGCACATTCCTTATAATAAACAAGATTGCACATAAAAAAATAAACCTGACTTGTGTTATCAATTTTTCCTCCTAACAGAATCAACCAAGCAAGGCCCAGAATAGTGTATCTGCCAGGCAAAGGTGTAACCACCTGGTTGTTTGACCTTGCAATTTAAGTACAGTACAGATACAAAAACTAGACAAATAGAGATGCTTTAAATAATCAGTTCACATATGAGGTAGGAATAAGATACACTCTTTCTCCTTATTACACTAGAGAAATTTTGCAGTAAATTCCTACTTAATCTAGTTAAGTGAGACTTAACTTAGTTTAACAACTGAAGTAACCTAGTTTGGCTCTACTGGTATTAGCAACATTGGGATCCCTAGCATGGATAAGCCTCTGGTTCCTGCCTGCATTTTAAAAACCACATCAGTAATACCTTGCCTGAAAAATATTGGACAATTTCCTCAATGGAGACATCATCTGTTAGGTTTGTGTTTTATTATTAAGTGTAATGGTCTGAGGCTACCGTGTAGTAGTAGCTGCAGCCAGGCCACCCAGTATCTGATTGTCCTCTTTCATACTCACCTGCCACAACTTTGTTGTTCAAGAAAATTCCAAAATAGAAAGTAAATATCAAGAGGTGTGCCTGATGAATCTTACTGCAACCCAGGTATGGCTTTCAGCCTCTTCACAGGGCTCTTCTGCCCCCTACACCCTGTCCTTACCACGCCAGATGTTCAAAGGTGCAAAACTTCACTGCAGTTCTAGCTTAGTGCACTCACTCAGCTTCAATGAGCTTCTAATGACCACCTGCTGATTGTGGCACAGCCCGTACTCCTATTAATTGGGTGTTCCCTCACCTTCCACGAGTTCCCCAAATCTCTGGTCAGTTCTTATTTTTCCCCTCTTTGCTTCTTTCTCAGATTGCTCACTGGCTTTTACCTGTGGCCAGCATTCCCTTAAGTGTCCAACTCACAGGACTGCTCCATACAAATTCATCAGGATACCATCAGTGAGCCAGAGCCAATATAACACAGAGTCCCTTGGCTCAGCTCCCTGGTTACTCTCTCATTGAGGGAAACCTACTTCTCATGAGCAGTTCCCTTTAATGAGCCCTCTTATCCACTCTCCACAGCCAACAGCTGAGGAGCGCTTCACTCACCAGTCTAGTTCCTGGTCCAGTCTTCGTGCAATGCTCCTGCACCAGCTCTCACCTTGAGGTAAGTTCCATAGTTTTCTTTCCCATCTTTCCGTCTCTGCTAATTCCCTGACCAGGAGTCAGGCAAATCTCCATGTGGTGGGCACGAGATCCTGCTCCTGCTGGCATCCCCTCCCCAGAGCAACCTAACCCATCCAGTTCCTGGGCTTTTAACTTCCGCATCAGCAGACAGATCTATCTGGGCAGTTCCGTTTCAGTGCAGGTTCCTCTTACAGACCCCAGCAGGGATTAAATAAAGCTAGACCAGCCTGCACTGCACGGCTTATTGTTTTCCTCCCCCCCCCGCCATACAGGAAAGGGGGGTTCCCCCCCTTTGGCAGTCCATCTGCAGTCCTTCCTATTGTGATGGGCTCCACAGATGCCCTGTCACTTTCACCTAGTTCTCTTTCAGGTGACTTCAGGCCAGTTTCTCACTTTACGAATTACAACACGCAAATACAGCAAGTTGCTAAACTGTGAATGCAATTTCTATGTGCAGTTGGAATGTCCTGTGTCTTCTGTCAGATTTTAAATTAAATCTTTACAATTCTTTTTGTTCTAGATACATCCCTCTCCTATGAGCTAGTGATCCATGCACTAGGAAATTTAAATTCTTGGAGCAAAGAGACAAGTGTTTGTTTTGGTATTTGGAAAAATATGTAAAGAACTATTGAATTGCCCATTAAGAATGATGGGCGGTGACCAAGGGGGAAAGCTTCCTAACCCCGCCCCCGCACCGCTGCTGCCCTGCTATCCCCCTCCGCCAGCACACTGTGCCACCACTGCCTCCAAGGAGCAGGGCGGGGTGGGGGTTAGGGTTAGGGTCCTGCTCCGTCCCCGCCATCATGGCGGTGCTCCACCGTGTTACTGCCACCACCTCCTGTTCGTAATGCTCTTGGTGCACTCTGATTGTTTCATTAACCAACCAGAGTGCTCCAAGGGTGCTACAGACAGATGGACTAAGCCCTTTATTATGTTATAATATTTCTAAAACATATTAAACATCTTAATTTTATTTACATTATTAATAGACTGTTTTTTGTAAAAAAAAAAAAAAAAAAAAATTAAATTGTTAATTTCTTTTAATAGGTTGAATAAAGGATAGACTACCTTTTATCTAACACTTGTCACCTGTACATTGCAAAACTTTGTATAATAGACTAAGTATCTTTCTCCCAAGCTGAGGAAAAATAGCTAGAGGTGCACAGCACAGGTAGGGCAAAGTGTTCAGATTTGATTGACTGCAGAGGGCTTCTTTCCATTTGCTTTACCCAATGGGTAAGAAAAATAGAGGGGGGGAAAAAAGCTAGAAAATATCTTACTGAGGGGTTAAAGGTGGTAGAAGTGCAAAATTAAAACTTTCTGTTTTTACCTTCATCCCTTGGGCAGCGGCATTACGTTCCTTATGGAACTCTTTTGGCTTGCTCAATTTTAATTGTTTCTATTAATTTTGTTCATGCTGTTCTGAATTTTTAAAGTCTGTTTGCCAAAGCTTCACCCAGCACAAAGATGCTGAAATATAAAGCAAGGTATTCTCTAGAATTACTCCCAAGAAATTTGGAATGATAGAAGGCCCCTTTCTTCTCTTCTATTTTTTACACCACCCGCTCACAATTAAAGCTTTATCTCCTCCAGATGACACATAGAAGGTGGGCAGAATTTTAGAAGCTGCTGATAAATGATCTTAGCAAGCAGGATGTCTTATTTTAATAGTCATCCTACAAGACAACTCTTACAAGCAGTAGTTAAATCCTCCAATGGTTTAGGGATGGTAGAACACTGTAATCTTTCCTTCAGAGGTACATAAATTTGTGCTGTTAGCATCTGATCATGCAATGTACGGAATACCTTCAATTCTCAGTAAGATATTTGGTGGTTAGGAACACTCAGCACCTCACAGACTTGATTAGCACTTTGCAGCAGCAGGCCTTCAATTGTCACGTATACTAATACCAATCACTTAAAATCTTATTTTATAAGAGCCTGATTCCTATTTAGTAGTCTCTTTATTCTCCTCTGGCACAGTTATGGAGCCTAAACATTGGGTGTAAGGAATCTGAACTTCTTCATTCAGTTTAAGATCCATTTAACCTGCCAGAATGGTGGTAAGGGACATTAGTGTTCAAGAGAATTTTGTGCACAAATGCATTTGAATTCTACCCTTTCCTCTATTGCTTATCTTAAGGCACCTTGTCATGATCACCAGTCCCCTAGATTCAGGCATGACCCAGCCACAGCATCTAAGATCACTCAATCTAACCGCCTCAGGCTGAGGAGATACCAATTGGAAGATTCCTACCAGTGGAATGAAAATGTATGACTCACTAGAACAGTTTATAACAAAAATGTTTCTATAATGTACCCTGCAATCCTGTGGCAGATGCATGATCTGTAACTTCTGCTAATGTTGTTCCTTCAGCCTAGTACACTCTTCTTTCAGACTGACAGTGTCACTGCTTAAAAAGGTCAACACTCTCTTTGACCACCGCATGTCATAACTATCCACTGGCAAGCAGCAATTCTCAGCAGTCAGTTGGCACCCTGATTTTTTGGCCAACCTCACTTTTCATTGATCACATTCCAGTTCTCCAACCTCAGCTGCTAAAGTATACACTTTAGTATACACTTATTGCTCATGTAGGTGACATGTAGGCTTCAAGTCTTGTTTGGAGCATGCCACAAATATATAGTCATCTGCATACTGCAGTTGTTCTCAACCTTTTTTAAACCTGAAGCTCCCCTGCATAACTTTTCTGAACTTAGCAATACTCCCTACAGATGTGGGCAGAGGGAGCCACTTCTTTTCCCAGTGGAAGGGAGACATGTCCCCCGCACTCCTGGGGCACCCTTCACCCATCAGGAAGTACAAGGGCAGGAGCAGCACTTACAGTATCCTGTCCACAGTGGGCACTGCTGGCTTGGACTCTCCAAGCCAACCAGCAGCAGCAACCTCATAGCGACTCTTCCCCTCAGGCTGAGTCAAAGCAGGAAATCCTTCTGCTGCTTTGCTTCCTCCTCCAGCCCCACACAGCATCTCTCAGAAACAGAGGTGCAACACAGCAGGTTCACATGGTGGGGCAGCACCCATACAGGATCTCACAGCACCCCAGGTTGTCATGGCACCCCATTTGAGAATCAGTGGCATAGAGCAACCAAGCAATTGAGCAGCAGATTTCCACCTTGCTTGTAACCTCACACATTTGATTAATGTTCCAGAGGTGCAGAATCTTAACATCCTACCAACAAGAATATTGCCAACCACTTTCTTAAAAATTACCGTGTAAAACAGAGTGATCAGAATCTGTCTGAGAACATAACAGAGACTGGGAAAAGCTCAGATAACTTAGGGGCAATTATTTTCTGCCCTTTATTCCCTCAGGCCATGTGTACCTTATTTAAAAAAAAAATAGAAGGATCTATTCAATACACCATTTGTACAAATGAAAAGACAGTCTCCAAAATAAACAACTTGCCCTGTTCAGGCTAAAGTTTAGAAAAAATAGATGGGTTTAAAAATTTAACATGTGCTTTGTTTATGAGGACTCTTTTGCCTGAGTTAAGGAATGCCCAATCACTAACCTCAAATGGTTAAATTCAGAAACTATTAGCTCAGGTAGCCTAGTGGGTCCTGGAAAATTCTCTCTCCAGACCTTGAGATAGAACTTCTGAGGGGAAAAAATAAGAAAAAAAAATAGAGACAGAAAAGTTCAGATTCCCAGTTTTTGGTTTGGGGTTTGTTGTTTTTTCTTGTGCTTAATTGTTCTGGAATTTCATTCATGGAACATTTTGGGTGTTTTTGCTTTATTTATGTATAAATAAAAATATACTGATGTTTCTTATGAAGAATGTATTTGTTTTAACTTTGGTGAAAAATACAATTGCTTTTGGCAATTTAAGAAATATCAAAGGAATTCCTTTAAATTTTTAAAAGTTAAACGTCTTCATTGTTACTAAATAAATTTCTTTTTCCTAGTTGCGAATACCTTGCACGGAGAAAAATAAGAAGGAGACACTCACAGGATTAGCTGATATGAAGTCCATCACTTTTTCCTCAATAAAATGATTCTGTCCAAGGGTCTACAGTGACCAAAAGCCATTATTTCTCAAATGGACAATTTGGTGAAATTAGACGTCTCAGTGAAGTTTTTCAGGTAATTTCCATGGATGAAAATACAACTGCAATAAATAGCCTTATTTCATGACCATTCTGGTACTTTCAGCTGACACTTTAAAAGGAACTGGATTAGCCTCTCTCATCACTGGAGATACACAGAGACCTAGAAACACACCAGGACACACAGGGCACTTCTTCATGTGCATATTAATACAACACATATCATGCCGGAGTTTATTGCTTCCAGATACCATGTTTACACATGCACCCAGTACTGCAACACATTGAGCCGGGTCAGAGCAGTCCCGGGGCCACGGGGTCAACCTGCCACCCAGTGCTACTCCAACCCAGCTCAACGTGCTGCAGAGCAGCTGACTGGGTCACAAGGGTGCTCCAGTGCAGGGCTAGCCAACAGGCAGCCCCCACACTGAAGCACTTGTACCCGCCAGCTGCATCGGCATCTACACGTGCGGTGCCGTGAAGTAAAAAAACTGCAGAAGAATAGTTCTTGCATTTACTCCAGCCTAATAGCCCTGCACATGTAGACGCCAAGATGTTTACTGTGAAGCTAATTAGTCAGCTCTGCAGTAAACATCTCATGTAGACACCCCGACAGGGTGTGGAAACTAAACACTGCCCTATGCCTACTGCATCTGTTCTGTGGTGTGGAGAATGTGGGAGTTAGCTGTATTGTATTTTGTAAATATCAGCGGTATATGAGATGCAATATTCTGGTGTTTGGTAACATCAAGAGAGATTACTGGAAGGCATCAACTGAGAAAACAAAAGAAGGATAAGGTACAAGCCATATATTACCAGTGGTTCTTGAAAAAACAAGAGAGAAATATTCATTGGGTAATGGCCCTGTTTGGTTTGTTTTAGATTGGTAGGCTTTACTTATACTAGGCCTCAGCCTACAATGAAAGGAAACAGTGAAACCATAAAGATGCTGGCCTAGAGAGAAAGAGGAGCTTCAGTGGGCTGCCTAAGGAAGGAAAATACTAATGAGACACACAGAGAAAGGCACACAAAAACTGCAGTAACTGTCTCTCTCTCCCAACCTAGAGATGGAGGTAGCTTGATTGAAAGGAACATATTAAACCTTGCAAGAAAAGTTTATGATAGAGATAATGGAGACTTATGCATACAGGCCTTTTTTGGTTTTTACATTTTGTGTGCTATGTGCCTTCAGAGTAATAAATAATACTTTGTTTAAAAAAAACAACAACCTGTTTTTGGGGTAATCAGTCAGACATTCCCTCCATAAGGAAAAAGGCTTACCAGCGCAAAATGCACATTTGAGCTTTTCAGAGTTAAAAAACAAGGAGGCTTCAGGCCACAGATCCAGTATAAAGGTTGTAGGACAATGTGGTTCCATCCAAAAAAGGTGAAAGCAGTAAGGCCTGTGAAAAATATAAAATAAAATAAGATATAACATAAAACGAAGAGGAAATATAAAAGCTCTAATCACAGTTCACCTGCTAATCAGGACTGAAAACTGTGAGTGTACCTAAACCCAATTGACTTTATTGATCCACAAAGTTCTTTGCTAAACTTGGGGGTAAATCTGTCAAGCAACACTTTTCATAAGAACTGTATTGTGTAAATAAATAAGTAAAGACTTAAAAACAGGAAAAAGCAGAAAGAGCCAATGTTTCCCTTGTGTCCGTGGATATTTTGCAAGGCTAAATAGCTTTTCCTTTTTTGCTAGCTGTTATTTTCTGCCCACACTTAATAATGAGTATACTGAATTTCTCATGTTATATCTTGTCAATCAATTATGTTTATTTTAGTTATAGTTTTGTCAATAAAGAGCACAAAAAAGATCCTTATATCCTCAGTTTACTTTTTCAGGTTAACTTAAACACATGGCAGCTATTCCTATTCTGAGTTGGGGGTGGGGAGGGGGGTCATTAAATTATTTTTTTAAACTTCTGCTGAGTTTGGTTAGGTTTTGTTTTTCATGTATATTAAAGCCAAGGCTATATTTCATATGCTCTTTTCAATTTAATTGCAATAAAATTTCCCAAAGGTCTTTATTGAAGACATTTGGAAGCTACTGTAAATTACAAACAGATTATTCTACCTATATGTAATATTTGTTTAAAGGGCATGCCAAAACTGATTGGCTAATATATAGGAAAAATTGGACTAAATGTAGCAAAAATGGAAAGCAGCACTAAATCTGATAACTTTATTTTTGTGCTCTGCTACTTAAAGTGCAGAGGTATGGGTTTTCAATGTAATCTTTTCATAGTGTTTTCAATCCTATTACATGTGCAAACAATTGTACACTTAAATCTTGAAATATTAGGTCACGATATATGATTACACAGTTTATTTTTGCAAGGCCATACTTAGCATGCCTATCATTTTTCTGTTGCAAACTATCAATCCCTCAACTTCTCAAATGAGTTTCAAATAAATTATGCATGTTAGAACAGATGACTGCTCCAGGGTGCTAAATAACTTATTTTAATTTTACAACTGTCATCTGACCAAGTTTGAATGAGCACAGTATGGAAAAGCAAATAAATATACCTTTTGGTTCTAAAGTTTAAGTGGATTTTTGGTGTTTGAGTTGAAAAGACCAGAGGCCTAACAGGGCACAGCATTTGTGACATTAGCATTCTTCTAACTGGAGAGGAAAAAAAGACATTTGTTGCTGAAAGAAGAGTGATATCTTTTGAGACTAAATGAAAAAAACTACTGCTAAATCGCAAGACATTTTAGTGGGGCACTTAGATTTAATGAATTTCTTCATGCTTATTACAGTGGTAAGGCACGTTGGTTAAAAAAAATGAAAACACACATTACATGTGCAACCTACAACACATGTAACTTAAATAATACTTACATTACTGCAGTTGGAGGTATCATCATCATATACTGGCAGGCCTTTTGTCCAGAGAAATCTAATCCAAATCAAAAGCCAATATCAGACAAAGCAAACAAGCCAAAAACTAACAAAATAATCAGGCCTAATGTCTCATTCTGAAGCTAATCAAACTTGCTCTCTGCCCAAGAGCCAAAGGGAGCTAATTCCAAAGCAAAAAACCAGTAAATCACAACTATCTCAGAGCTGGAACTGAAGCATTACTGTGGATCTTCTTATCTCTTTTTCCTTCATGGAGACTGTAAGTTTTTGGAGCAGTGATTGTCTCTTGGTATATTTTTGCATAGACCCTAGCCCAGCAAGGTCCCCAACTAAGTAGGGAAATCAGAAGTATTGTAATACTATTTATTAGTTTCTAATAATACAAATAATTTCCTTTTTATTAATACTGTTGAAAAGAATTATAAACTATTTGCTTTTGATTTCAGGAATCCTAGAAAACTAAAAGAAGCACAACTAACATATATAGCCCCTTTATGAAAAAGCATTATTAGTAAGCCAGGAAAGATTAAACAAAATCTCAATGACTTGACCACTGGAAAGTACCTATTCTGTGATAACAATATCTGATAGAAAGAAAATCCTGTTTAGTAATACAGATCAGGATCCTTGAATAGTTGTCTGAAATAAAGGACATCCCACAACTGATTTTTTAACACATATGAAAATATTTGACCGAAAGTACCAAAAATGGAAAGCAGCTCTTAAACAGAAATTTTATTTTTGTGCTCTAATACTTAAATACATTTTTGCCTTTTATGTCTTTCTGACTGATCGTTTGTCTGGAGAGAAGAGAAGATTGAGTGACAGATGCAATGTATTTCAGTTGAATCAGTGCAACAACCTCCATCAGAAAATGAATGTTTGCTAACCTGGCATTTATAAGAAAAAATGTTAAATTAAAATACCTTAATTGGAATAAGGAATCAAGAAACTGCAACTGAAGTCACTTGCTGTTTAAAGTGATCTAATCCTCCTGTATTTGAAGAGAAACTTTTCATAGCAAATATTTAGCCATTAATTTCTAGAAATTAATATATACCTGCCTTTCAGATTCTAGTCAAGATAATTTCATTCCCAAAGCCATATCTGACTTCCCATAGAAAATATTTTGTTTGCTACTACATAAACCAGTCAAAAATCATCTTGCTATTTCAACTCCCAGATAAAAAAAACATGTCTGCCTCCTCCTTCATTCTCCTCTCCATTCTCTAGAGGGAGCATAATCTTAATCTACACAATAAGGCCCTTTTTAAATCACATCTACTTACAGCAGCAATGAAAGAAAACAATAAAATTACAAGGACACGGTGAACAACTCAATTAAGATGTTATGAATATATACAGATGAGAATGTGTGAGAGAATGCACATTAACTGTTTGTACCATAACTTTGCAAGTGGATGGTTTGAGTTTAACATTTATTAGAAACTCCAAGTTCTTTAAGATCCTGTTAAAATTTGAGATGACAGTATTTTACTGTTATGTAAATAGGGATCTGAAAATTGGGAAAATAGAGGAGTTACTGGTTTCCAGATTCAGTCTACAGATCTTAAAGGTGGTACAACCTATCCAGAATAAAATATGTTATATAAAAGACACACACAACCTACATCAGAAGTTCTTAATAAACTTGAACTACCTAGCCTGTGTAACATCCTTAAGAGATATTATGGTCGCTATTATACATATAGGCCTGGAAAAGGTTTGTTTACCTACCTAGAGAAACAAAATTAAGATTTTAATTGAGGAATTCTTGAAATACAGTCCTACATTCAGACTGAAATGCAGCACAGTAACAGCGCATAATAATAATTATGTATACACATATATAGAGATTTTGACAACAAGAGATTTATCCTTCAGAGTGCGGTCAGATACTGCTTCTTCCACCCCTCGGTATATGATCACAGTCTTCTTCAAACTAATTATCATCCCAAAGCTATTGCATGACTCAGAAAATCTGGCCAAGAGATTTTGCCAGGAAGATTCACTGTGGGCAACTAAGGTTGGGTCATCCAGAAACAGGAAACCTCTCAGAACCAGTTCTTTCACCTTGGTTTTCCCTCTAAACCAGAGGCGGGCAATTATTTTGGGAAGAGGGCAGCTTACTGAGTTTCAGCAAGCCATTGAGGGCCAAATGACAGGCAGTCCAGGGCAGATTACTTAATTTTCTAAATTTTTTAGGGACGGGCCAGATAGAATGGCCTGGTGGGCTGCATCCAGCCCCTGGGCCACATTTTGCCCACCCCTGCCTAAACCTTGAGATGTTGAATAAGCCTCCATCTAGTCTAGTTATTGCTACTTGGGTTCTACAATCAGCAGGAATCTTGACCTTCAGACTGAACTGACTAACAGAATTGGAAAAGGAGCTAAGTTTTCAGGCTATTACAGGAACGTGCGTGGAATAACAGTAAACTATCAGCTAAGGTGAAGATATGAATCTACAAGACTTGTATGCTGTCATTCCTACTTTATGATGTAGAAATATGGACTACATGTGCTAGGCATATCAAAAGACTGAACAGTTTCTGCATGAGATGTCTGCATAAAGTCTTGAAAATAAAGTGGGAAGACAGAACACCAAACACAGAGGTACTGGAGTGTCCAGGACTGACACACTTAGAAACAACTATCAAGAAGAGGAGGTTGTGATGGATTGGCCATGTCAGGAGAATGGGAAGAGACCATATCCCCAAGAATATTTTGTATAGTGAGATTAGAGATGGTTCTAAAAGCAGGGTTGCTCTCTATGGCAGTATCACAATGGGCATGTTCAGACGAGTGTTCACGTGCAGTTTGCAGCAGCACAGACCCATCTGCAGTGTCACAAACCACACATGCATAGGCAGCAGAAGGCAGGGGCTAACAGGGATTAGCCCCCCCAAACACAGGCAGCTCAGCTGCGGGCTCTGGGTGGCTGCGGGGGGGAGGGGAGTGCACAAGCAGAGAGGGTGTGCAGAGACAGACATAAACAGCCAGAGCCTGCAGGCAGCCAGGAACTCAGCCTGGCCATGTTTGGAGCAGCACCCAGCAAGTACGTGTAACCCGGGTAGTACTCCAAGAGGTACCCCCTCTCCAATTGAAGGGATCAAAGCAGGTGCACGAGCAGTGTGGGAGATGTAGGGACTCTCTTCCCCATATAGAGCAGAGCCAGACCACCAATGGGGACTTAACCATATACCTTTTAATGAGGGAACAATACTGGGAACACAGCAGGCATAAATCAGAGGGTATAGTGGACACTTCAATGCCCCAAGGGGGCAGGATTCAAGATGCTTACAATCGTTGACAAATAACAGGGTTAACAAAGTATAAAATACAAACAGCAGAGCAAACAACACTGGTTTGTGAAATATAAAAGGCACAAAATACAAAATGTCAAATGACAAGGGAAATAGAGAGCCTACGTACCTGGAGGGGGAGAAAAATACAAAGGCCCCTTTCCACTGCAAGAAGATTTGCTTCTTGTTAGCTCACTTACCCCAAATCTCCCTAGCTAGGGCTTGAACTCAGATCTCCCAAGTGGTAGACAGAAATGCTGCCACACAGCCACTAATGGTGGCACTATTCCAGGCTGCTAGGAGTCTTGACCTTCCTGGAGCCCTGGCCTCACATCCAGCTGCCTGGCCTCTGATTGGAGGAGCTGGAAGCAGAGCTGGGAACCTCTCAGGTCACTGCTCAGGTCCTTGCTGGAGCGGGGGAGCCTCTCCTGCTGGCTGCAGCCTCTCGTAGGGGATCCTGGAGCTCAGTGGGGAGCCTCTCCTGCCGGCCACATGCCGCGCTGCTGAGAGTCCAACTGCTGCCTGCAGATCCCACTCCTTCAGGCTCTTCTGGGGCACTGCTCCTGCCCTGCTGACTCAGCTCTTGCCAGCTCTGTGAAGCTCCTTCCTTGTGGTCCCTCGCTGGTCTCTCCCGAGTCAGCCGCGCTGCCCCTTTTATCCTCCTCCAGGTGACCCAAGGGGCCAATCAGGGGACATGGAGGGTGAGTCTCTGGGACCTGATTGGTGAGGAAAGGGAATCCCAAGTCCTCCAATCATCTTTTACCCCTTCAAAACCCCTGGGTTAGGTCACTGCCAGTTAGCCCGTCACATCCATGTGGATGGGAAGGGGCATGGTGAGGGGAAGGGGCATGGGGAACAGATTGAGGCCCCTGTAGGGGGGGTGAATGGGGCCCTGCAGTGGGTCATGGAACACGCACTGCCTGGGTGGCTAGTCAAGGGGCACAAGGGGACTCCCACTGCTGCCCACACCCCCAGGGCAGGCAAAGGGGGTACATGCCCCGCCAACCTGTGCTATGCACTGGGTAGAGATGGGCTGCCACTCTGGGCTGTACTCCACACCCCACTGCTGGTGCCCCAGCCATGTGATGCCATGTGCCTCCACTGCTGGGCAGGCAGTGCAGCCAGCAAACAGGAGGCACGTGGCATCGCGCCGCTTCCAGGGCACTGGCAGCAGGGTGAAGACCCCAGCCCACAGTGATAGCCTGCCTCTACCACACACACAGATCAGGGGGGCCTGTGTCCCCTGTGCCTACCCCAGGGTGCGCACACTGACGAGAGCCCACCCACACCCCTGGATAAGCTGCCCAGGCTCTGAACATCCCACAACTTATCCTGGCCCTGGAGCCCCATTCACCCCAGCTCCTGCTTCTGTCTATGCCCCACTCCCTCCCTGACTGTGGGAGCCTCAATCTGCCCCCCCACACCTTCCCCACACCAGACTTACTTGCTGGGGGGGAGGTGCATGCATGCCCCCCCAAAGAAGTACTTTCTGCCTCTGCCTATGCTACATGCCACACATGCAGGCATTTCCTGTGCTGCTAATTTGCAGTGTGGAGTGGGGAGGTTTGACACCAAGAGTATAAAAAAAAATGTGATAGAAAACAGTGGGGTGGCACACGTGGAGGCAGCATGCACCACCCAAAACCAGAGTCTGGCCAGCCAAACCCACATTCCAGCTGCCAGCCAAGCTCCAGTCCAGATTGCCACTGCTATTCCCCAGGATCCCAGGTAAGTCTCTTGGGGCTAGCCCAGGTGCTGGCTCCAGCCTTCCCTACCCCACCCAGGGCAACTTGCAGCATGCCAGGGCACGCGTGAAAGGGCATCCCCTATGGACAACTAGCAGCAGCATAAATGTGTGTCACTGCTAGTTGTCCCTGGGGAATGCATATTGCCACTCTTGGGGACAAGCCCAATATATAAAAATGAAGTTGTTCATCGTCAGTGTAGAAAGATGGGAGGAGCACACAGAATCTCATCTGAACTGGAGGGAACATCTGGCACTGGGTGCAGGTCAACATGAAGCAGCTCTGATCTGGAGGATGGAAGCAAAGCAAGAAAGAAGAAAGCAGCCTGCTGTAAACTTGGAGTCCAACTCAGACAACATATGTATGTGTGAAACTTGTAACAAGCTGTGTCACTCTTGACTTGGGCTACAAACAGATTCATCAGGCATCTGAATAAACCTCTTATGTGTACACCATGATCCAGAGGATCAGCAGTTGCCTACTACTACAAACATATATATAGAGAGAGAGAGAGAAATGATATATAATTATATGAGAGGTTATAGTAAAAGAGGACATTTAGGATAACAAGTTAATCAGTGATTTGGAAGTTAGCAAGTACAAATTTATATTTGCTCAGCAAACTTACTTTTGGCCCATAGTGTTTTGTGCAACAAATGAAACAGAAGGTCTTTGGAAAAAATACATTATAAAGTAAGTAAAGACAATTGTAATTGATGCATGTAAAATAAAGTTATACAAGCAACCATAGTTCAGGCATTTCCTAACTTTTTGTGTGTGTGGTTTTCTTTTTTAAGGAAAAAGGTAAAAAATAATCACATGCAACTGTAAGCCCTCCATTGTGCATGACTCGGTTTGAACCAAGACCTTTCAACATTACAAGACAAAGTTATTGTTTGAGTTAGTAGTAAGAGAAGTAACTGATTCAGGGTTGTGTAGTGAGCGGAGCTGTTGTCTATAGGTCTGGACACCTGTGAGAGCGGAACAGCTCTCTGCACATTTGAATCATGTCATGCAGTCCCCAGTGGGAAGTGGGGATAGCAGGGAGGGGGCAAGGTGGGAGGTGCAGTCATTTGGGTGTGGAGCTGCTAGGCAGCCACAGGTGGACTTTGCAGCTGCCTGCATGCCCAGATTGGGCCTTGACATCCTGGGGGACCCCGAGATTCTTTCAAGGATGCTGTGGGGAACTGTACAATATTAAGCACTGTTACGTGTGCAAACAGGATTCACAAGAAAAATCCAGAGATTTCAAATAGGAACCTATAATGTTAAAAACATTCTGACTTGCCATGGTTTTTTTGAGTTTTTGCAACAGAAGAATTGCTCTGTTATTTTTCTGTAGTCAAACAACAAAAGAGTGAAAACAAAGAGCTGGCGTGTTCTGAGAGGGTGCCTTGTGTCTAAAAAGGTTAAGAACCACTGCTCTAGCTGTATGAAGGGGATACCACCCTACCTCCAAGTGTTCTGGGAAACAAGATTGTGGTTTATAAAGCATTTTTATATTACACTGATTAACTCTAAAGAAAAGCCCACAAAGAAATGGAAAGTTCTATATTCAGCACAGGGTCTGGATTCTGTGTAGTGAAGGGTCTGAATCATGAGTACATTAATAATGTTAAGATACACCTGCTACTGCCCCTACAGTAATTTACTTCCGTAGGGGGTGTGTCACCTATATGTAGCTCACCATTGTCATGCATCTACTCAATGTGCTTCACAGAATCTCTTGGCTGGTAGTATCTCTTGAGTGCTCTGCCTGTAACCTGAGTGCCATAGGCAACACACAGGGGAGGCACGGAGGGAAACGTGCTCCTCCTGAGATTGGCTGCTGCCAGTTGTGGAATGGGGGGTGATGGCAGGTGCCCCCCCCCAAGAATGTGGGGGCACCCAGAGAAGTGCCGGGGGCACTTTCAGCCACTGTGGGCATCCCCCTGTCAGCAATCGGCCACTGGTGCCCCGCTAGGATCAGGAAGCACCAGTTGTCCATGCTGAGTGCCCTCATTAGTGAAATATGTCCTTATCATTACAATGCAAAGTTAAAAAAACAGACTCAACAGTCTGAATAAAATCCAAAAATGTTCACTGTATTTTATTTAGATGGGGTTTTTAAAAATCTAAATCTGCATTGTCATCGTAAATGGAAAAGTCCAAGCTCATTAGTGAACTGAGGACACTCAGGGTACAGGCACAGCCCCCAAGACAGGGGCAGGCAATTATTTTGGACAGAGGGCCACTTACTAAGTTTTGACAAGCCATCGAGGGCTGAATGACAGGCAGCCAGGGGCAGATAAATACTAATTTTCTGAATTTTTAGGGGCCCCGTGGGCTGGATAGAATGGCTTGGCAGGGTGCACCCACCCTGCAGGCTGCAGGTGCCCACCCCTGCCCAAAGAAATA
>NW_017729024.1:9808464-9822799 GCF_001723915.1 Gavialis gangeticus | reverse complement strand
ATAAATACTAATTTTCTGAATTTTTAGGGGCCCCGTTGGCTGGATAGAATGGCTTGGCAGGCTGCACCCAGCCTGCAGGCTGCATTTGCCCACCCCTGCCCCAAGAAATACTGCTTTTAGGGGCCCTGCCAATAGCTCACCAAGCCCACACAGGGTGGGATGCCCCTAAACATTTCAAATTATTAAGCAATACAGAATCAAGGTGTTATCAAACACCATGCAAGTGGGAGGGTGGGTAGATTGCAGAACATTCATATATAGACAACACATCTTTAAGCACCACAATGACTTTAATGTAAGGAACCGTTTCTTGTTCTTTGAGTACTTGTCCGTACATATTACATTGTTAGTGACTCATAAGCAGTGACCTAGATAACAGGAAATTTATGCTAGGACTTTGTAAACAATCATGTAATACAGCCTACCAAAATTAGCATGATAGTTTCTGCTATTTCTAGTATGAGAACATTTCTTCAAGAAGCAACATAAATTGTCTGTGCTCTCATAGTGAACTGTCACTTTCATGGTTGGGTCCCTTTTGCCTAACTTACATAGCAGTTGCTATGCATAGAAATCCAGTTAGAAAGTCTGTGTGCTGAAATGGACTTGAGATGAGTTTCTGTATTTTACCTACCCCTCTGATTAACCCTGATGTTATTAGATGGTCTATTTTGAAGGAAACATTAAATAAAGAGCATGTAGGTAATGGCTTAAAAGGTGGGTACATTCATATTGCCAGTACAATGTTTAGACCACAAGAAGGGGGAGGTTCACTCCTTGGGGGCTAATGGTGTCAGAAGACCTTTTAGGAACCACAGTAAAATGTGAAAATATGGAATAACCCTGAACTGGAGAGTAGAAAGCTAAGAGGTTGTTGGATAAACCCTTAGAGAGAGCTCACTGGAAGTCCAGGGTACTTCAGAACAGTGAGTATTTTTAGTTTCGGAGAATGTTTTGTACCTGGCTTGGACAGGCTCTCTCTCGTGATATTAACCAGCCACCATTCATGTTGTATGGTGCATAGAAGCTCTGGTTGTCTCCATGAGATATTACTTCTGGCTAGAAAGGCAATTTTATAAAAGTTTGGACAGAGAGATCCTTTGAGAACCCAGATTGCCTTGGCTACACTGGAACTAAGATCCTAACTGAATCCCGTGCAAACAACCTGAGAACTCTTAGATTTGATGGAACTGGAGGGTAAATGTACATCAGGGTATTGGGCAGGCATCCCCAACTCTGAACTTTTCAAGAGCAGATCTTTTGATATTCCCTGTTTTCTCTAACAGCTTACAGTGTCCTTTACTGATCACTTTCAGTCACCTCTAAAGTGTCTGCTTAAATGATCTGCTAGAAAATTTTGCAGTCCCAGCTTATGTACAGAGTAATTCTGTGGCAGATAAAAAAACTTCTATAGGCATACAGCTATTTGATGTAAAGGAGTAGACTTTGCTCCCTCTTGTTTATGTAAAATATGAGTGTGGTATTGCTCATCATGAATTGTCAGCCCGTTTAGAATCCCAGCCAGTGAAAGGTGAATAGGCTTCTAAAAGGACTGACAATTCATGATGAAGCACCAAGACATTTATGTGAAGGCATATTTCTTGAGAAGTCCATGTCTTTTGAGTTTGGAAGTTGTCCAAATGGGGTTACCATGCAATGGGCACATCTACATGCAGAGCCATCCCTAGGGGTGCATGGGGCCCAGGTGGTGGGGGGATGCCAAGCAGCCAGAGCTGGCAGTGGTGCTTGGCAGCAGCAGCACATGGCAGCTGCAGTGGGGCTTATACTGCACTGATTGCGAAGCGCAGGGCCTGGGGCGGTTGCCCTGATTTGCCCCCCGCCAGAGACGGCCCTGTCTACATGAGACGTTTATGGCGGATTTACCTAATTAGCTCTGCAGTAAATGTCTTGGTGTCTACACCTGCAGCCCTATTAGGCCGCAGGAAACTAATAAACTCCACAGCAGGGTAGTACTTGTAATTATAAGTACTATCCTCTTGTATAGTTTTTTTGTGTGCAGCAAAATACGTGTAGACTCTGACCCAGCTGGGTGGGGCATGAGAGTGCTTCAATGTGGGGACTGCCTGCCAGCTAGGCCCACACTGGAGCACCCTCATGCCCCAGCCAGTCCCTCCACAGTACACTGAGCCAGCAGGGAGCAAATCCTGGCCAGCAGACTGACCCTGGGCGCCCTGCTAGCCAGGGCTGCTCTGACCTGGCTCAGTGTGATGTGGTTCCAGGTGCACGTGTAAGCGCAAGACAAATTTGCACATTGCTCCTCAAGGAGTCCAATCTGCTTCCTTGGTGGCAAAAAGGGCTGATTGAACAGCCATGGTGATAGAAGCAGAAACTTCCTTCTTGGGAATTATCTGGGTTTTGTCAGTGAGTCAGCATTTCCTATTTGGGGATAAAAAGCTCACCACTGAGTGGCTGAAGCTTAAAATACTGCTTCTTTAGTGAAAGAGAACAGATCCCAAGGATTTCAGTGACATACATTTCCTTTAGAGACTGTGATTCCTCATCCATTTTAACACCGCATAGCTTACATTCCTCAGATGGAAGACTTCAATTATAATTTGTACCTGAGAGATCCTTGATGACTGGAGCAATCTGAGGTAACCATGGATTTGGAATTTGTATCTGTTGCTGCGTGGAGAGATAAAAGTGCCACAAGTTAACCTTCAGCAGTCAATGACCTCAGCTCCTTCTTATCTTCAGGAAGTAGGTCTGCAAATTCAGAGACAGCATCTCAATTCAAATAATCACTTGTTACCATAGGGCCTTGTCATTGTCAGTTCTCATTTGGTGATTTAGCATCCAGTACATTTTTTTCTGGATATTTTCCCAGAATATAATGTTCCAGAATATTTTTCCTGGAAAAATAAATCCAACTTTTGGAGGTTCCTTATCTCTTAGTGATACTTTTCTGTTGGCTTCATATTGACCTTTCATTAGCCAGTTATAACTAAGGATTCTGGTGTGTGTATGTATGTTGGGTGAAAGATATCAAATTGTTCAAAGCCTGGGGACAGCTTTTGGTAGCAGCAGTCCGCTCTCTTTGATGCTGCTGCTAGAAAAGGCAGTTGCCAGTGCAAGTTAGTGGTTTCTAAAGGTTTTTCGCCAATAGGCTTTGCAAGATAGCCTGGACATGAGATATGCAGAATGTCTTGGAGCTTGAGTGACTTTCCCTGCAACATTGCCACTGGAATTTCAAATATAGCAACAAATGCAGTTCGCATACCAAGTCCTGGAACATCTTGTAGACATTATGAGGGGATGGTGATTAGAGGGGGCCAGGATGAGATAGTGGCTCTGGACCAGTCAGGACCCCACTGTTCTTGGGACTGTATAAACCCAGTCCCCCTTTTGATGCTTATATTGTAGGAAATCAGTAAATGCATGTGGTCTGCTATGCTAGCACATTCTATCCCTTTCATCCTGGCCGTCTGTCAGCTAATCTTGTTCATCTCATAGGTCTCTTCCCCAATGCAAGTACATTTTGAGGAGTTCCACAAACAACTTTATACCAGTTTATAATTGAGATTTCTTACCGTCGATAATTTCCAGTTGTGTTTTGTTAGGTGCCTCCCAGCTAAGAGGAAAATGCAAGAGGAAGCTAATTGAAAGAAACCAGATCTCATGCCTACCTTGGACTGCTGCGAGTACGAAGAGATGAATTAAAGAGTATCTACCTGCAATCATAAACAGTTCTGCAGTCTTTCCTGCCCACATACAGGGGGGCTGCACTCAATGATCTGTAAGGTCCCTTCCAGCCCCTAACAACAATGAAACTATGAAATAACTTTGTTGCCCATGAAGCCTATAAAATGTCCTCTGCCAGAATACGAGATGATCTGCAGGAGATGGCTAGTGAAGACAGGAGTTATTAAAAGATGCATATAAGTCTTCCTTAATCTCTGTTTTTTCCCCCAAGTCCCATATGAGCCGAATGTCTTGCGCTTCATTATTCCAAAACATTTCAGCACACTTTTCCTGTTCCTATTGTTATTACTTGCATTAATCAGATAGTGAATGTTGGTAAGATACCAGTAATGATAGAACATGTGGCTCCAACAAGCTAATCACACAAAAACCAGCCCACTGAGTGAAGATTTGCCTAAAGTCAACACACCAGCTGGCCAATGAAGATATGTTGAACACAGGGGTGTGTCTAAAAATTCCACTCCTATCCTCATTCCCCACCCCTATGGCTTAGGTGTCTCAGTACTACATAGAAGTGCCTCCCTCTGTATAGGCCGCACAAATCAGAACCCTCTCCTGAAGGTAAGTGCCTATACCCTTCCTTTAAAAGGCCACGTACTCCTTTCTGAAAATGGGGAAGAAGCTGGTAGTCCTGCTACTCTCCTTCATAAGATAGCCTAGTGGTTACAAAATTCACCTACAGTGGTTACAAAATTTATCTAGGCTTTGGGAAGACCCACGTTCAATTCCTTTTCCTAACCCTGCTGCTATTTTGCGCAAGGGACTAGATTGCACAGTAAGACTTCTTGGGCACGTCTACATGAGAAGTTTACTGCACAGTTGCCTAATTAACTGCGTGGTAAACATTTCAGTGTCTGCACATGCACCTGTATTAGGGAGCATGAAACAAATAAACTCCGCAACAGGGTAGTACTTATAAATACAAGTCCTACCTGGCTGGGGAGCTTTTTAGTGTGCAGCAGCTCATGTGTAGATGTTGACTGCCTGGCTGGGGCATAACGGTGCTTCAGTGCTAGGGCTACCTGCCAGTTAGCCCCAATGAAGTGCCTTTGTGCCCCAGCCAGCCCCTCAGCAGCACTCTGAACCCAGTTGGAGCAGCCCCGGGCCCCCTGCCAGCTGGGGCTGCTACAATCTGGTTCAATGTGCTCCAGTCTGGGCACAAGTGGAGATGTGTGCCTGGGAGCTTCCTGAGAGCAATAAACTGCAAAGCAGCTAGACTGCACAGTTTATTGCTGGCCTCAATGGCACGTATAGACGTGTCTCTTGATTCCTATTCTCTGATACATGGCAGTGTGTGTGTGTGTGTGTGTGTGTGTGTGTGTGCATCCAAAACCCTGTTTTAATGCTAGAGCCCAAATGTTTTTCAATGGTGTTGGTTCAGTCTGGGTTTTCAGAGCCCTTTGACCCGTGAACCTAACTGTAGTCATACAGGGAGCCTAAGATGCTTGAGTTCACCTGTAATTGTCCCCATAGTGGGATGGATGACTGAAAATCCTTGCCTTAAAAGACCCAGTACTTCCAGCCTCAAGTATTCACAAACTGCAAAATGAAGCCTCAAAAAATCATGAGCTGGCTGAAGAGCCTCCCTAATGCTCTTTGAAGTGAAGGTAGGATAATAGTTTAGATTCCCACTCCTACATTGCAATATGGGCTTCAAATATATAAATCAACATCTTAATGAGTAATAGGATGGCTTTTTTTCATGTCAACACAATTGAGCCAAAAATGCTATATTGCCCATCAAAAATTGGCAAATGTTGTATCCTTATACTTGGTCATCCTTCCAGAGCCAACACATTTGGTTACAGGATCAGATTATACCAGTGAGGCAGTACAAAGTGCCTACCCCTATATTCAGCAAATCTGGCCTTGCAAATCTAAAGTATTTTATACATATTTAATTCACTCCACTTAAATCTCTATACATCATCTCCTAGCCTTTCTATACTGAGGATGAGTGTAAAGATATGAAAGCCATTGCTGGATCAAACACAAAAAAGATATAGCATATAATATAAAGAAGAAAACTGTATGAATACCTGACTTTTTAAATGAAAATATTTTAAAGATTTGTTGAACCTCACTGGCATGTAGAGACAGTTACACAGAAGTCAGTTATAAAAAAAAATGTCTTACTGCATAGATATTCTTAATTCTATAAAGAGAGGAAGTAAATACGGAAATGAGAAGCTCTTTGAAGTACTGTGCAATGCCTTTCTTGAAGAAGGGCACGTGTAAAGTGAAAAGTGTTTCTAGCAAATCAATGCAATTTCATTTAGCAATCTTAATTATCAACCTTGTTTCTTGTATTTTTAGTATATTTCCACTTAAAAAATATAAAATGTTGCAAAAGTGCCTACTCAGCGCAAGATATTTTTCTCGTGTTGCTTTTCCCAGTAAAACTTGAGAGTCAGCAATAAGAAGCACAATACCACATTTCATGTAGCTATTAAACCTTCTATTTTCTACTAATAATTTAGTGAAAAGTTTAATTTGTGAATGAGGTTGGACTCTTCCATTTATGATCACAATGTAGATTTAGATAAGAAAAACATCCAAATAAAATACTATGAACATTTTCTGATTTTATTCAGACTGTTGAGTTTGTCTTTTTAACTTTACATTGTAAAGATAAGCACATGTTTGCCATAGAAGAAATAAGTATCCTAGTGTTTTCCATGGGGATGCTATGAATGAATTTTTACAGGAAGGCAACAGGAATGATACATTTGGGGCTTGCCAACAATTAGTAAATTATTTCAGAATAAGGCTGAACATGAATTATTCTGAAATAAATGTATTGTTTTGGAGGTTAGCTTAATCTTCTTCAAAAGATTATGAGAAAAAAGCTACTCTTATTCTGAATTTCCAGATGCAGAGCAAATCTGGGATTGTTATTGCAAAACAGCTATACCAAAAATATTCAGCCAATGTCCATGCATATACAAACCCTGACTATATATGACAATAACAAGTTAATTAGGTATTCTACTTATTACAATAACTTTTGACAAAAGAGGACATCCAAGTACTCTGACTGGCTTCCACCCATACTAGCACATTATCAGTATGGCTAAGAGCATGTATGCCTCATTTGTCAGCATACTGCATCTCTCATCTTAGGGAGTCCCTATAGCCACATTATATGCTTTAAAAACTCAGTTGTGGTTTTAAAGTTGAAGTACAAAGCAGTGAAAAATTGCTTTCTATCCTTCAATACTTCTTTATTATATATAAGTCAAGGGTATATAACATAAATGTTGAAATTTGTACTATTTTTCAGTTCTAGGGTGACTTCATAAGTTAAAAATTATTCTCAATTTGGCCTTCAGCTTCTTGTGTCCAAGATATGCGACTCTTAACTTGAGACGCAAACATTTCCATGTAATATTGCTTGCTTATCTTACATGTGACAATGGCTATTTTAAGTAGGTGAGTCGTCAATAATTGGGTAATGTTTAGTCTATAATTGGGTAATGTCTAGTCAGTAAGATACAGATTCCCTAGCTTTCTAGACATGAATGTATAAGGATTGTATTTTTTGACAGTTAATCAGCATGTGTAATCATGCTTAATTCTGAAGTAGGTGCAGTCCAAATTCTTGTCAAGGTAACTGTTCTTCTTTATCTTCTGAGGCATGACTGGTTTGTATAAAATAGGCTTTTTTTAAGTGGTCCACCATAACTTTTTCCTCATCTTCTAAAATGGCATCTTCTTTCATCTCCCATCTGAAAGAAAACATACTTTTGTTAGTTCCTTTGTGCTTTTAAAGTCATAAAACAAACAAAACAATTTAAACATTAGAAATAAGTCCCAGGTATTAATTCCCAATCATATTAATGGAGTGTGCTAATTGAAACTGCTGAACTAGATGTGACATGAACAGAAAAATCACACCCTATGCATTGGCCTTTAAACTGCTAAGCTTTCACCTTTATCTATGCCACAGTATTGTCATTTTAGTTTTGTATCATGCCTTGGTAGTAAATTGACCAGAAGCAGTGAAAAACTAACAGAAAAAAGTAGAGCAGCTAGCATGTGTTTCTGAGACAGGGTGTTAGCAAATACTTCCATGAGTCAATTAGCTAACAGTAAAAAAAAGAGATACCATCAGATTTTCTATTAATGAACATAATGGGTGTGTCCCCACAACTGGGAATGTGCATTTCCCCAGGAACAAACAGCAGTGGCACAATATGTGCCACTGCTACTTGTGCCCAGAGAATGCCCATGCAAGTGCCCTCTGGCACACAGCGTGTTGTCCCAGGTCAGGTAGGAGAGGCTGGAGCCAGCACCTGGCCTGGTCCTGGGAGTCTTACCTGGGATCCTGGGGACTTCTGGGACTTCTGGGGACTGCAGCTGCAGTGATCTGGCAGCAGGGAGCCTGGCTGGCAGCTGAAGCATGGCTTTGGCTGGCCAGGCTCTGGTTTCGGGTGGCACACACTGCCACCACATGCACCAACACGCTTTATTTAGGCACAAGGTTTTTTGACACCGGGATCTCCCAGTGTCAACCTCCTCATCCCCCCCTTCCCCCCCCACGCTGCAAATTAGCAGTGCAGGGAATGCCTGCATGTGTGGCACGTGTGGTGTGCAGGACAGCAGAAGGGTCTGTGGCACTGCATACCACACATGCACGCTTGTCTAAATGTGCCCTATATGGCATCTTGTTTTTCTTTCAAAGTGGTATATGTGAATTCAAAAAGCTTCCCCACATTTTTTTTAAATAGCATATACCATTTCACCCCTATTAGTAAATGCATGAGCATCTTCTCTTTCTTATATAAAGGTTGCTCCCTTCTAATCTAGATTCCCAATAAAGTTAACGGCAAAACTTCCATCAAGTACAAAGGGATCAGGATTGGACCCCCATCTTGGCAACAGAGAACCTGAAATTGAAAATATATACTTTATTTACATTTATGGCTCTCTCTTTACTACATTCCCTATGTGTATATATATTTTCATTATCTGGTGATAGAGAGACTTATTTTAAGAAATATTACTGATAATTTATAATATTACCTTTCATATCATGATTAGAGACCTCTGCAGGGAATTTCTGTTCAGATAGTTATTTTTATTTAGTTCTACTCATATTTTAACAGTAGTTATTTGTAAGACCAAGGAAGGGCATTCAAACATATTTATTAGTTTATTAAGCAAAGCTGATTTTGCTGCTGCTGGGGCCAAGTTTTATCAACTATAAACTACTCCACAGAAACATCTTTTATCTGATGATGATTTTACTCTCTTTCTTAAGAACAGCAGCAAAAATTTCAGTTATCGAGATCAAAAGACCATTTATTTCTACAGATCTAGCGAATAGCCTTTCAAATGTGCAACATATCTCTGCACTGGGGTCCTTTTTCCTCACACACAATCTACTGGGTCAGGGACCGAAGTTACACATAAACTGGTTTAAGTGATCAGAAACTGGCTTAAACCTGTAACAGAACAGAAATTCAGTGCACATAAACCAGTTTCAAAATAGCTGAAACTGGTTTAAGATAAATCTGGCTGAATGTAGTATCAGACTTTACTGGTTTGGGTCAAACTGGTTTATGAAAGTTCTGTCTCAGACCCCTTCCTGGTTCAAGTTATATCACAGTTTTACATGCTTTGCATGCCCTGACATGAGCTGTGCTGTTTGCTCCAAAGAGCAGGGCTGGCCCTGCCCCTCTGCTCCTTAGCTGGAACAGTGAGGGCTGGCTGACAAGGGAGTGGTGAGGGGCAAGCTCAGCTGGGGTTGCAGCCCAGTCTACAGTGGGGGGGGAGGACTGCCCCCCCAGGCAAACCCCAGCTGGGGTCTGGAGCCAGGGAGGGGGATTAAACACTCCTTCCCCCACTCAAATTTACAGCTGGCTGCAACTGTGGACTACAATCCCAGAGGCACCTGGAAGCAGGAAGAGGAAGTGATGAGCAACCCTGCAGAGTCCTGCTGTTGTGACTGTGGAATACAAATCCCAGAGACCTCAGGAGCAGCAGGAAGAGGAAGTGAACACACAGCCAGAGAGCCATGCTCTACCACCCCCTGGCTTCTGGCCTGAACCACTGAAGGCATGTGGCTGTATTTCCTGAATCAAAGGTAAATGTCTGTTCACTTTTGTTTCAATTTAATCTATGCAATTTAGCTTTGGGCTTTTTGACCGTCTGTACCCAGCCCTGAAGAATAGGCCCCTTTATTTCATAAAGCTTTATGTTTCATGTTGGCCAGATCTCATGCAAACCATTTTTAAACTAATGTAACTCCACTGATTTCAGTGTAATTGTTACCAGTTTTCATTACAGTTTGTAAGAGCATGTAAGTGGGGCTCCCTGAGGAGCTCCTCAGCCAGTGCTCCCACGGAAAGGACAGTCTTTTAAACAAACAAACAAAATCAACTCCTTCTGTCCTGTCCTGGACATGAGGAGGGAAACCCTTTTTGCTCTAGCCCTAACGCAGAAGCCTGCCCACCACCCCTTTTGCAGTATGCTGTTCTGCTCACAGTGTTTCCTCCACCTTTGCTTACTCTTCTGGGAGTTTTTAATCCTGAAGGCAGGATAGATTTGCACCTTACAGACTAACAAAAGTACACACACACACACACACACACACACACACACACACACACACACACACACTTATATGTGTATATTAGTACAAGGTTTTATGAGCTTAAGCTGATGAAAGCCTGTGCTATATATCTACTTTGGTTAGTCTATAAGGTGCAATTCTACCTTGCCTTCTACTTAAGACTAACACACTAATGCGCAGTAGAATTAGTTGACTACAAATTCGTGTCACCTAAAAGACGTGAGCTAGCACTACACGCAGTAGTGCCAATTACGGAGCATTAAGTTAATACCTGTTATTACAGGTACTAAAATTAACACACCATAATTATGGCACATTAATGCAAGTATAGACATGCCAACTAGGGCAAAGGTTTGAGTTGACTGTAGCTGTTCCTTGGGGGGATGGGGAGTTGAAGGAAAGGAGCAGAAATAAGAGAGGACCAGTTAGAGAAGGCATCAAGGAAGCTAAGATGACTGAAGAAACACCAATGAGATCTTAATAAAAGCAGAGTGAGTTTTTGAATAATAGAATCATAGAGTGGAAGGGTTATCTAGTCCAACTGCCGGCATAAATACAGGATTCACTTTTCATAAACCATCTCAGACAGATAGCTGTTATGTTTGTCTTTGGCATGACAGAGGGAAGTCACAAGGATTGTTACCATGTTGGCCTGCCAACTAGGCTAGGGCAGTCTGACCTGTCTTGCCCATCATGCCTTGATGTATAAAAGAAGATATATAAAAGAAGATGCGGGAGGCTGCCCATTTGATGCCCCGATTCCTAGGGCATTATACACAACTCTGAACCTTCCCTTATACCGTGTCTCATGCCTCGCAGATGGCATCCAAAGTACAAACTCAGCCTCAGGCGTTCTCCAACATGCTTGGGCCTCCTGCCCTCTCAGTAGGGCCTTCACTTATGCCCTTTCACTAGGGCCTCTACTTTTGTTATCTTACTACTGGAGCCAGCCTGTGCACAGTCCTTCAGGCCACAAAGACTCCCAAGTTATGGGACAGTGTGGCCATGCCAGAAGGTAGGTTGCAGATACAGGTGGATCTGAACAGGCTAGAGAGTTGGGCAGACCGGAACCAGATGAAGTTTAATACTTTCAAGTGTAAGGTGCTCCATTTGGAGGCAAATAACCCTCAACATACATACAGGTTTGGAGGTGACAGAACAAATAACATGCTGGTATGCATCAACCGATGTATCTCGTGTAAAACTAAAGAACTGATACTCCCACTGTACTCAGCACTGGTGAGACTGAAGTTGGAGTATTGTGTCCAGTTCTGGGCGCTGCACTTCAATAAAGACATGGAAGAAGTCTAGAGGGTCCAGAAAAGAGCCACCCATATGATCAGGAACTAGCAAGGCAAGCCATATAAAGAAAGGCTGAGGGACCTGGGCCTCTTTAGCCTAAAGAAGAGATGGTTGAGAGGGGACTTGACAGTGGCTTACCGTTATATCAGAGGAGTGCATCAGGAGCTCAGTGAACAACTGTTCAATAGGGCACCCCTGGGGAAGACCAGGACCAATAGATATAAACTCCTGGAAGGCCGCTTCAGGCTTAATACAAGGAAAAATTCCTTCACAGTCAGAGTGTCCAGACTGTGGAATAAACTCCCTCCAGAGGTGGTGCAGTCATCTACCCTGGAGGTTTTCAAGAGGAGACTGGACAGTCACCTCGCTGGGATCACCTAACCCCAGTTGTCTTCCTGTCTAGAGCAGGGGGGCTGGACCTGATGATCTTTGAGGTCCCTTCCAGCCCCTAACAACCTATGAATCTATGACCCTACTCTACACGCCCTTGTGCAGCCCTTCAAGCCAGCCTATGCAGACCCTACTCTGCACCATCATGCAGAGCCCTTCAGGCTGCCACTGCAAACCCTACTCTGCACAGCCTACTAGACTCTCTACTATTTTACCCCTTATTGGGGCCACTGTTCTATCCCCTCACTGGGGCCACTACTCGGTCCCCCTTCACTGGGGCCACAGAGTATTACACCCCATAGGACTCAGGTGTCTGTAGACATACCTGGACCCTTCCTGTCCTTACTACCAGGTTACCCCCCAGGTTGTGGGGGCTGAGGTTATCAGGTGTCCCAAACTTGCCTTTCACAACCGGTGTGGCATTTCCTGGGGACCACCTTACCACAGGCAGCCCCATCACACCATCCATCCCTAGCAGGGTATAGTTTTAGGTCATGCCTCAGAACCAGGAACCTCCTCTATCCCCATAGTTCCTGCCCTATACCTCTGAGCTATTATCTGAGAAGCAGCTCCAGTTGGGCGATGTTCCCCCTCCAGCTGCTTGCAGCAACTGCTGGCCCTACTGCTCACAGCCTGCTCTTATTTCTAGCAGCTGGGCCTTCTTCCCAATCAGGTGGCCTCCTGCTGGCTATGTGACTCCTGATTGCAGCCACCTGCAGGCTGCTCTGCTGTCTGTTCTGACACTTAAAGTGGCAGGCACCAAAAGTGCCCTCCCACACTTGGTCTTTCATAAATAAATGGCTCCGGCTACAAGTGTGGGAAAGAGTGTTGCCAGACTGGTAGGCACAGAATATATTGTGAACATAAAGTAAAAATATACATGCATTGGCAGTAGTAGATTCAACAGAAAGTACCTTTAGATTCACAAATACAGATTCAACATATTCACATATGTCACGATACCTATTCAATTTCTTTTTGAAAACCTCCAATGAAGGACATTCCATATCTTCCTTAGACAGCTTGTTTCACTGTCTTATCATTCTTTTATTTAGAAAGATATTTCTGAAATTTAATCTAAATCTGGCTCCATCAATTTTTTTCCTCCTAAAATTAGGAAGAGGCAACTGGGATCCAGTTTGATCACAAGCAGAATTTGAAACACCCTTAGGGCTGTTGTAATTCACACCATTTTTTTAATGACCCTCTATCAGTTGTTACACTCCTACATTGGGCTATGATTGCTGGAAGGCAGCCCATGTTGGCTACAAATTGCTGCTTTAAGGGATTATGGACCCTAGCTACACTGGAAGGCCCCACTGGAGAGTGAGTGAGTGAGTGAGTGTGTCCCTGATCCTGGCCCCTATCAGCATTAGAAACAACAAGTGGACTGCCTTTCTCAGGAACAGCTGGAGCCTGTCTATACTCTGTGAAGGCAGCAGTCCAAGTGGACAATAAAATGAGGCTTCCCAGGCCACACCACAAGAAACAGAAAGAAAAGTATAAAAGCAGCACTGAAACTGAATACAGCAATCAAAGTTTCAGCATACTTTGTTGACCAATATATAATTAAGGAGAGTCTAATAAACCAGTATGTATAATATCAGTCAGTCAAACTTTTGTCTTGGAAGCCAAGTCTCACACACACACATGGACACACACATGCACGCACTTACTCAATTAAGTAACCTTACCAAAAGCAACAACTTATACAAGGAATATAACCTGCATGTCCAGAAGCAGTTTTACAATATTTAAAATTGGGAATCTGGTTGTCACGCCAGATGACAAAGCCAACATATTTAATAACTTCTTTGCCTCTGTTTTCCTCAGTAAGGACCACAACTGCCACCTCCCTGCTGGGCCCCCTTCGGGCCCCGGGGGAGGCTCACCTGGGCCTAGGGTGAGTGAGGATTTAGTTAGGGAGCTTCTGGAGGGGCTGGACATTTTTAAGTCAGCCGGCCTGGATGATCTCCACCCTAGAGTCCTAAAGGAACTGGCTGGGGTCATTGCAAGTCCCCTGGCACGGCTTTATGAACACTCATGGTGCTCTGGAGAGGTGCCGGAGGACTGGAAGAGGGCCAACGTGGTTCCCATCTTCAAAAAGGGGAGGAAAGAGGACCCGGGGAACTACAGGCCAGTCAGTCTTACCTCGATCCTGGGCAAGCTGTTCGAGAAAATTATTCTGGCACACATCCAGGAGGGGCCAGCAGGGAACTGCATGCTCAGGGGCAACCAGCACGGGTTCATCAGCGGCAGGTCCTGTCAGACCAACCTGGTGGCCTTTTACGACCAGGTCACTAAATCATTGGATGCAGGGGTGGCAGTGGATATAGTTTTCCT
>NW_017729024.1:9802820-9808376 GCF_001723915.1 Gavialis gangeticus | reverse complement strand
GAGGGAAGGTTTAAGTTGGACATCAGGAGGCGCTACTTCACGGTCAGGGCGGCTAGGGTCTGGAACCAGCTTCCAAGTGAGGTGGTGCAGGCTCCCACCCTGGGGGTTTTTAAGAGGAGATTGGATGACCACCTTACTGGGGTCGTTTGACCCCAGTGCTCTTCCTGCCATGGCAGGGGGTTGGACTAGATGATCTGCTCAGGTCCCTTCCGACCCTAGAAACTATGAAACTATGAAACTTTGAAAATATGTAATATTTAGATAGTACTCTACTGGACATTTCATTACAGTTAAATTAATACTAGATACTATTATTGTTGCCTACTTCATTCTTGGATTTATGGTATGATTATAATAGTTGACAAGTAAGTAAGTTACTTAGGCAAGTATCCCACATAAATGTTCTTAAATAGGATGGCTGAATTTTTCTTCTCTTTCCCCTAATGCATTAAGGAGCCTCTTCTCAATGAGGAATAAGTATTGTAACTCTTAATTTGAATTTATAGCCCTTAGAGTCATTCTGAAACCCCACTTAGCTGATCTGATTGATTAATTTTAATGAATATGAGTTGGTGTATATTTTTACATAGTGGGGTTGTCTGCTCAGAAAGAACGCAACTAAAAATGCTAACAGAACGCATTTAAAATAGTTACTGCTTGAAGTACAATGCAAAGAGAAATCGGAAAGCTTAACTTATCCTTAACAATAAATCAGCAGATTCTCTCCAAAGATAGAAGTATGAAGTCACTAAATTCATTTCACTGAATCATCCATGCTAGGGCTAGTAAGGCTTGCCAAGGTCATACAGTTTGGATATTCATTATAGTTCATTTGGTAAAAGGACTTTTTATTGGTACTATAAACTACCACACTTTCTCTCACTTAAAAGTAGAATTTGCAAAGTCTTTAAAACAACCCCACAAAGATAAAAAATATAACCTTTTCTATGCATTATGTGATTAAATTTGCCATTACCTTACAGTATTTATGAGATGAGCTTGACAACACCTGGTCTCTCATCCAGTCCTCAAACTGTTGCATTATTCAACTTAAAATGTTATTTAAAAAAAATCTACTGGACAGCAGGAATCAAGGCCACAATCTATCTCTGTTGTTCCAAAAGAGATGAAAACAACGCCTCCATGTTCAAATGGAGGAAAGGATTCAATGTTTATAACTCCAGAATTGTCTAAAATGGAACATGTTTTTACTGGCGTATCTAAAATGCTCGACAATTGTTTTGGCAAGTATCAGATGGCACATGTTCAACTATGCACTAGCCAGTTCAAGTAATGTGAATGTGAATGAAATTACACTCATGAATTACTTTCAAAATACTGGCTCCATCAGCTGAACAGCCAACTTGCAACCTCTGTTATTTCAAATTAATAGCAACATGGCTTTTAGACATGATTTTTAAAGATATAGTTGGCACATATTTTATTTTTGGTTGGCTTGATATTTTAGAAGATTAAATTAAATCAGCATTCCAAAAAGATCCAAGAGATGTTTGGATCAATTCATGATACCATTATGTAATATTTTGTTTATTCTTATTAGCATAATAAAATGAATGTTAGTGATCTGTAAATTTAGCAAAGCCAACTTCATATTATTCCTACAAGATTTTAAAAAATAGTTAAAGTATGTTTATTATAACATATCAATGCTTGCTAAAGCTTAGGAATAGGATTGGAAGAACAAATTGAGCCAAATTTCAAGACTACTTGAGCTTATTGGGTTTAAAATGTATTCATGGAACTAACCCTTTGAAAAGTTCAATTAAAATGTAAGCCTTTTTAATATTCAAAGTGACAAAATGAGATAAGTCAGTCATGTCTGTGCTACCAGAAAATCATCAGTCTCCAGGGTACTAGTAATGTCATAGCCACATTCCCATGTAACTGCAGGAAGCTCAGAGAAGCGAGAAGAAATGGTTAGAAATGATAACAAGCAAGTGGACTGCCTGCAAAGATCTCCTTGAGGATCAGGGTCTTAATGAAAAAAGGTATTCATTATATAGCAGGGGTTATCAACCTTTTTAGACTCATGGCACCCCTCAGAAAGTGCCAGCTCTCAGTTTTCACACATTTTTTAACTATGGAGAAATAATAAATCAATTTTTCTGTTGCAAAGAACTTAGAAAGACCATGACTAATTATTATGTGAACTTCAACAAAGAAAATCATGTAATGTTTCCATTAGTAACTGGTGCCTCCTGAATCTGGGGGGGCACCCACAGAAGCTGCCAATGGTGGAGGCCTTGTCAGGGGGGGCACCAGCCCTACCGACAGCATCAATGTCGGCTGTCGGGGGGGATCAGACCCACTGGGGGAGGACGGTGGCATGTGCACCCCCTACCAGTTGCCTATGAATGTTTCCTTAACATACTCCTCTTCTGTGCACTGGAATTTTAGCTAATGTAGTCATCTACCAATATACTTTTCTGCAGGATACAGAACAATATGTAACAGACTGCCAATGTGGGCTCACCAGATTTGCTTGAGATACTTACCCTCAGCTAGAAACAGTGCTGGTGAACTCTGAGTGACCCCAAGGGTGGAGCAGGGGAGCCCTGCCCTGTGGAAAAGGGGAAGCCAATCGAAGGAAGGGGTTTTCAATCCACTCATTCACATGGAAGGGGGATGGCTGGAGTTGGGGGCCTGCCACCCTGGACCCTGGTTGGCCAGTTTGCAAGCCAGGGAGGGTCTGCCAGAGGAGATAAAAGCAGCAGCCGAACTAGTGTGTGGGAACTGCTGACAGCGACTCCAGGGAACGATGCAGGAGGCCTAAGAAGAGCTAGGGTGAGCTGACCCAGCAGAGGGAGCAGAGAGACCCCTCTGAAGAGCCTCAAAGGCCCTGGGAGAAGAAGGCAGCAGCAGTCAGCCATACCTCCAGCCCTGCAGCAGAGAGGGAGCAGCAGCCAGGGCTTGGGGCAGAGAGCTGGTGCCCCAAGGCCCCATCGCAGTGGGCTGGACATGTCGGGTGTCCTGGAGGCTAGGGGTGGCAGTCAGTCCCCCACTCCACTGCAGAGAAGAAGCAGCGGCCAGGATTGCAGGTAGCATCCCTATCCAGAGCAGGGAGCTGGTCTGGTGAGTTGAGGAAACCCCTTACCTTCCCTGGGGAAGTGGGACAGCAGCAGGCAAGTCACTGGGATCCTGAGGAGCATGAGACACGTGGGGTGCCCAGCCAGTCATCTGGAGCAGGGTTTTAGAACAACAACTACTGGGAGCTGCCTGTGCTGCTGACCCTCTCCCACTGACTGCCTCAGAGGGGACTCAGTTCTGTCCCTTATTCTGCAGCTGATTGTCATCGGATGGAGTCCCTGAGCTTTGTGCTTGGGTCATGCTGATTGCTGCAGGAGCATATTCTGTTGCTTGCCTTTTTGGTTGCCATGGAGGGTCACCCTTCATCCACTTTGCGGGGTTGGGATTTGATACATTTTGATTGCTGCAGACCAAAAGAGCTTAACCTGTTGCAGTCTGTTGCTTACTGGGAAGCCTGTTGGAGCTGCTGGGAGTGACCACCTTGCTTCTTTGTGGTAGCATCTTAGCAGTTGCTGAAAGCTGCCAGTTACCCTACCTGTGGTTCTTGAGTCAAAGGTTGACTAATGCATTGTGGTTTGTTTTGTGATTCTGGTTATGCCATTTAAGGTCACTTGTAAATAACCTTTCCTATTATTCTTGTTTTGTAAATAAAGTGTAAAAAGTTAAATCAGTTAAGTGTTAGACCTTCTTGGGACCACGGGCTGCTCTGTGGGGAGCAGGGGCTGGCTGGAAAGTAAATTGGTGCTAGCTGGAAGCCCTGCCCCACTCTCACCACACCATCCCTGATATTGGGCAGGGGTAGCAACTATTGAGCCACCACCCAGGTTACAAATGTTTCAATGGCCTGACAAATGAACACTCACTGGATTCAAATGGGATCTTTTGCTATGTTACCTACCCAGACTGGCACTCAGAATCAAGAACAGCAGGCTTGCTTGCTGTGGGGTTTTGCTGCTCCTCATAAGCAAATGGGAAGAGATTAAGAAAAACTTGGCCTTGTTCCCATAATACATTGGCTAGCAAAGCCACCTGGAGCAATAGAGCAGTATGCAGTAGAGCTTTGTGTAGCTTCAGGTGCCGATTCGATTCGGAGGAGATTCAGCCCGATTCAGTGGCTGAATCTCTGAATCCAAATCAAATCAGGAGACCAATAAAAAGGTCTGAATTGATTCGAAGCTCTCTGAATCAATTTGGAAAAGATTCAGAGAGCCTTGGAGATTAGGGCAGTTCCTGCTCGCTGCTGCAGGGAGCTGGACCTGGACTCCAACCTGGTAAGTAGGGAGTGGGGGGGGCTGGAGGAGGAGGGAGGGGACCATGGGGGGACTCCAGCCAGGCCCTATCCCCTGCCTGCTCCCCCAGCCCCCTGGTGACACTATGTCAAAGACCTTTTTAAAATCTAAGTAAATAACATCTACCTCTATTCCTTCATCCAAGCATTTTGTGACCAGGTCATAAAATTAAAGCAGGTTAGTCAGGCATGGTCTGCCTGCTATGAACCCATGCTGATTGCCCCTTAGCATTACTTTACCCACTGGTCCCCCACAAATGTGATCCTTAACAATTTTCTCAAAGGTCTTGCCAAGGATAGAGGTGAAACTAACCAGCCTATAGTTACCCGATTCCTCCTTCCTCTCCTTCTTGAAAATAGGGACCACATTGGCCCTTTTCCAATCCTCCAGGACCTGTCCTGAGCACCACGAGTGCTCAAACAGTTGTGCCAGTGGCTCTGCTATGGCTCCAGCTAATTCCCTAAGTACCCTAGGATGAAGGTACAGGCCCTATGAGGAGAGGCTACGGGACCTGAACCTGTTCAGCCTCCACAAGAGAAGGCTGAGAGGGGATCTGGTGGCCATCTATAAACTGGCCAAGGGAAACCAGCAGGCAATAGGAGAGTCCCTGCTCCCCCAAGCACTACTGGGAGTAACAAGGAATAATGGCCATAAGTTGACAGAGAGTAGATTCAGGCTAGACATCAGGAGGCACTACTTCTCAGTCAGGGTGGCTAGGATCTGGAACCAACTCCCAAGGGAAGTGGTGTTTGCTCCTACCCTGGGGGTCTTCAAAAGGAGGCTAGATAGACACCTTGCCGGGGTCGTTTGACCCCAGCATTCTTTCCTGCCCATGGCAGGGGGTCAGACTTGATGATCTGCTCAGGTCCCTTCCAATCCTACCAACTATGAAACTATAAGGTCATCAGGGCCTGTTCAGTTAAATACATTCAACCCCTCTAGGTGCCCCTCTACTAGGTCAGTAGAACAGTTGGTGGGTTGGTATCTATCCTGGGTTTACCTAAAGTCCCAATGGGATGTGTATTTGTATTCGTGTCCAGGAACACGGATGCAAAAATTCATTTAGAAGCTCTGCTTTGGCCATCCTATCTGTTACCAGTTGCCCTAGTTCATCCTGAAGGGGCCCTGAGTTACTCTGCACCTTCTTTTTGCTTCCTATGTACTTAAAGAATGACTTTTTGTTATCCTTAACTTTTGCTGCCAACCTAAGCTCCATTTC
>NW_017729024.1:9792871-9797820 GCF_001723915.1 Gavialis gangeticus | reverse complement strand
GCTCTGCTTTGGCCATCCTATCTGTTACCAGTTGCCCTAGTTCATCCTGAAGGGGCCCTGAGTTACTCTGCACCTTCTTTTTGCTTCCTATGTACTTAAAGAATGACTTTTTGTTATCCTTAACTTTTGCTGCCAACCTAAGGTCCATTTCCGCTTTGGCTCTCCTCACTGTTTCCCTGTAAGCTCGAGCCAAGCAGGTATATGCCTCCTATTTTATTAATTAATAATGTATTTTGTTTATGATTTATGTTCTTGATAAAGCAACTAAAGATGAAAGGAAATACAAAGATATATTTCAAATGCCAGTTGTAGCAGATTCTAAAATAGAATGAATTAAAGATACAGGAAGGTAGGGCCAGATTCCATTCCACCAACTAGGCATCTAAGTAGACTTAGGCCCTGGGCCTGGACACAAATTAATTTTGTAGCTCTATATACACCTTTATAGTACTACAAAAAGCAAGTGTGTGCACATTCAAGCTGTCTCAAGAGCTATGAAGATGGTGGATCCACCACAAAAAAAAATCCTGTTTCTAACATGTGGGAAGGGAGGAAAAGCAGCTTCCTGACAGCTTGTGGGGACAGGGCAGCAGCTGCCTCACTCAAGTCAAATATCTGACTAGCTGCCAAACAACTGACAGGGCAGCAGCAGTAGCTCACCAGGCAGTGAAGGCTGCCCAATCAGGCACTTCAACTACATCTTGCAGGCAGTCTGATCAACTGTTGCCACCTGACACCAACAGGTGATCAGGCCTAATCAGCTGTTGTCACCACAGCTTGCAGGCAATCTGATCAGCTGATTGGGCAGCCAAGACCACCCAATCAACTGTTACCACTGCAGGTGGCTTTCAGGCAGCCCAATCAGCTGTTGCTGTAGCAGCTGATTGAGTGAACCTGTTAAGCTCACTGACAGGCTCCCTGGGGGTGAAGGGAACTAAAGACCAGTCCCCTATTTCTCTTTTCAAGAGAGCTGGTCTTCGAGAGGACTCTGTAGTGCTGGTACACTTTGTACTGCTGCAAATGAATATGTATCCAAGGCCAAAGGAATATAAGTGAGATCCCAAAACTTCATGAATGCACCTACTTTTATAACATCATCATCTTACTCTTCAGATTGAGTCCTTAAAAAGCAGTGAACAAGGAGAGGATCACCCAGTTTCTGTATTAACTGTTTTTCAAGGACTCAAAAGTGGAATAGATTTGCACTTCAGCACCTAAGTCTACTTACACACTGAACAGGTGGGTAGAATCTGGCCCATTACCTTTCTCCTAGACATACTGGCCAATTTAAATATCCTTATTGGCACAATAAAAATTCTCAAATAGAACAGCCAAGATATTTTTCCAAAGATGATAATGAATATTATATATAAAGAAAGAAGCAATAAATATACATGAAGGGATGCTTTCATACAAATATAGTAGAGGTTTCCAAAGAATGCTGTATTACCTAACTCTATGCACAATGTAACAGAAAAATTTTCATGGTGATATCTTAGATAAAGCTATGTAGACCTTTTTAAAATTGGAAAAGTGGTAATCTTAAAAAAATGTCATAAAAGAAGTGTTTGCATCATTAACTCACACTAACTCAGCCAACAAGTTTAGACTATATAACTTATGAGTAGGCTTTATCCTGCTGCTTTGGTAGGTCTTTTTTTTAGAAATATTAAATGGTTGACATCTGTTACACCATCTTACGACAGGTCTGAAAGCAAAGCCAGCATTTAGCATGTTATACTGAAGGAATAAAATAAAAAGAAATAGTGAAATGGAATTACAGTTGTTTTAATTAAAAAGGAGACTTTGCCCAGCTTCCATAGTAATTTGTTTGTTATATCACATTGTAAATATAGAGGAATATGGGTATTTCAGATTCCACTGTAGGGGACTATGGGCAAATAATGACATGTTAATTGTGCAGCTGTAATTTTGATAGTCCAGAGTACATATTTCCAGTCCTCATTTTCTTTTATTAGTATCATTATTACTATTTGCCAAACAATAACTGTATGTCTGATACTGGACAAACAAAGATGAAAACATAATTTACATTCAGTCTAAATCAGACACAGACAGTACCATTTAGTCATCATAACACCAAGTAAATATTCAAACTCCACACACTGTAAGCTTTTAAGCTTATCTATTTTTAATTTGGTGAGTTATCACTGAAAGGCTTTACAGAAGCATTATATTTTGAAGAGGGCTTTGGATGAAGCAAGCAAAATGACAAAGTCAGTTTTAGCCAATTATGATGTAAGAACACAAGAGTGGGAAAAGACTAGGAAAGGGGCATTTTGAATTTAACCTGCATAATCATTTTTACAGGGTTTAGGAGCTCCCCTATACAAACTGGAAGAGCTGTCCCTTGTGGGGGGGGGAATCAGGGGAACTGCCCCGGGCCCCGTGCTTTGGGGGGTCCTGTGGACCATGCCGTACAGGCCCCATGGACAGCACCACCACTGTGTGTGACCACCATTCTGCACCGCGCTCCAGCCATTCACCACCCCCCTCCCCCACCCCCCAACTCTGTCTCCGGCTGCTCACCACCCCACATCCCCCTCTGCACAGGCCCCACACAGACTGATATGCCCCAGGTCCCTCAAACCCCTAGGGTCAGGTCTGCAAGCTGGCCACGTTTTCTGCATATTGTTCATTGTTTGACTCAAATTTCCTACATATGTCTAAATAAACATATAGAATTATAAATGCAATGTGACTAGGGTAGAGAAACTCTGTGCATGAACAAGAACTAGATGCAAATTTGTAGCCATTAATGAAATTCATCACTGGAAAGATTCTTAAAAAGACTATGTTTTTTTCATCTAGGAATGCCGAAGTTAAGACGGTGTTCCATGCAGGAAGTAAACATGAACTAATTAGATCATATTTTGTCAGTGCCTCTAGCCATAGTAACAGCAAACTTGGAAGTGCTGAAGACTAACTTTTTCCTCAAGCAAGTAGGTAGGTATTTGTGTTCAGGAAACTTTAAAAGACTTCCAAAAGAAGATGCCAAAAATGTGTCTATCGTTACTCATGGTGCAGAATAATCACAACAATCAAATTCTAGTAGCCACCTGAAGAATGTAAGAGGCATTCTATAATTTTAAGCAATCTGTGCCAGTTACAGGGAAAGAGAAAAGTGAAACATTCAAATATGAAGTTGAAACAAAGCAAAATCAGTTTTCCTTTTGTTAGTCTCAGTCTCAGAACAAGTTTCAGCTCCCAATCAGGCAAGCTCACAACTGTGTAAAATTCTCACTGAATTCAGTAAGAATTTCCACAAGAGCCAATTTATTACCTCTAAGTCTTTGACATCCTTCTATATCTGATATAAGTATAATATAGAATCTCATCTTTTTAATATGTCTACTGTTTGAGACTTCTAAGTAAAAGAACATTCTTAGTGTGTCTGTTATGGTGTTTTCTAACACACAACACAAAGCTTCCCCCAAATCACCCCCTCCCCAAATATTTGGGTGCATGTTTTAAGCAAGGAAGCTGGGGGGGTTTGCTGGTAAAGAAGCAAACTTAGAGACATTGTGCATCTGACAAGATGGCTGCCAAGATGATGGGAGCCTATATTACCATTCTGACAGCCATGTCTATTGGCTGTAGGGTGACCACCTTTTCCAACTGGAATGGCGGGACACATGCCCACCTCCCCCCTGCCCCCCACCAGTGCCATGGCCAGAGCAGGGCCGAGCACAGTGGGGATGGATGCAGGCTGCCCATTGCAGGCTTGGGGCTTCCCACCCTGCTGCCTTTCCTTTAGGGGGTCCCACACCAGCCATGCACCCCCTGCCCACTCAGTAGCAGTGGGGGCACAACTCCATGAAGCAGCCACCCCTGCTTCTGTCAGGTGGGTAGGTGGCACCTCTCCATGGCAGCACAGCCAGCGCAGAGCTCCCAGGGAGTGGGCAGCAGGGTAGGGAGCCCCATGCCTGCAGTGGGCAGCCTGCATCTGCCCCATGCACAAATCTGGTAGGGAGGCACATTCCTTCCATACCCTCCGCCCCCTGCACAAGCCACCCATGGTGCCATCCCGCTCCACACCTAGCACCAGGCCCCATGCACCAGCCTGGCTGGGCAGCACCCCTAACCACTCACCCACTTCCTTCCTTCCTGTAGGGGCATCAATCTGCCCCTCTTTGTTCCTCTTTATGTCCCCACCCCCCATAGACTCATTTGCAGGGAGCTGCTCTCCGTGCTGTCTGGCTGTATTCCCAGCCATGTGCTTGTGTGTAGGTACAGACATTTCATAGATTTCATAGACATTCGGGCTGGAAGGGACCCCAAAGGATCATCAAGTCCAGCCCCCTGGCCCAGGGGCAGGAAGTCAGCAGGGATCATAGGATTCCAGCAAGATAAACATCCAAATGTGTCTTGAAGGTGTTCAAAGTGGGTGCTTGAACCACCTCCAGCAGCAATCTATTCCAAACCTTGGGGGCTCAGACAATGAAGTTCTTTCTTATGCCCAGCCTGAATCGGTCACAGTGGAGATTGTGACCATTTGATCTTGTCAACCCTTGGGGCACTCGGGTGAACAGACATTCCCCCAGATCCTGGTGACCACCCTGATAAACTTATAGGTGGCCACCAGATCGCCCGTGAGCCTATGCTTTTTCAGGCTGAAGAGTCCAATGGCTCTCAGCCTCTCATCATAAGGTCTGTTTTCCTGACCTCTGATCATGTGTGTGGGTCTCTTCTGCACTCTCTCAAGCTTCTCCACATCCTTTTTGAATTGTGGAGCCCAAAACTGGATGCAATACTCCAGCTGCGGCCTCACCAAGGCTGAGTACAACAGGAGAATGACGTCCTGGGATTTGCTTGGGAAGCATCTATGAATGCAAGCCAGCGTTTTGTTCGCTTTACTAGCCACAGCATCACATTGAAGGCTCATGTTCATCTTGTGGTCAATCATGACCCCCAAGTCCCTTTCATCC
>NW_017729024.1:9787342-9792771 GCF_001723915.1 Gavialis gangeticus | reverse complement strand
GTGTTGCTTCACAAGGTCAGTTTCGATGGAGGGTAAGGAATCTCCCTCACCCGAGCCTCCCTGACCCACAGTGGGCAGGGGCGTCCCACGGGACTGATGAAAAACTGACACAAAGTACCCATTAAGTAAGTTTGCTTTTTCCTGGGCATCAGTTGTCAGTTGTCCCATCTGGTTTAGCAGGGGTCCAATGTTGCTCTTGCTTTTCCTCCGGCTCCCCACATATCTGAAAAGGACTTTTATTGTCCTTGATATTTTTAGCTAGTTGGAGTTCCATCACAACCTTGGCTTTCCTGGTTTGCTCTCTGCAGGTCTGGACCACAGCAGAGTATTCCTTCTTGGCGGTGGTTCCAGTCCTCCATCCTTTGTAGGTCTTCCTTTTAAGACGGAGGAGGTCCGCTAGTTCCCTGCAGAACCAAGGGGGCTGTTGTGCCCTTTTGCTGCCTTTCCTCCAAGACAGGATAGACTTTACTTGTGCATCCAGGATTCCTCCCTTAAGGAGCAACCACTCATGTTGAACTCCACTCCCTTTTGGGTTGTGGCCCTTTAGGGTCTCAGTAACGAGCCTCCTGAGCTTGTCAAAGTCAGCTTTCCTAAAGTCAAGGACTTCTGTATTACTGATTGACTTGCCAGCTTTATGGTGGATAGTGAAGGTGATCAGCTCAGGGTCACTGTCACCCAGCTTCCCTTCGATCAATAGGTCACTGATTAGGTCGTCCCCAGTTGCCAGTACCAGGTTGAGCAGCACTTTACCTCTCATCGGCCCGTAGACTTCCTGCGTCAGATAGGGGTCATCCACGCACGAGAGAAAGCTTTGTGACCACTTGGATTAGGCTGAGCGCTCCTCCCACGAGATGTCTGGGTAGTTAAAGTCTCTCGTGACAACCATACACTGGTAGCGCACGGTGTATGGTTGTCATGCAAGTGGCGCCCCCTGCATCCCATTCAAAGCAGCCCCTTGCAAGCTGGCAGTATCCTGATGAGGCTTGTGATATGGAAACAACACTTTATTTACAGGAATTTATATAAAAAACTATTTACAGTAAAGAATGTCAGTCTTGCTACTGCCCTTGCAAGGTACATATATCTACATATATCTTGCAAGCTTCTGAGACCTAAACTGGCATGACAGAGTAAATCCTCCTGGAAACATATAATGTCCAGGAAGTGGGGCATCCCTGAAAAGAGTCTGAGTGAGGCAGCTGGCACTAGGAACCTCCTGATGCTACACTTCTTGGACACTCAATTTTTCACAGGAGGGCTTAGGACTTCTATGTCACATAGTAGGCCATAACTCTGGAAAATACTTTTTTTTCTATATTCTGCCTGCCAAAAACCAGATGCATTTTTGGGGGGCATGTTATATACAAGAAAATGCAGTCATTCAATAGCCATGCAACTGAGAAAATAATATCCTTGTGTAGCATGAGCATGGTATCAACATATGTGTTTGATTTATGTTCTTGCTTAACAATAGAAGCACACTCCCTGTCTCCTTAATGGTTCATCTTCCTTGTTTAAGAAAAGATAGATTTTCTGGCCCCTTCTCAGATCAGGAGTATAGAACTATTAAATTTGTCAACATTGATTCCATGGGGCAGTTATACAGAAGTTTAATTTGGGATAACATTTTCAGTCTAAATAAAAATATATTAAATACTACCAACATAGCCATTCACTCATATCAATGGCACTTTTTACGTATAACTGCGATTTGATTGTAGGGCAATCAGAGTTTTATGGTGCTATATATTCTTTATAACAACTTGATCATGTATTATCTCTTCCCCTCCTAAAATCTATTTTATCTTTACAGAGTGTGGTAAATACTTCCATGCACTTAAGCAAAAATTTTGTCAATGATATGTACATGATATTTATTGACTTGGCAAAAAACAACTCAATAGTTAATGAGTTTTTCTTTTTTCTTTTTTTAGGAATCAAAACAGCATGCTACGTATATCTAAAAGCTTCACTCATGTTTCAGATAGTTCTGAATTTTGTATATAGTAGGGAATGGTATGCTTTCAAATGTATTACCATATTTTTTCATATACCATGTACCTCCAATAAGACATGCACCTTGTTTTGGGAAGGCCGAATGAAGTGGGGAAAAAAGATTTTTCCAGAGTCATGGTTGACTGTAGGCTTCATGGAGTGGAGATAGAAGCTGTGCTTCAGTGTCATTCACTTGGCAAAATTAGCAGCCATTACAGCTTCCCCATGCCTTCATTCCAGCATGGAAATCAGTTTCCTTGCTTAAAACACACACCCCAATTTTGGAGTGCTAATTTTTTTGGGAAAAGTTCATATAGTATGTGAGTAAATACTGTACTTGAAAGCCATTTGATTCCAGTGTTTTCCATGATTTCTAAATTTAAATAGTTATTTCTCTTTCTATATGGAAAAATCTCTTGTCTTTCTGTTCTAATGCACTGAATTAAAGGATAAGTTTCTGATAATTTGATCCAATTGTTTTTGGTCAAAAGAAAATTTCACTCTAATAATCAGCCACCACCATCACCCAATGCTACTGAATCCTGTTGCCACCAGAATGTGGCAGCACTGAATTTGGTGGCACCTACCCCTGCAGTTCTCATGGAGCCAAACCCTTGAGCAAGCCTTGACCCCTCCAATTCACAACCTATCCCCAAGTGAAATAAAACTCCTAGGAGCTTGAATAAGAGATTGTAAGATAGCTTTTCAGGCCAGGAGCACAGCTGCAGAGAATGTTGGTAAGCATACTAAGAAGCACACAGCAAGAGCCTCTATAAGAAATTTCCAGTCTACAAGAAGACATTAACTGAGGAGAGGCTCTCTTTGCCTCAGTTACAGACAGATTTTGAGACTTGGCACTATGAACAAACATGGAATCCAAAGAGATGAAGCTGGTCCTACAGAACTTTAGCAGACGACTGTTATAAGACAGATGTAGTTAGCCATGTTAGTCTGAAGTCAAGCAGAAGGCAGGGTAGATTTGCATCTTATAGACTAACCAAAGTAGATATCTATAAATAGCACAATCTTTTGTAGGCTGAAGCTCACTTCATCAGATGCTGTGAAAGGATGTGAAGAAAACAGAGTATATGAGAGAGAAAAAAATTAAAATACAACAGGCAAGTGGCAGGGCAGAGCTAGTGGGAAGTGGGGCAGTGCTGGCAAAGAAAAGCAAACAGTCAGTAAACCTGTAGGAACAATAGAGTCATCAAAGCTAACCCAGGTAATGTGTTAACAACTGTATAGTACAGGACAGTAGAGAGATCAGTAGCACTATAAACATAGGGTATTTAGTTAGCATTTCATGGGATTTAATTAAGTTTAGGTAGATGTAAACCTATCTTTGATTTAGCTTATTCCAGAAGATAAGACACGTTGATATATGGTTTCACTAGTCTACTACACCTGGTATCATCTGCATCTTTGGTTGATTATCAGGTGTTACATTTTGTAGCAGAGTAAAAAGTTACCCTTGCAGAAGTTTTATTTACAAGGGAGAGACACTGGTAAGACAGCACTAATTGAACTGTTCGGTAAGTGGTAGCCTGGTGCAAAGTAACTAGCATTCACTTCAGATTTGGATCTGGCCAATTCAGGGGACAGCGATTTGATCTGGTGACTCGAATCACTGTCCCGAATCTATTTGGCCAAATCTGATTTAGAGATTCAGCTGCCACCGAATTGGCTGAATCTCCACATCAAATAGGTTCCATCCCCCACCTGCTCTCGCAGCCCTGTCAATGGCTGCCCTGCCTGGCCTCAGCATTCCGGTTCTTTAAAAAAAAAAAAAAAAAATTAAAAGCCCCATACTCACCAGCAGCTGCCAGGCGGGGGGGGGGGGCAATCTCCACTGCCCCACACTGCATGAGGGCTCTGCCACAATCCCTCAGAAGCCCATGCAGTTGCTGCAGCAGTCAGTGAGTGTGGGGCTTTTTTTTTTTTTTTTTTAAGTGCCGGGATGCTGGGCCAGGCAAAGCAGCCATTGACTGGGTTGGGAGAGCGGGCAGTGGGTGGGGGCTCATGGCAGAGCCCTCCACACAGTGCAGGACAGTGTGGGGCAACAGGGATCACCCCCTTGCCTGGAAGAAGCTGGCAGAGCTTTTTTTTTGTTTGTCTTTTTAAAGAGCCGGGATCCGGGGGATGGCATGGCAGCCATTGATGGGTCTGGGAGTGGGCAGGGGTTGGGAGGCTCTCAAGGGAGCTGGGGAAGCAGAAAGGGGATGGGGTCTGGTGGGGGTCCCCCCATAGTACTCTCCCCCCTCCTCCAGATGCCCCCCGCCCCCTATTTACCGGCACGGAGTCCAGGTCCAGCTCCCTGCAGTGGCAAGCGGGGACTGCCTGAATCTCCGAATCTCTGCAAAGCTCTCAGAATCTTTTCCTAAATGATTTGGAAAGCTTTGAATTGATTCAGACCTTTTTATCGGTCTCCTGATTTGATTTGAATTTGGAGATTCGGCCACCGAATCAGGCAAAGTTTCCTCCAAATCAAGTCAGTACCCGAAGCTTCACACAGCCCTAGTAACTGGTACAAATTCTTTACTTTATATGCCAATGTTATTCTGGGCCCCATTCCTGATGGCATTTTTTGAATTATTTAGAAATCACATTGTTTATTTCTGGGTCAGCAAGGGGTAGAGTTTAGAGTTTATGGAGGAACAAGCAACCAATAATCTTAACCATGAATACGTCTAAATACATCAGGGAGGGCAGGAAAAGTTCACAGTCATGACAAGACTGGCATATTAACAGATTATATAGCATTGAGGTTTCCAGAAGATGAGCCTCTTTCTGACAGTGGAAAGAATCTTACAAAATAACAATTTGCAGCAACATTATAGAGGGAGTTAATGTCCAGGCTCCCTGCAACTGAATTTGGACCTCAGATGCTCAACACTGGGTCACTCTCCCAACAGAAAATGGAGGCAGGAGAATGTTGGAAACAGGGTACTGCCATTCAAATACATACAAGATGTATACAAGGACTTCAGCTGAAAATGGATATGAATGGCTAATCTTACCATCAATCCATTTGTTAGGAACATGGGGAATGTAAACTGGTGTGCTGATCTGCAGATACAGCATTAAGCATTGGGCACATAGGTGTGCTGCCAGTTCACCTGGAGGTTCACAGCTGGGCCTAGATAGCAAGGCGATTCTGAGTTGGCACAGAGGGAAGGAAATGTTATGGGAACAGCTGATGCTCCATTTACACACTTTGAGAGCCAGGAAGCAGCCACCAAATATGATTATTGTACAGCTGGGTGAAAACAATTTGGGATTTTGCAAGGCAATTGATTTAATCATCATAGCAAAAAGAGATCCAGCACACAGTCTGAAATGCTACACAAAGGAGCTGAAACCATCTTTGAAGTCCACATAGAAACACATCAAGAAGGAATCACAGAATCATAGAAGTAGGGTTGGAAGGGACCTTG
>NW_017729024.1:9786993-9787331 GCF_001723915.1 Gavialis gangeticus | reverse complement strand
GGGTCCCACATTACCTGGTGCCTTCTTCATCCTCCCTATATAGTTGAAACAGGACTTTTTATTATCCTTGATCATGGCCACTAGTCCTAGCTCTATGGCCGCCTTAGCTTTCCTGACAGCCCCGCTACAGGCCCGAGCAGAGGAGGTATACTCCTCTTTGGAGATAGCACCCCCCTTCCACTGGGTATATGCCGCCTTTTTGGCAAGCAGGCATTCCTGGATGCCCTTGGTGAGCCAGGGGGGCTTTCAGGCACTCTTGCCCCCCTTGCTCCTTGTTGGGATGGACACCCCTTGGGCCCTGAGTATTGTTTCCTTAAGGAATGACCACTCGTCCTGGA
>NW_017729024.1:9784188-9786734 GCF_001723915.1 Gavialis gangeticus | reverse complement strand
CCTGAATTAAGTGGAGGTCCTGTATCTCAGCCAGGAACCTCCTGGAACAGTCCGTCCTGGCTCACTGTTCCTCCCAGCAGATGTCCGGGTAATTAAAATCACCCATGACAACTACATCCCTTGCCTTAAGTGCCTCTGCAAGCTGGCCCAAAAATTCCCGGTCCAGCTCCTCCCCTTGGTTGAGCTGTACTTTTTAAATATTGCCAGATCATTCCCAGGTAAGTTAACTTAAAGTTGCAGCCTAAGTAAAATATATCTCTTATTTCTTGTTCTTTCTGCATGCCTAGGACAATGACATTAGCTTTTCGTATTAAAAAAAAGTGTGACACAGCCCTGAGTAAAGGATGTTACATAAACTGTATCATCTTCACACTAGGTGGCACTGTGACTCAGAGGTGCAACTAGACTGCCTGCCATGCAAACTTCCTCAGGGCCCAGGACACTGAAGTCCCAAAGTGGTTCCACCATGAAGACTGCCCTGGGCTTTAGGATCTCAGCACTTCATGTTCCATATCTCAGAACTGTAGCTGAGGCTCTCTGAGTCTGGACTTCTCAGCCCATAGCAGCAAATTGGGAGCTCTGGGTGCTTAAGCACAAACTCAAGCTCACTGTCAGGGTTTGTAGGCTCTCCATTTCTTCTGACCCCACAGGATTCCCTGGGTTGACCATAACAGCCTCGGAACAACCCAAAGAGCACCCTGGGCCATGCCTACATGGTTTACTATAACTGGGAGCAGCACCCTCAAACTTTCTACGATGCTGTGGGTAGGCTCCGTCTAAACCAGTAGTGGAGCTGCATCTGAACTACACTTTGGATGAGCTAACTGGCATTGGAGAGTGATACTGCCAATTAGCCTGCCCCTTGCTAATTAGTCCACCATAACACTGCACAAACATGGTTTATATTTTTATGAGATAGCCTTAAGCATCTGAAAAGTAAAGCATCCCCAAATTTAGCTGGGAAAAAGCGCCATCCCAAATCTCTGCTACTTGGTCCCATGCCCACTGATGGGGGGGAAAACCCAGCTGATCATTTCATTCTTGGACAACTACATCTCCTATTGCTCCCTTTACCATCCATTCAGACATGATAGAGGGCTCCATTTGGCAGGACTGGATATATCTATGTTCCCCCAAGTTTGTAGGGGCCATTGGCTTACCTGAACCCTTCTAGAATCACTAGGATCAGGTGATCACTTGCCTCTAATCCTCCAAGGTCAATACTTGCTCTTCTTCCACTTGACCAGTGCCCCTGCCTTTGAGGTTACAATGGCTGTCATCTAAAACTCTTTAAAATTTCTAGCATCAGTTAGAAATCAACTGTTCAATTATTTTATCACTTAAGAATATCTGTTTCAAATAGTCTTCCAAAGAATTAATAAAAGGCTAACAAACTTACATGAAAGAAGTGAATACTGTTTTGTATGTGTAAGTATTGCTAATATTGTGATTGACAACTTAAGATATTCAGGATTTTTCTCTTTTTCTGTACAAAAAGGAAGTAACTAAATTATTCCAATTGCTCATTCTAGCTTTATAAGTTTAATAATAAAAGGTTGTAATTTTCATTATAGCAATTCTTTGTCATAATTAGGACTATAGTAAGCCCTTATGAGATTGCTACAATTTCAATTAAACAAAAGCATATTTAGCTCATTCAAATGTGCATTTCCAAGTTTCATTTGGAATCCTCATTTTGGTAAAAACCTGACAGTCCAACTAAAAAAAGCTGGGGAGAAGCCTATACCTTTTCACTCCTTTCTCCCATAGAGTCCTTCAATTCCATGTCTTTTAGGATATCTTTTACATACTCTCTGTTTCCTGGCCATCATGATCAGCTGAGTTATACAGAAAATCTCTTAAGAGGGATACTCTGCAATAATGCAATGTATGGTAGGATTAATTAGGTCTCAAAACAAGCTAAAGGACTTTTACAAAGTTATATAATCAGGACCATAGGATTCTATAATAGTGCAGGAATTCAACCTAGCTGGTTTTAATTGGAGAATGGCACCAACGGCCCCCTCCAGACATGACATTCATTGTGTAATTAGCATTTTAATCACACAATAAAATTATAGTATACCACAAATTAAAGCAACTTGTCATGTGCTAAAAATGATCAGACAGCTACAAAGATGTTACTCATTAAATATGGAACATCTTTGTGGTTGGTTTGTATTGTAGTTTAATTTATATATGTGACGTTAATTTCTGAGGACCCTGGCCTGGGGAACTGCTCCCCAGTGCTGGGCTACCTGTTAGTGCTTGGGAATCCTTACATGGGAGGCTAGCCATCTGGTCCTGGGTTGCTTGCAAGGCCATTAACATTTCTTGGTGTGCAGGGAGCCTACCACCAGGAAGCCGGTCCCCCATGTGGGGCTCCTTGTTGGCTAGCAAGTTTAGGGGAGCACATGCAGCCAAGCACCAAGGAGTGGTTCCCTGTCGTGGGCTATCCAAGCAACTTTTAAATGTCCAAGCATGTAAGAATTGTGGGTCAGGGAGCCACTCATAGATTCATAGATTCATAGATTAAGGGTCGGAAG
>NW_017729024.1:9779717-9784177 GCF_001723915.1 Gavialis gangeticus | reverse complement strand
ACCTTCTCTATCACGCCTGTACAGCCTATAGCCCTTAATGTTATTCTGGGCTCCACATGCTCCAGGAAACCAAGGATGGGATCTGAAGAATTGCACATTAGTAACTAAACATCTGACATGCAGGACACATGATTTTTAAGATTCAAGATAATAATTCTCAGATCCCATCTGGTAATTGAATTAACAACTGGAGTGGGCCTAAGACGTCAAGGCTAAGTTGAACTCATGGAAGTGAATTTTCAAATGATGCAATATTTTATTTTCTATTGTTTAAAATATAAATTAATCATGCAAAGTGCATTCAACTACATTCATTTTAAAAGAAGAGTTAATCTTTGAGGAAATCCAGAGACACAGTTCTACTACAGGCCATCACAACGTTGGCAAATTTCCACTGAAGTAAAACGTCTGCCTACATGGAGGCTGAAGGACAGGGCTAACAACAGAAAATTCAAACATTAAAAATATTTTTATTCTTCACATCTCATACTGCTTTCTGTTTTCCCAACTTCAATTTAACAAGGGCTTTACAGAATGAAGGTTGAAAACCCAAAGCAAATACTTTTTAAAAAGGCTTAAGCCTTCTAATTTGGTTGCTGTGGCGTATGTGTACATTTTATAAATACAAACACAAGATATATTTGCTGAGAAATTACATTTGATAATTTGACAGCTTCATGTCTTAACAGAATTAAAAATTGATGCTTTGTCAACAATGAAATGCACTTCCATTTGCACAGAACAGGAAACTACAATATCATAATAAAGATGAACATTTAAACTTTTTAGATACAGATAGTATATAGAAATGATACCAATAACTATATTTAGTTTGCTGTAACACATTGCATTCTAAAAATTCCTTTTTATCCATTCTAATTCTTGCCCTGCATAATGTGTAGCAACATTTTACAACCTGGCTGGAGGGTAGTCATGGCGTCAGGAAGTTATTTTTTGTTTGATTCATGAAAATCCACTTAGATCTGAGCAAGTTATGAGCAACTTAAAAGTACCATGTTATACCTGTGCATTGATCAGCATAGTTTGTGCCATCCTTGCTGCCCAAATCCCTGAACCTTCTATTAGTATTTTGTATGTGTCACCGTAGCATCTTCCTTCAGTATTTCACATAGAATTATCCAGATTAGTCACAAACAAAATGAAATTAAAGATTGTATCATTGTGCACAAGCACAAGCTCAAACAACCTTAATTCTGGCATGGCCTAACTTTTTGAGGTCTTGATTTTGCAACTTTCAAAATAAAACATTAACATACTTTTCTGTTTGTAGCTTTCATAAAAGGTCACAAAGCTACAGAGAGCTATGCAGAACATGGGGACAAAATCCCATAAGTGATGTCTATTCAGGTCAATGTGAGTCTCACTGGGGATGAGTAGGTCCCCCATAATTATCTGGACCTCAAACAAGCTTTTCTTTTTGCATACGTCATGAAATTCAAATCAAGCTGAAATGGATCTTTTCCTAATTACACTATAAACTCAAGGGCTAAATTACACTATAAACTCAAGGGCTAAAGCTAATTTCCTAAAATTGAATACTCAAGATGTTTTTTACTACTCTGTTTTTCCTGTCTTTCACCTGTACTGAAATTGTCTGCCCTAGTAAGTGATCTGCATCCATGTCTCTCTAACTGTCAAAAAATTTGGATATTATAATGAAACGTATAGGAACAGTAAAAATTGTCTTTTTCAACTCTGCAATGCAACTTAAATGTTATGTCCACTGAAGCTGTGTTTTAAACATGGATTTTAATAGCTGTATGCAAACACAGGGCATAAATGAATTCCTATTTTAATAGCAGAGGTGGAGACAGAATATGCCAAAAATAAAATTAAAAAAGGAAAACAGAAAAGGGAGGACAGAATAAATTGGCTAGCTTGCACTTTTTGATACAAAACCCAAGAATTCAACAAGCCCTGAAGCTTAACAGCTGCTGCTTATTTTATTTTTGAAATTTGGTGACTAGTTGTATAACCCTGTCACACTCCCCCAGAGGATAACATAGGCCAGCCGGAAAATGGAACAGCCAATTGATACTGAGATATCATCTCAAGGAAGAATGAAATAATCTAGTAGATAAAAATCTACATAACCTAACAAATCAACCCCAGACAAGGGAACAGGTGAATAAACAAATACTGACAAGGAGATAAAGATACATAAACAGGATCTATCTGTCCCCAGTTCAATGCTTTTTTCATTGGAGAACTGTAGTCCTTTACAAACTCCAGGATCTGAGAGAAATAAAAGACCTGTCTGTGTCTGATGGAAAATCAGGCTAAACTCACTAAGCACCTCTGTTCAATATCTGGAAATACTCATAAATATATGTATAAGAGGCTGTATCAGTCAACATAAATTGAATAATCAGAACTGGAAACTGTTGCCACAGATACCAGTCTGGGAAGGATCAGTAATAATGAAACTGGATAGAAGCAGTCTGCCAGTTTGTAACTAAGAGGAGAAAAAGAACCAGGAAGATTTCAGCCCAGGAACAAATACCAAATCATTTTGCTCACTGCCTGTCTTGTTCCCTGAAGTCAGTCAATTACAAGGTGCAGCAAGCAGGACACCCAATATCATTAGCAAAAAAATGTTCTCTTTATCAACTCTGATTCTGTATACTCCAGCCACAGTTCACTGGCACTCCAGTTAAAAAACTCTTTCACTAAGACTGCTGCTACCTCTTCTATTTTTCTGATGTCTGGCAACACAAACCACTGCCCACTGTCCTCTCTTGTGCTACGCCATTATAGCACCAAACTTAATTAACTTGCTTTTCTGATAAAGCTAAAGTTTTTTTTTCAGATCTGAAAACAGGTTATGTGCAAGCTGGGGACATGGAAAAAGTGTGCAACAGACTCATGGACTTTTGTGCGAAAGCAGTTCAGTTTAGGGTCATTAAATCCCTGTCTCCTCCGAAGCTGCTCTAGAACAACAGTGAGGAATTCATTCCATGGTGGCTGCACCTAGCTAGAGCTGCAGTGCCAGGAAAATGGAGAAGTAGCATTGAAGAGTAGCATTAGAAAGCATGGAGATACCTTAAAATCAGGTAAGTGGTAGGTAGCCCCTTCTGCTTATTCAGTGGGTCCCAACCAGCTGCAAGGAAAACCTTACAGATTTTCCTGGGATCCTTGTACCCTTTCTCAGTAGGAAAAGTCTGCTATCCCTGGGAGTTTTTCCCTTCTTCAATTTCACAGTTCTTAACTTATGTTCTGAAAAAAATTGCTCTACTTGCTTTCCTCAGACTTGAAGAAGAATGGTTTGCATTTGAAAGCTTGTCTAACTTTATCCCAATTACAGAGTTGGTCCAAAAAAAAATATCACCCCAAAAAATCTTTTCCTCTAAATAGGAAAAGATAGATTGTAAAATGAAAAAAATCTTACCCAGGGTGGAAAACAGCAGCTCTGTGTAGAAACTTCCACTACTATGACCCACAATGGAAAAACTGATCTTGAGAGAAATATATATATATAGCTCATACTTTCTACATATATTATAGATATATAAAGAGAGAGATAGCTTATACACACACATGTGCAGACTTTTTGATTTGTTAATTGATTGTTTCACTTTCCAATATACACATAAGAATTCTTCTCAGTGTAAACTATATTCACCATACATCAGTATCCACATTTTGAACAACTGCTTCAATGCGGCATATAATCAAATAGAAATGTTGCACACTGAATGTATGCACTCAGATTTAATGCAACTCTTTTCATTTCTCCATCCTTCAGAAAGACAGATTGCTCTGTAAATATTATATTAAGGATTATAGAGCTTTAATTTTCAAATTTATCTAGTGACATAATTTAAACCACAATATTGGGTTTACAAATGCAAACAGTGATTGAGCAATTTTACTTTAGCTAATATGAACACTGAAGAAATTAGTCAAATAAATTATTTCTTCATTAATCAAAAACATAGATATGTATATAGATTGGTATATTTTATTTCAAAAGTAAAATAAACATCATGAGGAATATAAAATAAAATGATGCTTCCATTTAGGCAAGAATGAGTAAGGTACTCATCCCTTTCCTCATTTAAATATCAGACCAATATTTTAAATGGTGATGCTAAAATTAAGCTTTCACCTATGTATTTATGCACCTAGTTTTGAAAATTTTGTCCTCAGATACCTCTGAGTCTAGACAGAAATCTGTACAAAGTTAAGGATGCTAATGCTTTTATTTGCTTGAGAAAGCCTTCCTAGTCTAGAAGAGGCAATACCATAATGTCTTGGCTAGGGACAGAAATTACACATAAACGTGTATAAGAAATTGCTTCAAATCTGTAACATACAAGAAGTTTGGTGCCACATAAATCACTTTCAGAAAGGACAAAACCAGTTTAAGATAAATCTGGATGGATTTAGTATCAGACTTTACTGATTTAGGTTAATTTGGTTTATTGAACTTCAGTCCA
>NW_017729024.1:9770856-9774717 GCF_001723915.1 Gavialis gangeticus | reverse complement strand
TCACTTTCAGAAAGGACAAAACCAGTTTAAGATAAATCTGGATGGATTTAGTATCAGACTTTACTGATTTAGGTTAATTTGGTTTATTGAACTTCAGTCCATGATCCCCTCCAGATTCAAGTTAACTCACAGTCCCCCAGCATCCCAAGATGCTTTGTACCTCCCCAGAAACTCCTCCTCCCCCTGCTTTGCAGGGTAGGCTGGCAAGCCTGGGCCCAAGCTGCCTGCTCCAGCCAAGCAGGGAGGTGTGCTCTAGCATCCCCCAGCTTTTGGCCTGGGCCACTGCAAGCATGTGGCTGTATTTCCAGAATCAAAAGTGAATGATTATTCACTTGCTTATTGGTTCAATCTATGCAGCTAAGACTAACCTGCAAAGATTGAATAGTTTCAGCCTTGGGCTTTTTGACTGTCCACACTTAGCCTCTGTTCTCCTCTTGGTGCTCCTGCTCCATGATCTTTCTAGGTATAGAGGTCAGGCTTATTGGTCTGTAGTTCCCTGGATCCTCCTTCCTCCCTTTCATAAAGATGGGCACTATATTCACCCTTTTCCATTCATTTTACCTGATCTCCACAAGTTCTCAAAAAGGATAGCTAATGACATTGAAATTACCTTAGTTTAGCTTAAACTGTTTAAGTTTCACAAAATTATGTGCCACTGAAAACCAGGGTAGAATGATTTAAATCAAATCAATTTCAATCACTGACTTAAATTACAATTTAAATCAGGAAGCGAAAAACCCAATTTAAATAATTGATTTTTCTCTACCTTCCCATTGTATATTTTTTTAAAGGAAGGTGTGTTTTCACTGGTTGATATAATGATTAAAACATTGATTTACAATTAAATACCATTTTTACAGTAGATTTGGTACATTTCTTCCCTAGGTACACAAACTAGATGTATATTTAAAACATATATAACTTAACATATTTGGATTGTTAAAAATCCTTCATTTTAGTATGCTATAAAATGGACAGATATATCTCTTATTCACTAGATGGCTGTGGCTTGGCAGAGCCACACCCCAGCTGCCAGCCGAGCTTTCTGCTATTGCTGCAGCCCCAAGAGGCCCCCAGGACCTCAGGTGAGGCTGCTGAGGCCAGGTCAGTTGCTGGGCCCAGTCTCCCCTACCCCACCTGGACTAATCTGCTGTGTGCCAGAGCATGCGTGGCACAAACATTTCTTGGGGACAAGTAGCAGCAGCATAAGGTATGCTGCTGCTACTTGTCCCCAGGGAAACAAATGTCCATGCTCATCTGGACATGACCCAGGAGCTCAGTGCACATAAATGGCTTTCAAAATGGCCAAAACCAGTTTAAGATAAATCTGGATGGATGTAGTATCAGACTTAATTGATGTAGGTTAATTGGTTAATTGAATTTCTGTCCCAGAATCTGTGCGGGGGGAGGAGGGAAGGGGGGATCCCCTCCAGATTCAAGTTAACTCACAGTCCTCCAGCATCCCAGGATGCTTTGCACCTCCCCCACAACCTCTCCCTCCCCCCAGGGTGGGCAGGCTAGCCTTGGTTCAAGTTGTTTGCTCTAGCCAAGCAGGGAGGCATGCTCTAGCACCCCCTGGCTTCTGGCCTGGGCCACTGTAGGCATGTGGCCACATTTCCAGAATCAAAGTGAATGTCTGTTCACTTACAAAGATTCAGTCTTCGTAGACCAACCTAAGCAGGGAGGCATGCTCTAGCACCCCCTGGCTTCTGGCCTGGGCCACTGCAGGCATGTGGCCACATTTCCAGAATCAAAGTGAACGTCTGTTCACTTACGAAGATTCAGTCTTCATAGACTAACCTAGGAAGACTGAATTGATTCAGCCTCAGGCTTTTTGACTATCTGTACTTAGCCTTGGTGCTCTCCACAAAACTGTCTGTAGAAGTTTATTGCAAGCTATCGGGCAAGAACATTTACCAGTCATTTCACTGAATATCATCATAAGTTCCACTGATTTCAAAAACACATACTGTTTACTTGGTACAATGCCCCAGATCCTCATTTTCTTGCACAGAAAAAATGTCATGACTGCAAAATCCAAACTCTTGAAATATTCCAGGCTGTTTAAAGAGTATACTTGTGCTATTGTAAAGTTGCAAATCACCTCTTTTCAGTGGTACTGTTTTTGGAAGATCCAAAAGCATTCCAGTCACTTTACAGAAGCAGCAAAAAGTCCTTACCTAAGGCTTATTACCTACAAGATGTGGTAGGTGGTTGTCACTAACAGCAGGAACAAAATGGGTGAACAAACAAGGGTAACATTAAACAAGTAGTTGGTATAGCTGTGCACACTGTGATTAAGTTATAAGGTTTGTTGAATCCATTATTTATTGTGGGAACTGGGGATTTATTTGGAATTGCCTGCACAGCTCTTTTTTGAGCAATAAGTAGAGCCGCTTGGAAATTTTTCCAAAAAATTGAAAGCTTTTTCATCAGAAAATGACAATTTTTTTGAAAACTATCATGGAAGCATGTGGATGTCAATGCAACTTTCATGAGGAAGCTCTCTCAGGTTCAAGATTAAATTCCCTTAAAAATCAGACACAGAGGGAAATCCGAGTAGCCTAGTGGGTAGGAATGCTAATGAAACCACCACTTGTGTTCAAAGACAATATTATATAAGTAATAATGTGTGTTCTCTACTGACAGGGCTAGATTTCAACTGGTGAAGAACTGATGATCACATTTCTTTATCAAGTACAAATCACCCAGCTCCTGTTAATGCACTCTTTATTTTCACAAATTAGAAATTTACAGAGAGTATGAAGCTTCCAGAGAAAGAAACAACAGATAAGTAGTTGTTATCAAAAATGAAAATAGGATGGCTAGTTCTTCCAATAAATGAGGTAATCAAAACAGCAATGCTTCTGTCTGTATTATAATTTTACTGCTTGGGAAGTCCATATTTTTGCTCAAGTTAAACAACACTTACAACTTGCTGGTGGATCGTCATGTGAACTTCATTCTAGTATGAATTATTGAAAGAATAAGATGTTGAAAGTATGTTGAAACTGCTTTAATTTCTCAAGCTTTTTAATAAGAAATGATAGATTTAGAAATAAAGCCCTAGGATCATAAAACTTTTTGTGTCTGCTGAAATTGGTGCTTGGAATACCAACTTCAGTCTAAGCAGCAATATTTTTGCTTCTGAAGTGTCCACAGCTCTGGCTGAAGCCATTCTCAGAAGAGAGAAATGGGCAATGTGTAAAAACATTCTTTTTATTACTACTTGCAGCATATTTTAAATTATGCCTCTCACACTTCAAAGGCATTGATAAAGTGCTTGTTACAGCCTACATTAAAGGTTCTAGAAGCTGAAGGACCATTGACAGGTCAAGCTCAAAAGGACTGGAGGTTTGGTTTATCCTTATCTTATGTTCAACTAAACATGCCTCTCCTACTACATCAATCTTTCATTGTGCCCATTCCAATTCCCACGTCATGCTGAATGGCATATTGGTGTCTAGAATGCAGCTATGGAACTTATTCCCAAAGAATCCAATATCCTCATGTCAAAAACACCTCTCTAATCTCTGTCTTGTATAAGATAAATTGCGAGAACCAACTATACTTGTTCAAGTACTCATCTTGAAATTTCAGCTCACTCTATAGAGCCACACCCTCTAGAACAGCAACCTATGGCCCATAGGCTGGGAGCCTTTGGATCTAGTCCATGGGGCTAGTCCATGAGGGGCGGGGGGTAAGGGGCTGTGCTGTGGACCGGAGTGGGGTGGGGCTGGCAGAGCTGCTGCAGATTGTTCAGGGTAAGCAGCGGCACCGGGGCTCAGAGGGGGGGAGCATAGCCCCCCAAATCCCCCGTAGTGCTGCTGCCGCTTGCCCCATGCAGTTTGTGATGTCTTT
>NW_017729024.1:9756233-9770748 GCF_001723915.1 Gavialis gangeticus | reverse complement strand
CACCCCTGCCCCCACCCACAGCACAGCCCCCCCACTGGGGAGAGGTTTGTATGACAAGGCAACCATGACATGGGCCGCTGCTCCCATCAGGGTCCCTCCATCCTCACCACTCCAGTGGCAGGGACGCGGGCCTGGCTAGAGGCCAGCTGGCATGGCCCTCTTAGGTGATGGGGGGGTTGCAATTCCCTGGGAGAGAGGGGGAATATACCCCCTTCCTGCCTCCTTTGCCTCAGGGGGCCATGCTGGCCAGTGTCTGGCCATGCCCCTGCCCCTGCCCCTGCAGCAGTGAGGGGGAGCTCCAGGTGGACCCCAGCTTGGGTCCCTGCTGGTGGGACAGGGAGGAAGGAATGAAATCCCCACCCTGGCCAGTTTACTTGGGGCTGACCACACCACCCCCTCCCCCAGCACAGATTCCCTGTAGCCGACAGCATGCTCTAGCACCCTCCAGCTTCTGGCCTGAGTCAAGAGGGAATGTCTATTCACTTGAAAATTGGTTCAAACTAGGCAGGTGAGATTAACTCAAAAAGATTGAATCAATTCAGGCTCCAGCTTTTTGAATGTCTGTCCCTAACCAAACTGATAAGTGATGGTGCAAGTTTGGCATTACTCATAAAGCAGAGGAGGAATAGTGACAATTCAGTAAGATGAAAATGGATAAATAGGAAAAAAGGAAGGCTGTGAACAAATTGATAAGTAAAAACAGAAAGAATACTTCCCACTCCTATGAATGTCTGTGTTTTTTGATGAATTAACCTAACCTGAATAAAGAAGCTTCCACCCCACTATAATACTTGTTAAAAGTTATAGGTATTACAAGCAGAAGCAGTGAGAGTCTGGGCACTTCCTGACTGGGCTTAACAACTTTTCTTTATTCTATTTAAAACAGCCAATTTTTCAGATATATGACAATATGTGCAGACAGATTTGAATGATTTGAAACAGGTTCCTGAACAACTAACAAATACTGCAGTTCAGATGATGTTTTTTGTGCTGAAAATGCTGTTTTCAAATATACATATTCCTGTTATATTTGTCCACTCATTTTACACAGTGAGTGGAAATGTTATGGAAGGGCAAAAGTAGTATCCTGTCAGTAAACCTAGGTGCAATTAACAAATAAGCACATATAAAAATGTATGAAGACAAAACCTCCAAAGTAAAAAACATATAGGGTTGCAATCTTGCCCATGCTATGCATATTCCCACAGATTCATAGAAATTCTTTACAGGAAACCTTTTCCTTTTCAGTACCATCACACTCAAAGATGTAATCCCCCATGCACATTTTTTGTTGAAATCTTTACTATTTCCTTCAAAATTAATTTGCCCCCCTGTGGCACAATGCCTTGTCATCATTCTAAGAGTCCTTATAATTCACAACCCTCAAGGCAACTTAGCAACTAAAATGAGTGACTGCAGGTTTTCTATGTATTTATACCCACATATAGTATCAAGAATAGTTGGTACTATTGTTCATCTAAACATGCCTAAGCATCATGCAAACAGCCCTCATTTTTCCTCTGAAAAAAAAGGATATGTGCAGTAGCTCTTCAACCCACTCTCAAGCCATTTTTATGAGGTTCAAAAATAGCTATGTGCACAAACACCCCCGCCCCCGATTAGATAAAAAAATGCCATTCACATTTAATTCTGTACTTAAAAGTTTTTAAAAAGCATCCATGATCATGCTTTCTTCCTTTCTTTTAAACACATTTACTAAATGTTGCAACTGAACCCTAATTCTGTTGAACCACTGATAAATAGACTATCTGGCTTTACAACAATATTCTGACCCTTGTATTAATTGACTAAGAAGATGAAGAATGAGACAAACACTTAGCTCTCATGCTTTGCCAACCATCTTTTATGCTTGATATTAATCACCTTTTGAAAACTAACCATATTTACTAATGGCATCTAAACTAGTTTCCTTCTTCCTATCAAGTCAAGCTCTTCTCATGGATCATGGATTTACATTAGCCATATGCTGATCGTCAGTAATTGGGTGAATGTCACACTAGAAAAATAAAAGTGAATGCTGTCGTTCTAATGAAAATGCAGCTGGAGTGGGGAGCTCCAATTTCCTTGTTTCTTTCAAGAGGAGTTTAGAAAACTACCTCTAACACAAAAATTTATATACAGAATATAAATCTGATCAAGATAGTACATAGAGGGGGCATCTACACATGCACTTTACTGCAGAGTTGACTAATTAGCTCCACAGTAAAGTGTCACTGTCTACATACATGGCGATATGAGGCCGGAATAAACTAATTAACTCTACTGTATGATAGTTCTACACAACAGAAGTCCTATCCTACAGCTGAGTTATTTAATCCGCTGCAATGCACGTGTAGACAGTGACAAGGACTGGCTGGTGCCCCTGCCAGCCTCTGTGCAGCACACTGAACCACAGTGAAGCAGCTCCCAGCTGGCAAGTTGACTCCTTGGGCCCCCTTCCAATCAGGGCTCTGCTACCCCGACTCAACATGCTGTGACCCTGGGCACATGTGTAAACACTGCACCTGAGAACAATAAATTCTGGTGTAAACTGCACCAGATTTTATTGTGTCACATTAATAGCATGTATAGATGCACCCAGATTAAATAAACATATTGAGACTAGAAAGATTTTTTTTATTTCATATTTAATTTTTGGATAATCCTAAAAATGTGGCTGCTGGTAAGAAAACTAGCAATGAAAGCTGGAAAATATGTATCAGATATGTTAAAGGTAATGTGTGCTACTACTGATCCATCACTTGGAGAACTGACCACATGCCTACTATCTGGCTATATGTGGATCGGGAGAAGAGTGCAATGTGTATAAAAGTCTTTTCTTCTCTTTTAACTGCTACTTCTGTATTTTCTGGAGTTTGCTGAGAATCTTTATTTTTTATGTTGTGGCAGTGAAGCAAATTGCTGATAACACAATACCTAGTGCAGTGTACCCTATGCAGTAATTTTGCAGGTAATTTCCTCAGACACAAAAGACCCAACCCACATTTGTAGTACAATGCTAGTCTGTAATTTACTTCTGGCTAACAATTTCACAATTTAGTCTCTTCTCTAACAAAAACAAAATAATTTTCCTCTCTCTGATTGATTTTTAACTGTACTATTACAATATTATCCAATACTACTAGTATCATGCATATTTAATTTTATTTCAGACATAAAACATTTTGGGGAAGGAGGGGGAGGGTAAGCTGACACAAAATGAAATAATTCTTCATGTTAAAAATAACCTGCATGAAAACACAGTTGCAAGGAAGGTAAATTATAAAGTATGCATTTATCCAATCATTTTAAATACCATAATTACACAGACTGCTCATCAAAAGATTTTTAAGACTCATTAAAATTATAAAACATTTCTAATTAAATCCATATTTAAATGAAGTTTCTATAACTAATCTACCTGGTGCTTTAAATCAAACAAAAAAAGTTCTGTGAAAAATCCAATTAATTGGAGGTTTTGTAAGAATTAAAGCCTAATTATGAAGCAATAGCATTGGCTCCATAGTTATGGTTGAAACTAGTTTTCCATAATCAGCCTGGCTTCAAACTACTGTTCAAATGTCTTCAAAAAGAAATCAATCTTCTTGAAATTGTTTATGCCAAATCTTCTCCCAGGATGCTTTTTTTTGAGAAAAGATGGCTAAAAAGAGACACCCTTAAAGTAATGGACTGAGATTTCCAAAGTTGACCAAGGCATTTGGATGCTACATGTCAATAATTTGAAAAGTACACTAAGCATCCAAAGATCTTGGGTGACTTTGAAAACTTCAGCCAATGTCATTTTGATAATGTACTTTAAAATAATTAAGTAATGATTTTTTGGGGGCATACTTCTATAATGGCTTGGCCTAAAAATGCTGATTTGTTTTGTAGATACTGTTGAGAGTACATATGTTTTGTATGCTTAAGAAAGGCCTAAAATAAGGTTATTTTTAAAGCTATAAACATTCACAATATAATGGGATGTTAATTTCAGTAGGCTACTTAGATAAAAAGATATTGTTCAGCATGAGTAAGGGTGGACATAAAATAGAGACTTCTGTCCTTAAATAAAAAGGTAATACCAAAGTTTGTTGGGGCAAAATTCTGTGTCATTTATAGACTCTTCAGTCCAGCTAAACAAGAAATATTCTCATTTTACTTCCTCTAAAAAGAAAGAAAGAGGGACCAGTCCCACTGCCATATAATATATGGGCTTGTACTTATTTTGACAGCCCACCATGATGTGTTTTTATCATCTTCCTTGAATCTGGCTACCTCTCCTTCATCTCATTTTATCTTCATGGAAGTGGTGTCCCATGATCTGTGCACTGGTCAACGCACAGGGTTTTCAAAGTTTAGAAGGACTTTGAAAAGGCCCAGAGGTGGGGCTTTCGACCTCCTACCCTCACCAACAAAAGTTCAATATTGGGCCCTTACCACTCAGTTTCATGGCTGCTAATATAATGGGAACTTCTGATTAATTTATGACCCCAAGCAATTGCACAATTTTCAATGCCCTAACACTGTTCCTGATAAGGCCAGCCACTCTGCTGAAACTGAAACTAATATAGCTAGCATTTTCTCAAAGTTGCTTGTAACACCACAAATATAGGTGCATGCTTAGTAACAGTACAGACATTCAAAAAATCCCAAGGCAGAAGTAGTCTAAGTTTCATGCTTTACTCTAAGTGCCCAAAATTAGGTTAGGAGCAAACAGAAATTAAGCCCTTTGGTAGAAGAGGTGTGCAGGGAGCCTGCACTGTCTGAGGCCAGCAGGTTAAGGGTGCTTCTGTATGCCTCCCAGCAGGGTGTCAGAGACTGACAAGCCAAGCTGAGCAGCTGGCCACCCCAATTGGCCATCATGGCCCCTCTCCCCAGCCCTGTACCCTGCCAGTGGCCAGAGGGGCAAACCCGCACAGCTGTGCTGGCTTAGGTCAGGGGTGGGCCTAGGGCTGGGCCCACATGGCAGAGGCCTCTGCTCCACACCTAATGGCTGCTGATGGGTGTCCAGGAGCCAGGGCTGGGAGCCACATGGCTGTTAGCAGGGCTGGGCAATGGCAGGGAGGGGGGGTAGGGGAGTGGAGTTCCCTGCCATGTGGGCCCAGCCCCCCAGCCCCAAGTCAGAACAGCTAGGGGAGGTCTTCCCTCCTACCAGCTGCCACAGACAGGGGCAAGCAAGAGCTAGGCCTAGAAGCCATGCAGCTGTTAGCAGAGCTAGGCCACAATGGGGTGAAGTAGAGGAGCAGAGTCCCCCACTGTGTGGGCCCCTCCCCAGCTAGGGTTGGGCTGGCATGGTGGGGGACTCCATTCCCTCCCCACTGGCTGCCAGGCAAGTGCCCAGACAGGGCACTGGGGTTGTCAGAAGGGCTGGACAGTGGTGGTGGAGGGGAGAGCGAAGGCCCCTGCTGTGCCAACCTGGCCCAGTCCCCCCAGACTTGAGCCAGGATAGCTGGAGAGAGGCCATGGCAACAAGGGACTCAGCTCCCAACTCCCCCACAACTGCTGCCTAGCCTTGCTGACAGCTGCATGGCTCCCAGGCCCAGTTTTCCCCTGCCTGCATGCCCCTGTCCATGCTGGTGTGGTGGCAGACCTTCCCTAGCTGTGCTAGTCTGAGCAGGGGTGGGGTGGGGAATGGCCTCATATGGTAGAGGCCTCCACTTGCTGTTCCCCCTGCCATCTACCACTGACAGGGGCAGGCAGGAGCCCAGACTCAGAGTGATGTGGCTGTCAGGAGGGCCAGGTAGAGGTAGGGGGTGGGGGAGCAGAGTCCCATGCCACGCAAGCCCTCCCCCCAGCTGTGCTGGCTTGGGGCTGCGGGGACTCGGGGACTCCACACTCTGCTGCTTAACCCAGCTGCCAGGTGTAGGCAGCCCAGGCTGGGAGCCACACATCTGTCAGATGGGTTGGGCAGTGGCAAAGGGGTGTAGCTGAGGCACCTACTATGCCAGCCAGCCTCAGCCCCCCCCCGACCCAAGCCAGTACATCTGTGTGAGCATTTCCCACCCCTTCCTGCCAGCTGATGCCACTGACAGGTGTAGGCAGGAGCCAGGGCTGGGAACAGAGGATTTTTCTAGCTTACCTCTGTGAAAGCCTGGGTGGGGCCGGGGGACAGCTCTCAGCTGGAGCTAGTGACCCAGCCTGTGAGGGAGGGTTACTGGTGGCCCTGGGATGCCAGGGATTGCAGCTTAACTTGAGCTGGGAGGGGATCTGGTATAGAAGTTCAATAGACTGGTCTAACCTAAATTGCTTAAGTCTGAAACTACATCCATCCAGGGCTATTTTAGACCAGGTTTCACCATTTTTAAACTGGTCTATGTGCACTGAACCTGTTTGTTTATAGGTGTAGACCAGTTTCCAAGCACTTATACCATATATCTTATACTGGATATTTGAAAATGCTGGATTTTTTAAACCAGTGAGGAGGCTGGTCGTGAAGGGGGGGGTGCGGTGGCAGAGGCTGTTCCCAGAGCTGTGGCCGCACACAGAGAGACAACATGAGGTGGTGAATGGCAGTGGCAGCTGCTGTGTGCAAGCTTCCCCCTCAGCATCCAGGAGGGCAGGGGGGGAGTGGTGGCTGGTCCCAGAGAAGCAGGGGGGAAGTGCTGGATATTTGATAATTCTGGATTTTTGATATCCGGATTTATGAGGTTATACTGTATAAAGAAGTATCTATGTCTCATTCACGTCCTCCAACATCTTTTGGGAGAGTTTTAGCAATCAGAACACATATATGCATATGTAGTTCTCGATTGATCAATCCAGGCAACAAAAAGAACATAAATTCCCAAATATCAATTTTAGTAGCTTATAATATTTTCTGGTACAGATATGCATCACGTTGGATAATATTCTCTGGGAGTATCTAGTTCATCCATTTTATGCCAATGCTCCACTTCTCTTTCCCCCCAAGTATCATGTTAATGACCATCAGCCATTCTTAACAAACCCAAAACAATTACCTTAACATGCCTTACTAAGCAAGCCATGATTAATATGTTAATTGGGCAGTTCTTCCCAGCTGACTTCCAAACCCACAACAGTGAAACTTTATTTCGATAAAGGATATGAGGCAGAAATTACAGTACTTATATAAAGGTAAAATATAGAATTAAAAACTAGGTATGCTACACCTATTTGCTGTAGTCCTGTACATAAACAAACAAGTTCTCTAGGAATTTGCAAGTGTGAATTTAACTTAATGTGATGACATTAGTTAGAATACTGATTTAGTGCAAACTATGATATCTAAAGGCTGGAATAAAAAACACCAGTATTACAGATTATAGCTCCTAATGCAGTTGGCAAAAGCTCAAGAGTCAGTAAATGTTCCTCAGCAATAGTGAAGACTAAACATCCTTCTCCCATGGAAATGAACAATCTTGGGAACTAAAACCTCTGAATAAGGAAGTTCTGCTTAAGTTTTCTCTTGCTCTATTTAATTTCTGCAATTTGCTATGAGTCGTTTCTTTAGATATTATTCTGCCAGTATTTTTATCAGGATCACAAGTTTGTTTTGGGTAGTATATTGTGGATGATGTTGCTTCGGTGTGGAAACTTTCTCCAGGCTTTCCTATTCCTGTTGGCCAGTGTGCAACAGAGGCTTCTGTCATTTATGCTATTGGCTGAGTGGCAGGGAAGAAATTGGTACAGAAAAATGGTGTTTTTTCAGGATTTTTGCTGTAGAGTACATAATGCTTAATATAAGGAATTCTTTATCGTGTTCTAGACTGTGAAAATGAGGAAGGTCTTTTTTCCAGTTTTCCCTAAAGCTGATGGCACTGTAGTTCAATGCACAAGCAAGAGCTTTGTCTAGACTTATATGAAAAGTGAGATCCTCGTTTGGCAGGTCTTCATAGTCTATTTTCCCTAACTTTCTGGGGAAAAAAAGTCAGCTTCGGCAGAAACTTCAAGACAGCAAAATAAAGTTCAACTTCCATTACTGATTGAAACATAGTGAATATATTTTTGCTCAGTATATTTCCCTTGATGTTATTCTTTCCTCCATAGTCAAGTTTGAACTTAGCCCCTAAATAGTCACCCTTTCCTTTTCTTCTCTCTTACCTTCCTTTTTTTATATTGAGCAGACAACCTGACAATATGTAAGATCATTTTCTATATGTTTTTTATATCTGTATTTATGCACCGAATGTCAAGAGTTTAGAAAAAAAAGAACTATAATACAGTATCTCAAAACAAAATGTTAGCTGCAGTTTTAGCGATCAACACTTGTAATAGACTTCATAAATTCTTCTGTACACAGAAATAACAAGACCTTCTTGAACCCTCCTAGTGATTAATTAGAAATCCTGTCTTACAGATTTTTCTCTCAGGTGTAGTAACCTTGTAGACCTTACCATTACGAACTAATAAATAAATGCTTGGTTAAGCACAAACAGGTTGATAGGCAGTGAAAAAGAGTGATGATCTTGGTTTTTATGCGAGACACTTACCTTGTCATTTTACCTTAGAGGACAAAATAATATCAAACAAAAATAAAATTTTGAAGTGCCAAGTACAATGAATAATTTAGAAAAATTCTGTCACTGTTTTTCCAATATGAATATAATATCTAAAGGAAAGCAATATACAACAAAGTATAGCCTTTACATTATAATCAGCTTGCAGTATTTTCATATTTTCACACTAGCTGCACTAAAAAAAAGGAAAGACATACCTACTAAAGTAGATACTAAACAGAATGTATAAACCACTAGTATGTGTGTCATAATATGTCTTTATATGGAAAGATAATGCTACATTTTTAACCTCTTAAAACACTATTTTTCAACTGCTTCCACAATACCACAATGCAATACAATTACCTTTAGGGAGGACAGGAAATGTCCCTTTAATGGAAGTTTGACAGTAAAAAGGAAAGAGAGAGAGAAAAAAAGAAAAGAAAAGAAAAAATTGCCCATTCTTACAAATTACCTGTAATAATAAATGCAATAAACATGGCTTGGCCTTGTATGCATTATGGTAATAAACCACGATTGCTTCTAACACTTTTCCTTTTAATATAAATCTTATAAAGCAATATAACAAACAGGAACATTAAGATCAGCTTAACAGGCATGATTATCTTTCTGCTTTCAGCATGTATCTCAAACTTTCTTAAAGTATGATAGTCAACTCAAAAGAATTTAAAGAGAAAATAAAATTAAACTGTGCATGTGTGTGTGTATGTTTGTATATATATTTATATTTGCCAACTTAAGCCAAGTTACTAAAATACAGGGATTTTCATATTAAGTCACAGAACTCCTTGATTCACTTCTCCTGAGACAATAAAAATACTGATGTTAAGTGATACAGTGAAAACTATATTTTTAAAGAAGTGAAGCACACTGCAACCCATAAATGATTTAATTAAATTATTACAAATTATTTTTCTTATGCTGCTAGATAGCAGGGTTTCAATCCAAGTCTTTCAGATCCCTGACACTGGTGTCCTGCACTTGAGCAAAAGGAGAAAGTGGCAGCAGAAGCAGGCTGCTGTTTTCTATGAGTTTTTCCCATTGATGGGGGCATTATACAGATGTAAGGATATGTGACAGGGCTGTAAAACGAGGAACACTAGGCACAGATATGTGAAGCTGGTAAAGCTTGCATTGACAGTCATCAGGAAACTGGTGACTTGATGCAGTAATACAGCTGTGATTATGTGGAAAGAGGTCCTATTTAAAATATCTTTACTTGCTTTAGAAAATACATTTCAGAGTTAGTGTGTTCATCTGTGTCTTGTTTGTTAAGTTCAGTTTTTCTGCTCTGTCACTCTGATGACGGTGTCAGGGGGAAGGAGAGGGGTGCAAGGGATTTTGTCAATGAGTCACAGGAGACTCCCTGCTTAAAACTATCTGTTCTGAGGCCAGCTGGAAGGGACCTTTGTTATATCTCCTGACCACACCAAGGGCTCTGACCACTCTGGCAGGACCCTCCTTCCCATTCCTTCCCCCCTCCCAACCACAAAATTTCCCCATCATTCCTTTTTCTCCCCTAATCCAGGGCCAGACGTGAGAAAGAGATACAGAGATCAGCTGTGCTGGCCAGATCTGAATGCTTTCCAGTCCTTTTCACCACTCTAGTGCTGCAAGAAGCTAGGGTGTCACTGAGAATCTGGCCCCAAATACAGACTGGGAGAATAAAGTCACACAAACCAGGAAAAATAAAATGCACTTTAATTCTTGAAGTTCAGATCTCAGAATTCACATGAAATCTCTCCTAAAAAAATAAGTAGAGTTCATCAAACAAGCTGGGAAAACTTGTTATATCCTGCAGAATAAAATAAAATATCTGTTTGTATTCTGAAACAGCATGAGATGTCAGGTGCTAAGCACATCACTGGGCCTTGGAAAAAAATAAATTTAAATAAGATATGAACAGTGCTGTGCAGTGGTAAGAAGCACATAAATTAATTTGACCTGTCAGCTGAAAGTTGAAGGGGGTGTGCCCAAGCCTAAATAAATCTTCATGCTGCTTTTACTAATTAACATTTGTAAAAATCTAAGGGTGTTTCCAGCAGGGGTAATACTTCATTTTGCCAGTTTAAAGTTCATCATTTTTCTTCCAAGCCTTTTTCTGTACCTGGAATTGTATGATAGTAATTAAATTCTTGAATTTGTGACAACATTGCCACATTTTAATCCTCCTTGTGTTTCTTAATTTTGAACTCTACATTTTGACAGCTCAACCCTGTTGATTAATGCCTTGTAGGAACCCCTATATGGCTTGCCTGTAAGTGATCTAATTTTGTGCAGGAATGCCTGGGCTGGTATGCTGAACCGATTCACCACCCAGGTGGCTACATTTGGACTAAATGAGCTGTGAAGGGTTTCATCTATGCCCATCACAGTCTTCCTTCATGGAGCCCCACAGTATGCAGCCACTGCTCCAACATGATTTGTCACAACCCATCAATAGAAAATAAATTATTGCCATTCTCACTTGTCAATGGGCTTGTCTTCACTTCAGCTGGCCTAATGATTGGAAGCTCAAAGGGAACATTTCCAGCCTTTGTGGAGCATGATTATGACTGAGCACACTACTCCCCTATGCATCTTGGCCAGTAAAAACATGTAGGGAAAGCAAATTAATTGGATGTTTTGCACGAATGATTAGAGCATTACACACAAATACTGCAGAAGCTTACATTAGGCAGTTAAGACTAGTTCAGTTCATTTATGTGCTTAGTATAATATTATTATTAACTGCTTCATTCAAGATTGTGGCATGTGTCTGTGCAGAGAAAGAATCACAATATCAAGATGTAAAAATACAAGTGACAATAATGACTTTGGCAAGATCAAAAATATTTTGGGAAAGGTGGTAACTAGAAGTAAAAGAGAATTCACTTAGATTGGCTTTAGAGTCAGACCTGTGCCAGACATTTAAGACAAACATTTGAATAGCAGTGGGATGTTATGCATAATGTAGTAGTGGTGATTGTGTTAAGTTCAGTAGACAAAAAGACAGGAAAATTATCACAAAATTCAAACTGACATCTCTGAGCTAATAGCAGAAAAATACTAGCTTTCACTTTCTTTTCTTCAGGCCACAGAAAAGAGAATAGAGCATGATTTTAATTCAGATCTAATAATTAAATTCAGAGATACTGTAGATCAAAGGGAAACTGTATTAAACATACAGGTACAGGGCACAGATTAGATGTTCTGTCCTTGATAGTTCTGTCAGGACTACAATGAGACTTAACATTTCTATTTTATCTGCTATATATAAACAACAGATCTACACCAACTATTTTTAATAGTGTTAAAAATTATCAAAAAAACAGAGGTGACCAAAATGGTATATTAAAAAGATGCGGGAGGGGGAGAGAGAGAGAGAGAGAGAGAGAGAGAGAGAGAGACTAAAAGAAATCACCTATTTCTTCTACTGAAAGTGGTACTGCAATTTCATAGACTCCAAAAGGCTATGAGTAGAGCAAGAGATATTCATTAGATAATTAACTTTGCATTTTTAAATATGGCCAACTAAAATACTCTTTAAAAATATCTGAATATTCAAACTCTAAACAACATACATTTGGCTACAACAACCAACGTGCCAAGGTTTTACAACCAAGCTCTTAGTCAAGTAAGAAGAAAATCAACTGGCATATTTGACTAACTTTTATTTACGATAGTTCTCTTTTTTAAAGGAGAAAAAGCTTGCAATGCATGGCCTGCATCAGGCTGCACTGTAGGGACCCTGCTAGACATTCAATTTAAGGTGCAATGGAAATCAGCTACAAAAATGTTACACATATTTTGTGGAATATTTTTGTGGCTGGTTTCTCATTTTGTTGCACCATTAATTGCCTGAATACGTGGCAGGTTACTGGTGCAGTGACAGGTTCATCCTATCATAATGGTAAAGTCTGCCAGGAACCTTATAGACTAAGGTTATGGATAAATGAACAAATTAGAACCTTTTACAGGGGTACCAACCTCATGCCCTAAGCCAGACCCAGATTTCAGGGCTGTTTGTGGGATGGATCTAGCCCAGGGCACGTGGCAGCAGTTCTGGCTTTGGCACAGGTCACATGGCACAACTTCAGCTCCTGAAGCCAGAGCCAGAGCTGAGCCAGAGCCAGAGCCAGAGCCAGAGCCAGAGCTGTTGCTGCCACCACCACCACATGTGCTGTGCTGTAGTGGCAGCTGTAGGTCTGACCCAGAGCATGTGGCAGCTCCAGCATGAAGTGGCAACAGGACCAACAGACAGGAAATAGGGCCATGGCAGTGGAAATGGGCAAAGTGGCTGGCCAAAGTGGCTGTACCTGCCCCCACTCACCCTCCTGCTGCCAAACGGCCCTGGATTCTGTGGTTGGCCACTCCCTGCAGACACGCCCTCCAACACCGGGTAGTCCACCAGTAGCCCAGTGAACCAGGTAGAGAAACTCCAGAGGCTATATATTTGGCACTCATGAGTTAAAAGTGATGGATGATTAACTGCATGTCAGCTGACAATGGATTGCATGGCTGACCCATTATTTTCTCAATTTATCTTTACAGAAAAGAAAAACAAATACAAAACTATTGTTGGATAAGCAAAGTAGCTGATGTGTTGACTATGGATATGAGCAGTCTCACTGATTATTGAACATAAGGTCATCAGCAACTAATGAAAGTAACTTAATTTTCAAACAGCCATGAAGATATGAATATATAAATATTAAACTATATACATCTAATGCTTTACATTACATGTAAAATAACAAATAAAACTGTCATCACAGTATGTTTTATATACAATTCCACATGCAAAAACTATGCAAAACTACATTAATCTGAAAAAGTCAAGAACTCAGAAGTTATGAAATGCCAGAATTAAAGCTAGAGTTAAAGTTAAAAGTGCATTTTAATAACATGAATGCATGTTATTTTTCCACCAATGCCTGCCCCTTTCAGTGCAGAGTGGATGCTGCTTACTTAATAACCATATTTCAATATTTTATTTTCTCTTTTTTTAACATGTATCCTGATGTCTAATTTACTATCATCTATTTAAACCCTGCTCTGAGGACAGAATTATTAATTTTCTCATAGTCCTTTCTATGGCAGTCATCATTATAGTATCTGAGTACTTCATAAACTTTAATGAATGTGTTTTTTCAGTACCCACTGTGATGTGGATATTATCTCTAGTGCACTGGTGGGAAACTGAGGCACCAAAAGATAGGTCAGGATCATTATACAACACTTTACAGCATTATACAGCCCTTTACTTACAACACAGTTCCAAATGACTTCAGCTGCAGATAGGAACAAGCTGAGAAGCTCTACTGCAAATCTGACCCCAGGTTTCCAAGCTGATCACTCAGAAAATAAATTTGGTTTAACTACCTTGATTAGCAACATATAGGAACTCCATAGTGATGGTAGGGATTAATCAAGTATTGCAAGGCAGCATTCAACTACTTTAATCATAAGACTAGCTTTGTTCTTTCATCCACATCTTTAAAGTTTTGTAATAATGAAGCAGGGGTTCAGCAGATAACAATGCCACTCATTAAACAAACACATTTTTTTTCCAGAGCCAGTCCAACTAGCTGAGTGGTGAAACCTGTGCAGTGAATGAGGCAAGGGTCATATGAAAAAAATGATACATGAATCTGTAATTAAGGACTGTATACTAAAGTTGTCTTTCTCTTCTTTTCTGGACAATCATCAGAATGTCCAGAAGATGGATCCAAATTTGACAGATCTAAATCTTGGCCTCACATGCTACTATTTCCACAAAGGTCTTGGTAGTGACTGGCCATTCTGCATCTTTTACGTATACTGCTAGTTGCCCACCTTGCGTCTGTTATCTTTCTGGTTTTTACAACTGCAGAGTCTGGCCACCTTAGAATCTGAAACCACAGACTGAGCTGTCCCATTTGTCTAGATACTGGTTTCAGTTTTCAGTTACATTTTTGTAATGTGGTAGAAAGGCAAGGCAAGGCTTATGAGAAGAATTTCTTAATCGTAGAGACTATACAGGCAGTCCTCGACTTACAACATTTCGAGTTACA
>NW_017729024.1:9753030-9754533 GCF_001723915.1 Gavialis gangeticus | reverse complement strand
TTTATGACATTGTTTCCTATGGGAAAATTGGTTCTGAGTTGCAGCATTTTGACTTAAGATGAGGTTTTCATGAATTGATTGTGCCGTAAGTCCAAGGACTGCCTGTACTCTTAAAATTACACTAGAGAGCAACAGATCTCTGACCAAAAACTAAACCTAGAATGTATCCGTCTTAGTCTGGTCTGATGCTTCCCAAGCCCTCAGTTTCCTCAGTGTCCTGAAGCTATGCAGCCCCTTCTGGGATTCCTATTTTCAGTTGGGTACTCTTACATGTGACTTCTTCCAGCTCAGAGAAGTGTCATTTGGTCTGTCTGTCCCCTATACCCTGCCATTTAGTTAACTTCTGCCTTGGTTCCCAGTCTCAGTTTTCCCTGCCTGGGTTCTGCATCTAGGAAATTCAGTAGGATAATCAGGGTTCCCCCTCTATTTCCATTTTTAGCTTTCATTTCTAATCATTTTGTCTATCTAGCTGGTCCTGGTCTATCCTTGGCTGTATAGCCTGTGGCTCCCAGTAATAATTCCAGGTTCCTTTCATCTCCAGCTACCCCAACTTCAATTTACTTTGCTTTGCTGTCAGTTTCCAATCTCAGTCTCCCCACAGTCCTGGCTCCCTGTACCCCTTCATCTTTCCAACCCCATGGATCAGGTCTTTTCTCATAATAGGCATCTTCTTCCATTTGGCCTAGACCCAGGTTCAAGATAACCTACAGGCGCAACTGAAGGGAAGAACCTGCTCAGTTGTGGACTGCAGTGTGTTGACTGTGGAGAGAGTCTTCAGAGAATTTAGCTGATAAACACTAGTAAGTCTCTCCTAACTGAATGAAAACTGATTTTTCAAAGGCCCCTAGCGAATATTACACTTAAGACAGGATTAACCAGTTATTAAGTAGTAACCCATGACTAAGTAGTAACCTGAGGCTGGGATCAGCTGACTGGTACTCCCAGACACAGGAGGGCATAGGAGCCCTTCAAGACTCAGGTGGGCTCCCAAGGCCGGGATCACCAATCAGCTTACTGGCACTGTGAGACACAGGAGCATCAGTTGCCTGGCTTACTGCTTGCCAGTGCAGGGGGAACTCAGGGTTATTATCCCAGGCTCCTTCTGCTCTGGCAACAGGGCACAATTAGGATCTTATCCCCAGTCCCACAAGCCTGCCTCCTACCATGCACATGTGGCTGGGCATGAGGTACAATTGCTGAGATCACAGATCATATCTCATTGCACCTTTAACTGAATGAATGTCTGTCAGCTGCCAAAGGCTTAAGAGTCAATCACGTTTCAGTGTTTTTTCAAGGGGACAGCAAGAGGCATATCCCTAACACAAAAAGGAACCCCATGCCAACTCTTAATTCCCTATCTAAAGGGGGGATATTAGAATGTTTCTACGTCAAGTTTGCCAGAATATTTTTAACATGTCAAAACAAACATGGTTGCTCGGAAACACAATTATTTATACAACTATGTGTGGTGCCAGAGGCCTGGAAGAGGGCCAACATGGTTCC
>NW_017729024.1:9750570-9752570 GCF_001723915.1 Gavialis gangeticus | reverse complement strand
GCCGCAGTTGGAGTACTGCATTCAGTTCTGGGCACCGCAATTCAAGAGGGATGTGGACAACTTCGAGAGGGTCCAGAGGAGGTCCACTGGCATGATCAGGGGGCAGCGGGGCAGGGTTTATGAAGAGAGGCTACGGGACCTGAACCTGTTCAGCCTCCAGAAGAGAAGGCTGAGGGGGGATCTAGTGGCCTGTTACAAACTAGTCAGAGGGGACCAGCAGGCATTGGGGGAGTCCCTGTTCCCCCAAGCACTACCAGGAGTGACTAGAAATAACGGTCACAAGCTGGCAGAGGGTAGATTCAGATTAGACATCAGAAGTGAATACTTCACTGTTAGGGCAGCTAGGATCTGGAACCAATTTCCAAGAGAAGTGGTGCTGGCTCATACCCTGGGGGTCTTTAAGAGGAGGCTGGATGAACACCTTGCTGGGGTCGTTTGGCCCCAGTACTTTTTCCTGCTATGGCAAGGGGTTGGACTTCATGATCTGCTCAGGTCCCTTCTGACCCTACCAACTATGAAACTATGAAACTATATATAGAATTATGTATACAACTATTTTTTTTACTTGTTCAAGTACACTATTTTTATTCTATTTTCACTATATTTATTCTATGTTCAAAAGTCTAACTGTATTCAGGAAATATGCTTAATAACTTAAAATGGTACTCAGATTAAATTGAGTTAGATGCTTATTGTTTACTATAGCAGAATTTTCCAAGAATGACCATATTCCAATAATTAGTCAGCCTCATAATATGACCAAACAGAATGCTAGATATTACTTTTTCTATTATATATATATTGTGCATAGATCATCTTCTTTTCATTAAACAGGTGCACTGGAGTTTTCAGTCACCTCTAATTATAATTAAATGCCCATCTTCTCATTCCCATTTTCTATACAGACAGTTCAGTCATTAAATCTATTCTGAAAGTATTTAATTTTTCTTCGTTGATGTTTCAAATTTTATTTCTAAACAAGTAAGGTAAATAGATTAATTTATTCTGGAAAGGTGCATATTCCAGAATGATGTTTTGGTAATACTATTGATATCAGAGATGATCCTTCTTTAATAAACTTTGGTCTTTATTTTATAACTTTTTAGTTCCCTTGAGTTCAATCAAGTCACTCCTCTATGTCTACAGTTATGTTAGATGAGAAGCAAGTCCCTAAAGTATCAAGATGTTATGACTACATGATAATATTTATAGATACTTTATAATTGAGTAAATTGAGCAAGCTGAACAAGTCTTGGCCAAATATCTCCAGATGTGAAGAGCTGTTGAAAGACAAAATTCATAATCCTAAATGAAACTCAGTGCTAAGTGAACTAAAAAATTATAACTACATTTAGATGTTCAAACTGAGACAACTTTCATGAGCCTCATTTCTAGTAGATAAGTGGCTTCATCTACCATCTGAAAATCAGGCCTACTGGAAGCATCTGAATTTTGACACCTAGAAATGACCCAGTAAAATTTACTAGTCAAGTTTGAAAATTTAGGGTAACATAACACTTATTTACTCAAATAATAGTGGGCAACAGATAGTAGGAGAGTAATGATTGTTTGTATTAATAAAGTTGCATTTAGTTGAGGTAATGCAAGTAACATGATCAGGTGTTTTGGTCAACTTTGATCCAGCTGAAATATTGAATCTAATCTTTGGCCTGGGTAATTGTAGTACCCTGCCTTCAATTATTGGTCAAGCGCTTAGGATCACAGGACTTTAGAATAATAGGGCTGTTGAGGATGATGAGCCAAACAGTTATGTATCTAGCTTATAGTACTTTCAACTAGTCTGTATTTCCTTAGCTTGTTTATGAGAATGTTGAGAGCCAGAGTCAAAAGCTTTGGTAAAGTCAAGTTACATCATACCCACTGATCTCCTCAAAACCACAGAGCCTTGCACCTTATCACAGAAGAAAATCAGGTTGGTCAAGCATGATTTACTCTTGGTGAATCCATGCTGACTACTGTTGATCACCATGTCCTTTTCT
>NW_017729024.1:9698326-9745570 GCF_001723915.1 Gavialis gangeticus | reverse complement strand
GTATATCTAAGTACTTTCAACTAGTCTGTATTTCCTTAGCTTGTTTATGAGAATGTTGAGAGCCAGAGTCAAAAGCTTTGGTAAAGTCAAGTTACATCATACCCACTGATCTCCTCAAAACCACAGAGCCTTGCACCTTATCACAGAAGAAAATCAGGTTGGTCAAGCATGATTTACTCTTGGTGAATCCATGCTGACTACTGTTGATCACCATGTCCTTTTCTAGGTGCTTCACAACAGATACCTTAAAGACCTGCTCCATGATCTTTCTAGGTATCAAGGCCAGGCTGACTGGTCTAGAGAGCCCCACATTCTCCTTCTCTGTGTTACATGGGCACTATATTTGTCTTTTTCCAATCATCCAGGACTTCTATGACCTCCAGGAGTTTTCGAAGAGAACAGCCCATGGCTCTGAAATTACCTCAACCAATTCTTTCAGTACCCTAGGTTGCATTCCATACAGCCCTGGTGACTTGAAAGCATTTAGTTTTTCTAAGTAATCCCCAACTTATTCTTCTGCTACTCCAGACTGTTTGTCTCCTTATCCATTTTGTTGCCAACTGTACTCATCTTCTGGCAGCTGCCATAGTTGTGAAGACCAAAATTAAAAAAGTAGATTATCTTCTACATTCCTTAAGGGACCTATGGTTTCTCTAGTCTTCCTCTTACTTTTGACTTGCTTTTCAAGAAAGCAGCAAATAAAAGTTAAAATAGCCATCAATACACTGAGGATAGAATTTTCAGAAGTGTTTCAAAAAATAACATTCAACCTTGGGCATTTGGCTTTAAGAATCTGCTGTAAGAAATTGTGGCAGCACAAGGCATCCCTGTAGACTGGACCTTCTAAGTATTAAATGACTTTGGCAGATTCACTTTAGCCAGCCTGATGCTACCTGCTCCCCTCTAGGTACAGTATCACACAGATCCACCCAATCTATCTCCCCCCCATAATGAAAGCCATTTGACTTAAGCCACAGACTCTAGATTCACCTCTTCTAATAATCAATATTAATATTTCTGTGCACTTTACTATCCTTATTACTAATCAAAGCCTTGTAAACCTGCCTTAGGGAAAGTCAACTGTTAAGTCATTTTACAAATAAGAAAACTATTAAGCTGCACAGGTCAGGAAGAGCTGTAAATAATAAGTATTTTTATATAGTACCATTCTTCAGTAGATCTCATACCGTTTTACATAAGAAGCATCTAATATGATAAAAGCCTTAGCCTGTCTGTCTGTCTGTAAGACTTTATTCACACTCTGATTGGTTGTCTTGGCAGCCAATCACAATATGCTTATTGAAACAACCAATCAGAGTGCTCTACACAAACAGACACACTCAGCGGAGTGCTGTCATGACAGCGGGAACTGAGAGACTGGAGTGGGAGGGGGGGTGAGGCCAGCTCCTTGGCAGCAAAGAGGGATGGTGGAGACAAACTGGGACAGTGGAGCGTCACCATGACGGTGAGGATGGAGGGGATGGAGTGAGGGGCAAGGCCAGCGGTGCTGGACTCCCCTCCCCACCCCACCCTGGTCCTTGGAGACAGCAACGTGGGGTGCTGGTGGCACAGCGCTGGTCTCACCCCTCTCACTCCAGCCTCACCACCACTGCTGGGCCCTGACAAAAGCCATGGGGGGGTGGGGAGGTCGTGGGAGGGAAGCAGGAATGGGAGGGGGGGCATAGTGGCGGTGCACCACCATTGCTGGGCCCTGAGAATAGCTGGGAGGGAGGGATGGGAGCCGGGGGGAAGGGGTTGTGCATGGCTGGATGCACAGTGGCAGCAGTATAAGGTGCTGGGTGGCAGCTGTGGCAGCCATGTGAAAGCTTCCCTCTCTCTCCTGCACCTGGGAGGTGGCAGCACCGTGGTGTGGAGCGGCAAGATGTGGGGGGGTGCATATGGCCAGAGGCAGAGTGGTGCCAGTGCGGGGTGGTCAGTGGCAGCACTCCCTCCTCATCTACCCTCCCCCAGCCGGTCATTCTTGATGAGCAATTGGCTAGTGTTTATAACATTGCTTTTCAGAATGAATCTGCTAAATCTGTATTCTGTGCTAGGCTGTCTATACCTCCTTGTCTAACTTGATACCAGTATTCCACTGCTCTGCAAGCATTGTGTAACTCACTGACACAGGAAGCACAGCTACATGTGCAATTAATGTGTTTGAATAAACTCCAGTGCAGTTTGTGTTGGAGTTTATTTCTCCCAGGTGCAGCATTTACATTTGTACCCGGGACCGCAGCACACTGAGCCAGGGTGGTGCCTTCATGCCCCAGCCAGCCCCGGTCACCATCTACATTTGTAAATAACTCCGCCACAGGATAGTACTTGTGTCGGGCAGTACTATCCTATGGTGGAGTTAATTAGTTTACTCTGGCCTAATAATGCTGCACATGTAAAGGTCACAATTTACTGCATAGCTAATTAGTCAATTCCACTTAACAATTAGTTAATCAGCTCCACAGTGAAGTGCGCATGTAGATGCCCCCAATTTGTACAATATTCCTATGTATGGGCTAGTTCATAAAGGATATCTACTTGATTTCATCACCAGTTGCTCTTCTAGCTCAAGCAATGAAGGTCTTGACTGAAATTTGAAGATCCTGGTTTCAAACCTTACCGACAACCCATGTTGAAAGACACAGTATTTGCTCACACAATTAAAGACCATATGTATGATTTGAAGGTTACTAAAACCAGTTGGAACTATAGGGGCAATTTTGGTTTAAATCTGGGCTTCTAGTAATGCAGTACAGCTTAGAAGAATGCTGGGGTGATATTAAAATGTAGCCTATGCATTAGTATATTTTGTTAGAGATTAATAGGTACTGCCAGCAAAGTGTTCTCAGCAAAGTCATGTTCCCCTGACCCTTACTAGGAAGAGATTCTCTGAAGCATACTTTCCCCTTGTTCACATACAGCCAGATTTATTAACCTTCTGATTCTGCTGCAAAACTCATCTACTTTCTTACAATTTGAAGAAATGACAGGATCAAAGTGGGTTTGTTTTTCATTGGCATGAAGTAGTTAAGTTTTGGGGGCAACCGTTGTTGTGTTTGGAGCATCACTGGAAAAAGATTTTTTATCATTTTAATATTTTGATTTTTTTTAAAATGTTTTTAAGGTTCATAAGGTGCTACCAGTATTTGGGGTCAGTTCTTCAATGATTAAAAAATTAGTCCAAATAGAAAATGGAAATTACAAATATGGCTTCATGGGATACCAATAGTGAGATCTTAAAAGCAATAAAGCATTCTTCAAGAAATACTTTGTAAACCAAAAATTTTAGAATATAGTCTGTTTTTTTTCTGAGCAGAATTTTCAAGGGTGCCTGTTAGAGATAGATGTCCTAATCCTACTGAAATTCAAATTGGGGGCTTAATTCCCTTAAACATCTTTGAAAATCTAAAGTAACAATACTGCTACTAAGTGTATTAAAGATTAATGTTAAATGGATATATTTAATTTAACATTAGTCTTTAAAACAATACTGAGATCAAGCAAACCCTTAAATCAGTATTTCCATGATATGAAGTTGTACTTAGAATTTATACCTAGTAGCACTAGTCTTCTTAGTAAGAGCACAGATACTAAGAAAGGAGTTAATGACAATTCTCTTTTAAAGAATAACAACCCCTCTTTACATGAGACTGAAGATTTTGTAATTCACCAACACATGCCTACTTATAATTCTGTCTAGAAGAAATTTGCATGTTTTAAATCAGAGACATTTTAAAATACCATAGTTAAAGCCTGATTCAAAGAAAAGTTCTTTTTTGGATTAATTTCAGCTTCTATTAGGTGGCATTATTTTTCCAATAGTCTCTTACTCTACACTTCTCACTTGAAACAGCTATGTCCAACCTATAATTATTTTCTTCTAATTAGAGTAATTCATGGTTAATTATTCAAAATGATTCCTCTTCAAAATCAAACCCATTTCTTGCCATGACATTTTTTAAAAAGTAAGATACAAATAAAATATTCCCAGAATGCAAATTTTTGTAATAAGAGAATGCGTATTTTCCTTTCTTAAAATAGCATTAAAATCTTTCTATACTAGGAAAGGTTCTGTAACTATCTAAATCACAGACCAAATTCTTTGCCAATATAAAGGGCAAAAAATAGTATATGACTCCACAAAAGTTGGCCAATGGTTAGATTTGGCACAAGATCTTTTATTTGCATATCTCACTCTGTCAGGTGACTGCCCTAATGACCAGGCCACAGTTACTCTAAAATTCTCAGACCCATTGATTATATATATATATATATATATATATATATATATATATAAAATGCTGAAAACTAATTCATCAGCCTGCTTTATTGTGCAGTCCCACATGAACTTTTATAAAAGAGGGGCTTGCTGACACTGGGATCTTAAATTGCAACTGCACACTCTGATGAGGTGTTTTAGTTTGTGCTTATCCATGGCTTTTGTTTTGCTATGTCAATGATAAAAATACAATCAATGTTTCAACAAAACCAAAACAGACCCAGTTTCAAATCCTTTTATTCCTGGATATGGAACAAGAACTTTAACTTGGGTTTCTCAACCCCTAGGTGAGAGGCCTAAAGACCTTGTGCATTATGGGTTTGACCTCTCTAAATCTCTCCACTTTGTACTATACACACACACACACACACACACACACACACGCACACACACATATGTATATAGAGAGAGTCTGTTTCTTATGTAATCAGATGGCAGGAATAGCATAATAGTATGTTATTATGGGAAAACAGCCACTTTATAGTACAAAAAACCCCAACTTCAACTTGATGTTGCAAATATCTGGGATGTGCTCCTGGACCTGTACTGAAACCTCTGAAACAGAAGTAACACATAAAAAGTATGGCTTTTCCACAGTTAACAGGGAGAATCAGCATGGGTAGCACATTTTAGGTTTCTACACAGTTTTGGAAGTATACAAGCCAAGGCTTGTATCTACAAATGCTAACTTGGAAGCATGTTTCTACAATTGTGTATATGCAAGTAACACAAAAAATGTGTTGTTAGAGGTCTCCCTTATATTTAAACTCTACCAAAAGCCTATATGTTTTATTAAAAGATTTATAGTAGCTATTCAATGTTAACCCCAGCAGACACAATATAACATTTTGTAAAATTCCCTTATCTAATTATCTGCTACTTTGCCCTATGAGCTTCAAAGCCCCACTCTCTCTCTCAGATCCTGGACTTTATTAGTCATGCCCATCTGATCAGGGAACAGGAGAACATCATATGATCATTTACAGCTAAACAACAAAGTTAGATTTTTGAATAAATAAATTACATCCATATATTGATCTGTTTGCAATTAACCCATAAAGTAAACACACACACACAACAAAAAACTTTTGAGAAGATTCAAATAAGGAATAACATTGAGAAAGTAGTTTTTACTGGTTCCCAAAAATAACCATAAAAATGAAAAATTCACTGAGTAAATTACTTGTTGCTACTGAATAAAAATATGGTGGACTCTTCTATTTGCCTCTCCCAAACTGAAAAAGTCTGCCTGCTTTTTTGGTAAAAGAGAGAGTAAATATAGAAGTAAACTTCACTAACCCTCCTTGAAAACTGCCAAACTCACAAAATAAGAATTTCAGAATAATCACCATATTTACTTGCCTACCATATGCCCCTAAATAAGACATTCACTTTTTTTTTGGAAGGCAGCATGTAAGGGAAAAAGAAAGTATTTCCAGAGTCATGGTTAAATGCATGCAGCAACTTATATTTCGGACAAAAACAGGTATTAAAGGGTTAGCATTGTAGCTCTGGCCCTGGAGAGAGAACTCTGCTTTTCTGGGGCCAGCAGGGAAATAATAAGAGCAGCCATTTTGCAGTATCTATGCTTTAGTTCATCTGTTCCAACATAGAAAAATCAGTTTTGCAGCTTAGGACACTCACCCCAATTATGGAAGCCTGATTTGGGGGAGAAAGGTATGTGCAGTATGTGAGTAAGTACAGAAACTTCCAACTTTAAAGGGCATTTATAAAATTTAAATAGGGTATCTGTATTAGACTTCATTTTCAATAGGATGCTTTTGGCAAATGGGTGGGTGGGCAAGCAATCCTGACAGGAATGCTTACATTTGTGTCCCAATCTAATCTCTTTCAATAATTTCATACCTGAGCGCTTTACAGCAAATGCATTTCATTCCTTGTGTGCACTATTTTTATTCTAGGTTTGGCAGCTGCATTGATCCAAAAAAATCTTAAGCTTTTCTGACAGCTGGATGTTGTACAGGAGTAAGTATTTAGTTCATCCCTTAAGATGCGTTTTTTAAACTGAATTATTTGGCATCTTAGGTTGCAGTAAGTAGTCCCCTTTGGAACACAAGTAACTCTACTTTGCAAGAAATTTGCTTTTAGGCTCACTGGGACCTGTTTCTAATGGGCTTCGGGCAGTCTTCCAATTACTGTGCTGCTTTGCTTCACACCTAGGTTTGCCTGCTCTTGTACTTTATGCTTCCCCCATCAATTTCTAGGCTTATTCTCTCCTTTTAAACTCTCCTTTTAATCAGAAATGCCCATTTTTGATACCAGGTAGCAGTGAGTTCATAGGATCATAGGAAAATAAGGCTGCAATAGAACTCATGAAGTCAGATAAGGTACACATTCACTTGCAATGGCTGCAAATCATTGGTATGCTGCCACTTATTAAAACGAATATGTTAGATAATCCCTGCCTAAAAGAAAGACTTTGTAATGCCACGATGGCACTTAACATGCAATAAATTGCTTGAACGTGTATTTTCTTGCACTGTGATTACACTTAGTTTTAAGTTGAATATGTGACATCACTCTTAGCCTCCTGCTCAAGCAGGATCATCTCAACTAAACCATCTCAGCCAAGTGTCTGTCTAACCTGCACTTGAAAATTGCCGGGGATGAAGATCCCACAACTTCTCCATGTAGATTATTCCAATGTTCAACAACTGTCATAGTGAGAAAGTTCTTCCTAATCTCCAATCTAAATTTCCTCTGCTGTAGTTTGAGGCCATTGCTCTCCTACAGCTGGAGATAAGTCCATCTCCATCACCCTTACAATTAGCCTTTAGATATTTGGAGGCTGTTATCAGACCCCTTCTGTCTTCTCTTCTCCAGACTATTTACTTGTATTGCTCTCCACTGGACTCTCTCCAATCTGTCCACATCTTTATTGAAGTGAGGAGCCCAAAACTGAACACATTACTCCAGGTGCAGCCTCATCAGCGCTGAATAGAGTGAAAGAAGCACTTTCCTTGATTTGCATGAGACCCTCTATTAATACAACCCAGTATATTGTTGGGTTTTGTTTTGTCAGCAAGAGCACACTGCCAGCTCATGATCACCTTAGGGTCTATTGCGACTCCCAGGTCCTTTTCTGACATACTACAGGCTAGCCAGTCACTCCCCAGTCTATATTTATATATGCAATTATTCCATCCCAAGTTCAGGACTTCACACTTGTCTCCACCCAACTTGATGTCATCTGCAAATATGCTAAACACACACTCAATCCCATCATCCAAATTATTAATGAAGACGTTAAACAATACTAGACACAGCACAGACCCCTGGGGAACCCCCTCTTGATACCTCCTCCCAATGAGACATTGAGCCAGTGATGTCTACTATAATGATCCAACGAGTCTTGTATCCATCTTTACAGTAGTTTTGCTTAGTCTGTAATCCATTTACCAGGATTTAAATGATCTTTTCTGTCATATGGGCAGAGCTAGGGGCCTCCCCACCTGCTTGGTATTTAACCCCTAGCCATATTCAGAATAGCATCATTGCAAAACCTAAAGCTTGAATATTAATTTCCCTCCTGTATCAAATCCCAAAAGCATTATGTACACTTTACTCATCTGTATGCCCTTTCTAAACTGTTTTCTCTTGTTTCCCCTTTAGCCAGTTCTTTAGCTACTTTACAATTCTTGAAATAATCATCAGTACCATCAGCTTAACTAACAGTTTCCCATGTGGCATTGCATGAAATCCTTTTAAAATCCAGATCAATTAGATCTACCTCATTTCCCTCACCTAGAAAATTACTTATCTTATCAAAGATATCAGACTAGTCTATCATGATGTACATCTAGCAAACCCACCTCATATTTATCCCATTTTCTCTCTTTCTCTTCAGTGACTTTTTCCTTCAGAATTTATTCTAGAACTTTGCATAAAATAAATCTGAAGAATTAGAAAAAGAATCCATCTAGGAAGACAGATCTGGTGGTACTATTTTTGTAATTCTCTAGTTATCATATCCCAATTTGATATAATTTTTAAAAATCCTTGCTAAACGATCTGATTTCATGTGCCAGCTCTTTCAGTAATTTGTCAGGTTTCAGAAAGACTCTACTTTCTGTTTCCTCCAATCCATTAAGTTCTTTCCCTTGTTCTTACAGATGTTGTGCAAAGTGGAACTAGCATATATCCAAGAGACACATAATGAAGGGAAACATCCAGCAACACTGTCTACCGTAGTCTAAAGAAAAGACTTTGGTACCTCCTCTTTACATTCTGCTACTACAGAGTGTAACATCTAAGTTTGAAAATGGAACAGGCAAAGTAAATGGATGCCAGAAAGAATAACAGGAATTTGTTAGCCTAGTCCTAGAATTCCTGTGGCTTGCTGTAGGCAACCCACAATGCACAAAAAGAAAAATCAAAGGCCTTCTTGACGTGCTCTGCAATGGGGCTCTCGGAAACCACTCTAATTAAAGCACCCACAGCATCTTGCGTCTCGTACTTCAAAATGGTGGCAGGGGCATTTTAACTAATTCTCGTTTGACAGTCTTTAGTTAAAGCGCCCCCGCCACCATTTTGAAAAGAGGGGACACTGCATACATGAGACACCGAGGCTGCTGGACCATGCTAATTAGTATGCTCCACAAAACTCAGTTACTTGAGTCTGCTCCAATGCACTGTAATTACAGTGTGTTGGAGCACATATCCCACACGTGTACAGACACCCAAAGAGCTGAGAAATACAACACTCAAACGGACATTTATCCACACTAATTAGTGGCTAATTTGAAAAGCCCCCACTCTTTTGGACCCAATGTACCATAAATAAAAATTAACAAGTATGTCATTTAACAAGTTCCTTGAGTTGGCATAATACTGGGGTATGGATAAACGTCAGTTCATTACATTTAAGTTGTTGCACTTAGAACAAATAAACCATATTAACTTCACTTCCAACATGACTTCAAGGAATCATGGATGGGCAAGTCTAGTGTAACTGTGTCCCTTCAATTAATGGCCTTACAGAGTCAGACAAAACCTTATATTAGCACTGGAAGCTAAATGGGAGTGAACAGAGCTGCAAAATGCGTGAGTGGCACATCCTCAATAGTTGTCCCACTAGAGTGCTAGACTGTGACTTTTTGCAGAAGCTGTAGTCTCTGTGTTGCCACCTTCTGTTTCAGCAAATATAAATGATAATTCACCAATCTGGTGGGACAAAAATATCTGAATAGCTGTGGCTATATTATCAAATACTTGTTTGTGGAATATAACACAGCTAACTAACCCAAGATGCCACTTAGAGGATTCTGGGGTAATAAGGAGATCCAAATTTGTAACAACAAAATACTCCTGCCATTTTTTGGATAGTTCTCACCTTTATTGAAGTGCTTAAAGCTCCCTGGTGGTCATTAGAAGCATTAACCCAACTTCCTTAATATTTTGCATGCTAACCCGAGGGGATAATACTGTATACATTTTTTTTGCATATTTTGTAAAACTACTGAAGTAATTTTTTTCCCTTATCTTGTTATTTAACTCAATGTTAGTTAAAACTGCATCAAAAAGTGTATTTTGTTATGTGCTACCATTTATTCTGAATTACTTAAAACCGATCATTTCATTTTTCCTATTTTAATTAGCCTGCATATTCCAGTCCATGACTCCATGTGGTAGTTGTGGGAGAGGAGGGAATCACCATCATTAATCAAAGGTTCTGATTATGTTCTGGGATAATTTGACCTGGTTCCTTAAAAAGAAATTATTACACAGGTAAGAAATCATTAGCAGTTTGTAAAACATATAAAAAAGTAGTAAGTAATATATTTTCTAATTTGAACCCTTAAGCTACTTGGCCAAGAAAGCTGTATGTCATACAGAGCATAGCTAGTAAACTATTTTGCTCTTTCATAACATAAAATTATGTTTAACAATTGTTTACTTCAAATAAGCAATACATGTCACAATTTCTGTGCTGTATACAATCTATAACAGTCCTGCCATTTAATTTGTATGCCTATCTTTACTATAAAATTAACAATTGCTTATGGTGGACATAATTTCCACACTTTTAAATTAAAATTTATGTATAAAACATTACAGACTATAGAGTATAACACAGCAAATATATTAAAATGAGCAAAAAGAAGAGCTATTACATTGTACCAAATGCTTCTGTAATGTGAATTTGCTTTTGCATTACTCTCTATATACATATTATAGAGGATTTAGTATTCTGATAGGAAGGAAAACCGAAGGAAGTAGGAAAATCTACAGATATAAAAGAAACATACTAACACATACTACTGCTACATTCCCTAAAACTACTGAATCAATAAAATGTATGCACCTATGCCTTAAGGAAAAGGTAATTGCTTAAACTGTCCTTTCTATTTACAATTACTTAATTACTTTACTTTGCTAAAAATAAAGGTCATTAAAATCATCTTGAAGCTTGACTTAAATATCAGGACTAACCTGCAAGTTGTACAATGTTTAACTATGTTCCATTTAACGCATTTAATAGATGTAAAAGCTCACAAGTGATGATATAAAGGATAATTTACGCTTGCAATGCATTTTTGTCCAATTAATAGATTGCCTGTGTGTTGCATATTTTGCATGACAAAAGAGCAGAATATTAAACTGCCATTCATAATGAAAATGCACTTTGCAAATTAAAAGTGCCGAAACAGAAATTTTTCACCCTGTTTAGGAAATAAACAGTCCTTAACCAATTAAACTGCATTGTAATAATTCTATGATTTATTGCAAGTTGTTTAACTTTCAAAACTCGGCTAACCCATATTAAGGTCACAATCCATCATGTCTTGCTTGGAAAGCCAGCAAATAATGGCTGTTGTATTAGCTGCTTTTGATGATAGTATGAAAGAAGTATTAGCACTTGTCAACAAAACTGCTTACAACATAACATTAGCATGCATGGGCTGCTGTACCTATTTATTATTCTGGCAGCTTCACACATATTGTTACAAGCTTATAAAACATTTTGTCGGGTGGAAACCGAATGTACACTGTTTGGTTTTCTGATAGACTGGCAGCATAAATGTCTGGGCTGACTTAGTTTAGTTTAAGTGTAAACAGAGACACAAATTCTTCAACCTGTTCTCTTATTGATACTGAAAAGTGCTGAATTATTCAGCATCCAACTCTTCTGTTTGTGTCTATCACAGTTATCAATTACCCATCAGTCTTCTTGTCAAAACAGAATGGATTAATCTGGCTGAAAACAAGACAAATAAATGGATAGTATAACAGGGGTGCAGGGTTGCCAAACTGTCAAAGGGAAATCCAGGCAATGACATTTGCCGTCAAAAGTCGGATATCTGGCTTAAGTGAGCAAATGATTCCCTTTTATGAGCCAAGAATGCACTTAGCTTACCCTAAGTAAATTAATCTGCCAACTTTGCCTACTAATGCACTATCAACAGTGATAATACTCACTGTAAGTTTTTTGTTGTATTGCTCAAATTCTTCCATGCTCTAATCTTTTCTAAGTCACTTGTTTATATATGTGTATACACACACACACACATATATACATTTATACGTTATTAAAAGGACTCTCAATGAATAACGAAAGCCTTTTTAATACAATTGCATTGGATAGACCTGATCCATTTTATACATCTAAGTTGATAAGACACCAAGTAAATACTTGAATAGATGGCTAATGGAATCCATCCAACTTGTGTAAGGTCCAATCCTTGGTTTTTGCCCCTAACACTTAACTTGGAAATCTGCTTGGCATCCTCTTTAAGACCATCCATTACTATTGAAAAAGTTCACAAATTCATACTATTTCATTTGGTCTGTTGAGATAAAAAGCTAGTAACGTGACTCCTATTTGGCTCAGATATTAGAAGCTCAGATTGAGTCATGTCTTGGGTTTCTATCAGAATTTTTTTACAAGAATTTTATCAGAGATGACTCTATTCTAGGCCTATTTTAACTTATCATCAGTTATGACTAGGACCAAGTTGATCATGATAATATCACAGGCCAACAGACAGACCTGGCAAACCAGCAATTTAGTTTTAGTCTTTTTTTCACTTTCCATTATTCAGCAAAGTAAGAGCTTTTAATACAGTATATATTTCACACAGTGTTTCTGGACACCGTGTTCAGTTCAATTGCTGAACCATTTAAATTCATGGTTATTGCATGTAAGCAATTTTTTTAAGTGCCATGTTTAAAGTTTTAAGGTATTGGGAAAAAAGATCCAACAACATTTTTTCATACCACATGGAAGTTCTAACTTGACTGTAAATGAAACAGATTGCTCACTGAAGTCCTAAACAAAACTGCTTCTATTTTGGTGAGAAAATTCTGAGAGAACACAAGTTACAGTTCCGCATTCCCAAATCATTTGCTATAGTTTCTTCACAGTCAAAAGATGGTCAAGAACACTGCAATATTGATGAAATAACTTTAAATAACTTCTTTTCTAAAATTATTCAGTGTTTGATTGCAGAGATAGATCAGAAGACAGACTTTAGCAGTTGTTGCAAATATTGATGCACTTAGCTACATTTTCTGGGTTTTTTGTTTAAAAACAGTATCTTATTCCATATGATTCCAAACTTTTGAACATTTCAGAGGAGATTCCACACATTTTGGAATATTTTATATAAGAAATACATCTATAGGTGTCCCTAACCTAAATTTACCTTGAGTAAATTGATAACTATTTGTCACTTTTAAACACAAAAGGCCAGATTTTACTTAACCTATAAGTCCTTAAGGGAATTAAGACACCTAAAAGCAATCCTATTCCAACGTGTTTGAGTCCTTGAAAAAACTGTTAATACAAAAGGTGAAGAGGATCTTCTCCTCTTTGCTGTTTTGTTGCGATTTAGTGTTCCGATTGAGCTGACAGTCGGTGTGCATCTACTTGTGTGCTTTACTGCAGTTGACTAATTAGCTCTGCAGTAAAGCATCACTGTCTACATGTGCACCGGTATTAGGATGTACTAAAGTAATTAAATCTGACGTAGGAGTTTACTGCTGGGGACAGTACTATCTGATGGAGTACTAATCTACTCTGCTGAAATACACGTGTAGACATGGCAGGGGCTGGCTAGGGCATGAGGGTGCTAACATGTGGGGGCTGCCCAACACTTAGCCCCACACTTCAGCCCTCTTGTGTCCCAGCCAGCTCCTCTACCACCCAATGCCACCACCCAGAACCCAGGGTTGACCCTCAGGTCTCCCTGACAGCTGAGAGCTGCTTGACCCCAGCTCAAACTACTGCAGTCCCAGGCACATGTGCAGATCCTGTGGCTCGGAGCAGCTGACTCTAGCCCAACCTGCACTGAAGTTTATGGCGTCACCTTAATAGCATGTGTAAATGCACCGAGTATGTCACAAAAGTAGATGCATAGATTTTTCAGATTTGAGCACAGTGGAATGAAACCCATTTAGACCTTAAGATGTGGAAGAGAATTTGGCCCAAACACTACACAATTGACTTGTTTAAACAAGTTGATATTAGGTACCACAATTTATTGACATATGTTTACTTTCAGTATGAAGCATGCAGAAAATGCTAGTTATGAAGGTTATTCAAACAGTACGACTCAGCACTGTAAGATGTATGATCAAGTTTTCTACCAATAGTTTTAAACCTGTCTTGTCAGGGTTGGTAAGTACTGCATATCTTCTGCCCAAAATTTTTGTTCTCTTTGCTGAAATATGTTCTTTACGATCAGCAAAGGTATCATAACAATTGGGTCAAACTCCTCCCTGGTGTAATTCTCTTAACTGTTTCTAAACAGATTAGTGAGGGAGGTCTTGAGAAATTTTTCAGATTTAGTTTCTGAAGACAGGCTTCTGCTCAGCTATCCAATGGGAGCTGGGAAGGTCTCTCACAGGGGTTACCTATTTTTTGTCATAATTGTTATCTCCTGCAGCGTATTATTAAACAGTTTCCCTCCAATGACTGACAGGAACCTCCATCATTAGAGAATTTACCAAATACTTCAGTTGAAAATGGAAGCACTTTCATGTCAAAGGGTTTATAGCTAATGGGTACCACTATAATTAGAGTGGCAGTAACTCTTCAGTGAAAGTAGTCCCTTCTCCACTTTAAATATATCAGTGAATTCACTCCCTTGGTTTGATAGATCTTTGACATCATCTCAAGATTTAGAAAATTTGATTGTTAGAAGGAATTTGATCATTGAGCTCTCTGAATGGACTCTTAATGTGCCACCCAGTTTTCCTTTTCATATCCATTGGATTTTCGGAAAGAAAGAAGTGTTTTGCTACTTTCCCCCCCCTTGTTTCTTTGTGACATGAATGTCTCGTGCCTCCTGAGGCTGGGGGAGCATGGCAACCACCTGCAGGCGGCAGCAGCTGGGGGGTGGTGACAAGCAGGGGCAGCTGTGTTGATGTCGGCAGTGAGTGCAGGTTGAGCAGGGACCGCCTGCAGGTGGCTGCAGCAGTGCTGGTGATGGGCAGGGGTAGCGAACGCTGATCAGCGGTCAGCTATCACCTGCAGGTACTGTTGGCAGTGGTGGCAGCGGCCAGTGGCAATTGGTTACAGTTGCTGCCAGCAGTGTCGATGGCAAGGGGGGGGGGATAGTGAGCAGCAACTGCCTGCAGGTGCCACTGGCACTATTGGCGGTGGCAAGTCTCAGGGGGTGCACCGCCAATCTCAGGGGGTGTATGTGCATCCCCTATGCATTGCCAATGCTTTGGGAGATTGGTTGGAAAAACTTGTAGTAACCAGATTTTTATGTTTAGATTTTTAGGACTTAAACATGGTGGATAGGATCACATTTAAGCCCTAATATATGGAACAGAAGTTGGCCCAAATGGTAAAGACTGACTTGTTTAATTAGCTGAACTTTATCAAGTTCTAGTATCATCATCTTTCAAATTAGCAGTCAAGAGTGCTCTTTATTTTTAGTCTCCTGTTCTGATAACACGTGTACATACAATTTTCATTAAAATAATGTCTTGCCTGTATTAACATGACTTCAAAAGATAAATAGCTGCCAATCTAGACTTGCTTCTTTTCTAAAGAGGCAAATTTCTGATTTAGATATGATGACTGACTTTCTATTTTAGGGCTCAATCATAACAAAGAAACCTATTCCTGGAAAGCTATCCAGAACTCAATTTCACCCAGGAAAAAGATAGGATCTGCTTTGATTTTTATTCTGTGATTCAGAAAAATTATAGAAAGACCTTAAAATTAGTTAATAAAGCCCATCAGTGAATTCTTGTTCTTGTCTGGGAATACAGGGCAGACAAAAATCAGCCCCAAGGGGGCAGCTGGACACACCTTGACACAGGAGAATCTCTGGATGAAAAAGCCCAGGTAACTGACTGTATCTTACATATTTTTGGAGCCCATGCTGGGAAAAATAATGCACTTAAACCACTGTGTTTTAATTAATTCTATCCAGTGTAATGTAATGATCCTATGGTTACTTATCAGCATAATTCAGAGCAGCCCTTAAATTCTTTTAAAAGGTACTACTGATTTGCTTGGCCCCAGGGCTGCTCCTGAGCATCAGAGAAGTCTAAAATGACTAAGAGTCATATTTGCTTCATGTTTTATGTAGCTGTGGGCTGAATCCAAATAGTTTGTATTGATCTCCTTTTCCATCAGTTAACTGATCTAGCTTGACTCCACTAGAGTATAAAGTACCACCTATCAACAAACATAACCTTCAGCAAATACAGTCTAACCCAAGACTCTCACACTCTCCATCTAAATCATCCAAATTAATATTTTTTATAATTAAGTTATTGTGTACAAAAATATTAAAGAGTCTTTGCTGGCTTACCAGGAATTTGCAGTAATCTTCTGAAGGGGAAAGGCAAATCACAACTGAAAACTGAAAATCAAGGTCTGTGCTGAACATAGATTGTGGGGGAAGAAGTATGCAGCACAGAAATAATTTTAAGGTGCTTTATAATAACTGCCAAGCAGTATATTGTTTCAACTTTAATGATTACTAAGTCAGCATATTGGTCACAAATGTACCCATGTGCTACTAGCCTCATTTTTAGGTAAAGTATATTGCACTTGTAGTAAGTCCTTCATCCCTACTACCTTGATATACATGCAAAACTTTTGTTAGAACATTTTGACATGTAAAAACCTTTTAAGTTTCTTGACTGTATGCATGGTATTCTAAATTTTGTCTACACAATTAAGACCTGAGCAGAGTGCTGTAATATTGAGGCATTCCTGTTTCCAATACCCAACCTGGCTCATTTAGAATTAGCTTGGGTATTTCTACATACCACTGCTGTGTGCTATAAAGACAAACCCATATAATAACTAGCAAATTGCCCATCAAGAATGATTGCAGGGACAGAGGGAAAGGAGGGGAGGGCGAGGCCAGCACTGCGCTGACACCGCCTTCAAGGAGCAGGGCCGGGGGAGAGGGGCAGTGGTGCTGGCCTCACCTCCCTGTTCCATCCCCCATGTCATGGCAGCGCTTCACCTTTCCACTTGGCCCCAGCCATCCCCTCTGTCCCCCTCCGCCACCACTCCATGCTGCTGCCGCCTCCAATGAGCTTGCCTCACCCCTCTGCTCCATCCCCTTCATCCCTACCATCCTAGTGGCGCTCCGTCCCTAGCGTCATTCTTGACGGGCAATTCGCCCCGCACGCAGCACTAGCCATGCCCCACCTGGAGCCATGCCCCCCAAGAGCATTACAAACACACAGACAGATGGACTAAGCCCCTTATATATATAGAATAATGATATCAGTAATTATAATGCTAATACTAACAATGTTGTGTTGCTGTTGTTATAACAAGTCTATTAGCTTGCAAAAGTGTTAAACTTAGTCATAACTTCCCAGAATAACTGGTACTTCATATTTAACTGTGTCTTTTAATATTGTGGAACCTGTCTCATTTAAAGTCTCCGGCTGAGCAGAATTAGTGAATCGACTACTTAGATGTATGAATTTATTTTTTAGGATTCTAAGGTTAAGAAATGTTTATAAAGTAGTTCTTAATGCTTATGGTGTTACTTCCAACTTAATAATATAATGTTTCATACTAAAACTAGTTAATTTAACACTGAGATGGCATTATTAAGTGTTCAGAATCAAATCATGCCAGTGGTAAAGATGAACGGGCACTTTTAATTGTAATCCAGTCATTTATGACATCTCAGGTAATATAATTTTTTCAAGACCTTTACATACATCTGCAAAAGGGACTTCATTCTGTGTACATTTTAGATGGCCTGCATGAGAATATAGTTTCTGGGAGGTCTACAGAAGTTCCAAAGCTGGAAAAGACTCGAGGCTTGCAGAGTTAGTCGTATATGCTATAAAACATCTGCTTCTTCTGTGGAGATCCTTATGAGAGCAGTGGCTAGGATAAGCCTCCTTACTATGTCTGCAGTAGTCCTTTATCAGCCATTTAATTCTTGTACTGGGACAGGTGGCACAGGTTTTCTGCTCCACTTTAAAAAGATTATAGTCCAACCTTAGCCTCTTCAAACTGTGTAAAATGTCTGAGGAAAAGCTCTTCATCTTTCAAAGGTTTTTTAAAAGTTCTTAAGAAGAAGAAGAATAAGACCATACTGAAGAAAATTACAATCACATTTACACTGCGAGGCACACTGACAGTTCAGTTGGTTGGATTAAAATAAGCTTAAAACTTTAAATAAATTCATTTTAAATTAATATAACTTATTAGGTTCATCCTGAGTCACAAGCAATTTTGGATAAAGAGGACAGATACATAATTCTCTCTCTTTCTCCCTCCCACAAAAATCTTTTTTTTTTTTTAAAGAGGAGGGAAAAAAATTCTTATTTTACTGCAGACACTTTAAAAATTAATTATCTTCTCTACTGTCAATACAATAAATTATATAGGGTCAGAACTAAGGATCTCTGGCATGATGCCTGAATTAAGCTTATTTTCATGGTCTACATTTACTCTAAGCCTAAGTACAGACAGTCAAAAAGCCCAAGTTGGAATTGATCATATCTTTGCAGGTTTCTAAGCTGCATCAATTGGACCAACAACAAACAACTCACATTCAGGCTTCAGTTGGCGAAGGCAGGCAGAAGCCTGCACTGGCAAGGCCAGAAAGTGGGGGACTCTTGAGCATGCCTCCCAGTTTGGCAGCCACTGTCAAGCCCAGGTGAGTGGGGGCCATCCCTGATTGGCTGCTTGGCACATGCCCCCAACCCCCGGGTGTCAGTTGCGGTGGGGGGGAGCCCTCTGTCCTGGTGCCAGTTTCCCCAAGTCAGGGTCTGCCTACATGCGGGTAGCCCCATGCCACAGGGGGTTTCCCTGCCCCAGCCTGGGCTCTACCCAGGCAGGGTCTAGCCAGCTGTGGGGGCCCTTGTGCCAAGGGTGATTTTCCTCCTGTGCAGCATGGCCAGCTGCTCAGCCCTACCCCCAGCCAGTCTCCAACCCATGTTCTTTCTTCCTGGTCCTGCCTACAGTGCTGGCCGAGGCAGGGGTCAGCAGAAGGGGCAGCCCCTGTGTTCATTCCCCCAGCCCCCCACTCCCTTCCCCCTGCTCCTGCCTGTTGTGTTGGATGGACCCTGGCTTAGCAGAGGGAGCAGTTGCTTTGTTCTTCCCTAGTCCTTCTTACTATGCTGGCTTGATCCTAGCTTGGCAGAGTGGGGAGCTGCCATATTCATTCCCTCCCCCGCAACTCCTGCCTGCTGTGCTGAGCAGACCCTGGCTTGGCGGAGGGGGAAGCTGCCATGTTCATTCCCCCCTACTCCTGCCTGCTCTGCTGCTCAGACAGTTCCGCAAAGGGGCTGTGCAGTTTGGCTGGGGCCAACTAGGAGGTAGGCCAGAGTAGAAAGCATGAACCAAGGTCCAGCCCACTTCCCTGCAAGGCAGGGTTAGCGGGGAGGCACGTAGTATGTTGGGATGCCAGAGAACAGTGATGTGAGTTGAGTCAGAAGGGGGTCTGGTACTGTAGTTTGATAGACTGGTTTAACCTAAATTGATTCAATTTCTTCATCAGCGATCTGGATGATGGGGTGGAAAGTAACCTGTTTAAATTCGCTGATGACACCAAAATCTGGGGGGAGGTGAGCACGCTAGCAGGGAGGGAGAGATTGCAGAGGGATCTGGATAGGTTACAGGGGTGGGCTAACAGGAACAGGATGCGTTTTAACACGGACAAGTGCAGGGTGCTGCACTTGGGCAGTAGGAACCAGCAGCACACTTACACAATGGGGAACTCCTTACTCGAGAGCACGGAGGCAGAAAGGGATCTTGGAGTCATTATTGACTCCAAGATGAACATGGGCCGACAATGCGAGGTCATGGTTGGCAGGGCTAACCGGACCTTGTCGTGCATCCACAGGTGCATCTCGAGTAGAGCCAAGGAGGTGATCCTCCCCCTCTACGCGACGCTGGTCAGGCCACAGCTGGAGTATTGTGTCCAGTTCTGTGCGCCCCATTTCAAGAGGGATGTGGACAATATGGAGAGGGTCCAGAGGAGGGCCACCCGCATGATCCGGGGACAACAGGGCAGACCCTACAGTGAGAGACTGCGGGACCTGAACCTATTCAGCCTCCACAAGAGAAGGCTAAGGGGGGACCTGGTGACTGTCTATAGACTCACTAGGGGGGACCAGAAGGGTTTGGGGGAGACGCTGTTTCCCCTAGCGCCCGCTGGCATAACAAGGAGTAATGGGCACAAGCTGATGGAGAGGAGGTATAGATTGGACATCCGCAAAAACTACTTCACGGTTAGGGCGGCTAGGAGCTGGAACCAACTTCCAAGGGAAGTGGTGCTGGCCCCTACCCTGGGGGTCTTTAAGAAGAGGCTGGATGCCTACCTGGCTGGACTCGTTTGAGTCCCGTTTCTCTTTTTGGGGTTTTTTGTTGTTCTCCCGCCCTGGCGGGGGGTCGGGCTAGAAGATCTACTAGGTCCCTTCCGACCCTTAATCTATGAATCTATGAATCTATGATTAAATCTGATTTTATATGCATTCAGGTCTATGCTAAAACAATTTCTGCCATTTTGCAACAAGTCTACGTGCACTGAACTTCTGTTCTGGTAACAGGTTTAGACCGGTTTCTGATTACTTACACTGGTATAAGTGTAATGCCTGTACTTAGCCTAAGGCTTTTTACTTTTATTTTTTTTACTATGAGCTTTTCCATTGGCTTGGTGGGAAGACAAATATCTGATTTTATAGCTAGCATTAATATCTGTTAATATCATTAGCCAGAGGTGCTCAACCTCCAGCCCACAGGCCAGATCCAGCAGCAGAGCTGTGTCATCTGGCCTGTGGAGCTCCCCAAGGGTCCAGAAATTTGACAGTGAGGGAGCGGTGGCAGTGCTAATTGCCACTCACCTGCTGCCAAACATTCAAATGCATTGGGAGCCCTGCAGGCCAGAAAACATGGTCTTGCTCCAGCATGCAGGGTTGTTCCATAAGCGGATCTGCACACAGAATCAGGTGCAGTGTGGGTGCACTGTGTATCTGGGGGTGGGCCAGCCTGTGGCTGGGTCTGAGCACCTGGGGCTGAGCCAGTGCATGGCCAGATCCATGGACCAACCCCATACGCCAACCTTGCATGGGATCTGACGTGAGAACCAACTCCATACCACTCATCCATCCTGCAGGGTTATAAAGTTGGGCACCACTGCCCTTAGCTGATTTAAGAAAACAGCAATACAATATTCTACCTATTACCCTCTTAGTCACAAATAATAATAGTTACTAATGGCATTAGCCTGTTAAAAATGAAGAACACAAACAGCATTAACTAATGACTATCTCATGTATGAGTTGAACTACTTGGGTATTTTTGATCAAAAGATTAATGCAGAGCTGACCAACTTCTGAGTGACCAGTAGCTGCACACCTCACAGCCCCTGCCCCCCATGTGGGTCCCTCCCACACATGTGCTCCCCTTCCTCATGGGTTGTGTGGACTCCCCAGGCTACAATGGGCCACGCTGCCTTGCCCCTAGGGGTGGCAACAGGAAGCAGAAACTGGGGGAGGGAGGGAGAGCCTAGAGACCTTGACACTACTAATGGAAGCAGCGGCTGGCTGAGAGTTAGACTGCCAGTAGTTCAGGCAAAACTGAAATTCTCCAGATGAAATATTCTTTTAGGAAAATCAAGATGAGATATTTCCTTTCCTATTAAATTGACTCAAATTAAAACATTTTTAACTGTCAAATCAAGTTAAAGTGCTTAATGTCAGGTCAGTTTGACAATAGTCTGTGTACACCTGAGTTCCTGGGTACCTTATGCTCCCATTTTCTTTTGTAGACTGGACTTTTCTAAACTGTATTTCCTGTGACACTCTGCAGTTTCTTCTCTGCCTGAACCACCAGTTCATGTTGAACCAAGTTCAAATGAAATGGTTTCAATTTTCCAAATATAAATCTTTCATTTTTGTTAAAACTTTTCAGAGTGACACTTTTTTGTTTCAATCTTGGTCAAAAACAAAATGTTGAAAGATCACAATTTCTCACAGCCCAGAAAATCCACTTTTTGATTCCACCTAAGTGTGAGTAAAAAAATGATATTCAGGAGATGGATATATTTGTTGTGCCAGCATCTTAAGTAAATATGCACCTTGGAAACTCGTTCAAATTCCCAGAAGAAACCTCTCAATTTATCCTAGCCCTGGAAGAATCCAAACTATCAGATAATAAAATTTTAAGAAAAGAAAAACTATCCCATATAAATAGTATAAATTGCTGTGGTTCCATTATAATTTTTGGATCTGGATTCCAGCCTATATATGTGGAGCTAATATAAGCCACCCTCATGGCTGCCTAGCAAAACCTTTCCACTACCTACATTAAAACCCCCTTGGGGTCACACCCAGGGACAGTTCAGCTTGCCCCTGGAATTTCTGCAGACCACCTGGGTCCAAAACTGAGTCTTCTTCCCTACCTTTCCCTTCCCCAGTGCCAAGAACTCACCCATGTACTGCAGGCTGCAAATGCAGGAAAAGTGGCAGTAGACGTCCCACAACTTCCTTTACCTGACTTCTGGCCTTTTTTTTGCAGTCTGTCTCTACCACGTGTAATTAAAGCCAACCACAGTAGGAGAGAAGCTATGGGCAGGTTTATTTCTAGAAAGTCTTAGTTCAGTCCCATGCTTTTTTCTGTTCTTTTCATGCATCCTCTACAAAGCAACATAGATAGTAAGGGATGGCTCAGGTTAATTGAGGGTCACTATTAGTGTACATCCTAAATACTGCTGTAGACATACTTTAGTCTTATGATAGAGCTTATTGGTTCAGATCCATACCCTCTGTTTTCTCGATGGCCTATAACAGCATAGCTGGCCCAAATCAATCACTGTCTGATGAATCTTATGCTACCCATGCTCTTTGCTGCCTGAGAGTTCCCTAAATTTAAAGCTACTTACAACTACAGTCAATTAAAGTTGCATACACACATTCAAATCATCCAGGACAGCTCTCTCAGGTTTGTTTCCCTAAGACAAACTGACCTGTACAGAAATTCAAGCAAGAGAAGCAATGAGCCTGCAGTGCTGATGCTGGATTGCCATGGGTCCCTAAAACATGCAAACCAGAAAGCTTTGCAGGCTTTTTTCAAGTTAATGTAGGCTGGGATGGTCAGAGTCAGGAAAGGTGGGGGCAGGGCTGGTGCTGAGCATAGAGTCCTCTAACCCAGTGGTTATCAAACTTTTTTGTACCAGGACCCACTGGTAAACATTGATGGCCAATCCCAACCCAGTGTCCCTCTCTCCCAACCCACTGTGCACCACCCGAAGGCTCCAGCCCCCCAGTGTGTGGGGCGGGGGCAGGGGAGGTGGGGGGGGGCAAGCAGTTCCTTGCAGGCTGTAACTGTGCCAGCCTGCAAGGGAAAACCACTGTTTCCCATGCTTTTTTCCTTTAAAGGAGAATCCATTTTTAAAGTTTGTTGATCCATTTTTAACGTTTGTTCATGACCTTTTCATATATCCTTATGACCCACTTTTGCATTGCCACCTATGGGCTGAGAAACACCACTCTAACCTTCCCTTCCCCTGTGGTGTTTTCCAGCCCAGCTGTACCTGGACAGGGTGTATGCTGCAGTGTGGTTCAGGCAGGGAACAAGCCAGGAGCACAACATGCCCCCTAAGTGTTTCAGTGATGGGCTTTTTGAGCCTGAAGCACTCAGGAAGTGTGTTTTGCTCCCTGCTTGGCTGGGACAGAGGCCTGCTGTCCCTCTCCTGTGGGAGGACAAGGGAGAAGCAGCAAAGCACACTGGCTGCCTGTACAGATGTTCTGTCTCCAGAGAGATATTTTCTGGGGAACCACATCACTTGGGTTGTTCCCAGGTTTCTCTTTTTTCCCCCATCAGAGTGGCTACTTTAACTTGGAGATAAAAGTTATGAACTTCTGTACACTCGTGGTTTCTCCTGAGAGATCAAGGACTCTCCCTGGACAAACTGGACACCTGTCCAAGCCCAATATCAGTGATCAGATTATGATAACCTACGCTATGGAGCGTTTCTGTACAAGCTGCCTCAGGACCAGAGGAATACAAAGATGAAAGTTGTGCCATCCCTGAACCCTTGTGTAGTGTGCCTAGGGTATAGTCAAGGATCAAGTGTACAGAAGTTCATAATTTTTATCCCAGAATAAAAGTGGTGACTCTAGGGAAAGAAAAAACTTGGGAACAGCCTGAGTGACGTGGTTCCCCAACTTTTTCTTTCTTTTTTATTTTAACCGTAACTATAGTTTAACAAGGGGTGAACATATATCAGTTACTTGCTTAATAATTTGGAACACAGCACAACAAAACTACAAAGGCAAAATACTAGCACTTTGCACTATTATCGCCACCAAACTTCATTCACAATACCATGTCATAAATGAGAAAATCACTTCTCTGATCCTTTGGTATGGACCTTTTTCCAAGCAGCCGGTTTGTCATAACTCCATAGAATGAACTGAATTTTATGTCGTGTTTATTGCTGTTTATATACAAGAGTTAAATTGAAGATTGTAGTTTGGTCAACTAATCATTAGCTGTGCCTGATTTATGGTGATTATTACTGCTATTAACTTCCCTTCATAAATGTAAGGTTAGCAGATAAGAATGAAACTATTTTTTCTTTAACCCTTTATATTGTGATAGATATATATATATGTCAAAATGGAGACACTAATAAAGAAAGAGGGGTTGTGCAAAAAGAGGTTTCCTAAAGTTTGTAGAAATAATAAAAATGAGCTCAGATGCAACACACCTTTGGAGGTGCACAGATCTTCCTTCAGACCTTAGAAAACCCAAAGGAGAAAATAAGATGCTTTTAGCAAATAAGCAAGAAAGTGAGCATCAGGCAGATTTGCATCTCTCTTCCATGCAAGTCTCATGTCATCTCCTACTAATTAGAAATAAACCCTGAAGCATAATATTTTTATACCTCCAAGAACCACTTAATTTATCAATAACACTTACAATCATGTGGCAATCCGCTTCTATCTAATTATGCACTGCATGAAAAAGGATTCATTTTTTTCAGTTTTGAATTTGCCACCTTAGCATTTCATTGACCCTGTTTTTATACTGCGACAGGGAGAGAACTGAAGCTCACAATACACTTTCTCTGTATTATGCATTAGTTCATGTGTTTTTATCATGTCTTTGCTTAGTTGTTTCCTTTCTAAAGTACTATACACATCTTTGCAAATTTCTCTGCATGTTCCTAATCATTCTAGTCACTCCTCTCTGAACTCTCTACAATATCCTTGTTGAAAAAGGTGACCATGATTGCACACAATATTTCAGATTAGGGCAACCACTGATTTATGCAGTGGCATTATATTATCTATATTAGTTTCCATCCTGTTCTTTATGCAACTCAAGGTTTTGTTTGTCTTTGTGGCTGCAACTATACTGTGAGGAATATTATGCCTTCCTTTTATTTTTAATTTGATACTATTAATTTAGAGACCAATAAAGTGTTTAAGGTGTTTAAATATTTCCCTCCCTAACTTAGCATCAGGGCCATTCAGGGGGGAGGGGGGGCAAATTGGAGCAACTGCCCCAGGCCCCATGGAGCTGGGCCGGCTTCACATCTGGCCACTCGCTACCCCAGCTCGCCACTACATCCAGGCCCCACACAGGCTAATTTGCCCCGGACCCCGCACCCTGCTACAGTTTTCTCTGTTTAGCATTTACCAATGTTGTATTTCTCTGTCACTGAACTTCCCTGAGCTTGGTGAGGTCCTTTTGAAGATCCTCACTCTTTTTTGAACTTGACTAACCAAACAAAATAAAAACTAAAAATCCCCAAAACATAAAACAAACCTACAAAACATAAAACCTCAAAATATTTAAGAAGTTATTTCAAATACATTACAAACCATAAGCTAATAGCAGATTTATTTGAAAAATCATAAAATACATATGTAATTCAAAGTGTTGTAAATCCGGTGAATATGCATTAGCTTTTTTCATAGGTAAGAGGGCAGTATACTACCTACTGTAAATGCAAATTTCAGTGTAACCTTAACTTTAAAACCATGTGCAAGTGTATGTGAAAGGTAGTGTGATACACTACAATCTTCCACATCATAGCAGGACTCACCATGCTGTTGTCCTGAGAAACCAGAAACAAAATCACAACCATTGTCTGTATGGACCATCGTCCAGAATCTTTAGGATGTCTGACCAAATTGTAAATTACAAATAAAGCAATGATGCTTTCATTTTCCTGCTTTCTAAATCCTTCCCTCAACACATGTATGCTTTAACCTAACACATGAAATAACAACCTAATCCTGAAACTTCATTCAGCTGAAATAAACAATGTGATCTGTCTTTAGAAATCAGAATGTATTCTCAAAAGCAACAGGCACTGGCACCCAGCCTTTTAATCAGCTGTACAGTAGCTTTAGATATCTTTAAAAACTTTAATTAAAAATAATGAATGGGCATATAGTATGAACAGACAGCAAATATCTGACAAGGTAGAAGGCAAGATATAATCCCGTAATATTGTTCACTGGACTAGAATGAACAATACTGCAGAGCCTGATTCAAACCACGGTTTCTTTAAGGGTTGGAACATATAATTGTTAAGCAAACAGTAAAAGTTTGATTAGAGAACAGAACATGCAGTAGTAATCTTCGATAACTATTCTACTACATTGTGCACATTAGCTTTAACTAATTAAATAATCCAGAATCAAAGTAAACTTATAATGGTACAAAAAGCAAGAAACCTGCTCCCTCATTACCACTACAAAGATGATTTTGTTTAATTGTGAATTTATCTGCAGCTCATGTCAATACATAAAAATCTTTCTCAGTTTTAAAAGGTAGTAAGTAATACATTACTTTTCAGTCCTTTCGTACTGTTACATTCCAACAGCTCCATAAACTGAATACCCTTTTTTCTGTATACTAACTCTGTGCCTGTGATTTCATATGTCCATGATACAACTAGGAATTAACAAAACAAATTATAAGCATTTCCTGTCTAAGTAAATTCTAAATACACAATGAGATATGCAGTGCAAGCTAAATAGGAGAGTATTTGCAATTTAAAATATAATTCATCATAATGAAAATGTAAAGCAGTAGTTCTGTTTTATTTGGTATGGCAGGTTAGGAATCCCTGTGAAGCTACAGTGAAGCAAAGAGTAGATTAATAATTTAATTTGGTTCAGAACTGTGCAAGTGGGGCACTGCAAGCTTTTATTCTGTAACCAGCTGCTGACCCTAATGTGGATCAACCAATTAGACATCTCTATTTAATTGTTGGGTGACCCATCTAAAACTCACTAGGAATTTTTATTATAAACAATCCTCAACAGCCTAAAAGAATCCTAGTTATCCCCCTGGTGGAGGTAGTTGGTTTGATAGAAGCACACAAAGGAGTTCAGCAAACGAAAATATTGCAAGATCATTTTAGGCTGTGTTCTCTAAAAGAACATCTTAATATAATGAGCCTTTTTTCAATCTCCCTTGGCGGAGCATCAGCCCTCTCAGATAACCCCACACAAAGCAAATACCATTCGTCTGAAGTTACATTTGCTCCTTGTTATCACAACTTATGCCACTTAATTCATTATTCAACGAATTCACTTTCTTGTTTATTAGATGCAAGGTAGCCGCTCATCCCTAAAGGCCATGTATGCAAAAGACTGCTTGTAATCCTGTCACTTCAAACCTCTCTAGGCTTTTACATTGCTTCAGGAATTAGGAAGAAAGAAGCAAACAATTTAGATTTATTCATGCTAATATTAAATCTGTATATGATAAAGGAAATGAGAGAACTGTTACATAGCTAACTTAAAATCTGTTGATACAGATCAGTGGAATATCTATATCCATGCATTTGTGAAAGCACATTTATTTCTGTACTGTAGCAAACACACTGGACTATATCTTATATCTTTAAAAGGCTTGATGAAAACTACTTGTTTCTCAAACTTATTGCTTCCATTACAAAGTATCTCAGAGCCCTTCTCCTCAAGTGCATTTGATAGACTCAGTGAACCCCTAGCAGCAGAATAATCTGCTCAAGTGCTGAACGCTTATACTGAACAAATTTAAAATGTGAAATCTATGGCATTAGATTCTTAATTCTTCAATAGTTCTAAAAGCTTTTGTCATACGTTGGATTTAAAAACTTACTGCTACTCATTTGTAGAACTGTCATTTAACATGCATATTCTGTACCATTTTTGATCTTTACTAACAGAATCGATTAAACATACTGAACAGCATAAAACAATGTTAAGTATCTCAACTCTTTACACTCTGCTCTAACAGTCATAGAGATGTTTCAATTTTCTTCTGTAACCTTATGCTGTTAGAATCATTAAAATGCAAATGAATTACTGAATTAAACACACTTGCAATACACCCTTAGCACAATTAATATTGTATAAAATTATCTGCATAATTCTGCACAGTAAGTTGACATAAAACAGAGTAAAAAGCTACAAATTGGAAACTCTGTAAAAATGGTAAACACTGTAGTGTAGTCTTCTACATATAGAAATATAATTGGTTTACTGTTAGTGCTTTACTTGACTGCAAACAGATTTCTAAATGTCATGCTTTACCTATTAAAATGCTAAATAAACTCCGCTTATTTTTTTATGGTAGCATATACAACTCTGGGATGTGGCACTGCACTGTATTATTCACAAGTTAGTAACAATTATTCTCTTGTTATTAACTTAAATAATAAATTAATAATCAGTGACTCAGCATTATTTCATCAACAAAAACAACATAGAGCATTTAAAAAATGAAAAAGGACAATTATGCAAAATAATGATAGACTGAAAACTTCCAGAAAAAGAGAATTTTCAAGACTGCCATTTTATACCTACAGCTGTTATTAATCAACATAGTTGCAAAAACTATTTAAAACTGTTTTGATGGTGGTTTAAAGGAATTTGTTGCTTTAGAAACATTTTGTGCATCATAGTAATTGTGTCATTATTACACAGCATATCCATTATGAATATTGTGATGCCTGAATTGATTCACCTGCATAATTAACCTCTTTGTGGTAGCTACATTTAGGTAGAAAATTATTATCTGCTACTTGGTTTACAATAGAGCAACTAGGAAAGCCTGTTGAATTAAATAAAATACAAAAATATTTTTCTGCCACTCAGATAGTAGTATAATCAATCACATTGTCCAAGACTTTAGAAAGCCTGAATTCAGAATTTTGAAAATTAGGAAGAAACTAATAGTGAATATTAATAAAATACAACTTTTTCTGTTGATACCAGATATTCACAACTTTATTCTTTATTGTACGATGCTTGAATTTTTGCACGTGGGAGATTTTAAAAGTCACCCAGTGATTTTTATAGTGCAACTGTATGCTAGATAAAGATATTTAAGCTGTCAGTATAAACTGCTTCTGTTTTCATTTTGCATTTAATTTCAATGCCAGACTCAAGGCATAAATTTTTCATCACCTGCAATGCTATGAATAAAAGATTAAAAAAAGAACTGAGAAGAAATTCTAACACATGTGGTGCATGCAGCACATTGTGCAGACACAGTGTGCATAACTAGATGTTTAATTTCCATCATTTTTTCCTACGTCAGGAACATTATTATTTGGGTTCATACATCATGCAGCTAATTTCCAGTATTTCAACTCTGCAGAATTTGAGTTTACCTAGTTTTGGACAAATAATCCATTCAACCCTCTTGAAATCTGGAGCAGACACATTTACTGGTAAATCCACATAATATTTTGTTAGCATAAAATAGAGGATGTCTCTTGCCATTGCACTATTTTATTAAAATGTTTTGACAACATATATTCTTGCTTTATTTCATGAACTAGCAAATGAATTAGTCTTCTCCTAAGTTCAAAGAACTAAGAATTACTAAAAATTTCCAATCTAATTTCAATTCCTCATTAAAGCTCACTTCATGTTTTAAGCCGAAGGATGTGATCAATCCCAAGAGGTGAAGTTATAAGCTCATTCTTAAGGCATTTTTTATTTAGCACTTAAGAGTGTTTTCAGTAGCACTCTGCATCTTCGTTTTTACTTTATTAACACTCAGAGGGCCACAGATGAAATTCCCTTTATCTCTCTGCAACAGTCTCTGCTGCAGTAGGAAATGTGCTGTGGAATATACCTATTTCAGCCGTAATGGCTAGCCTTTTATTTCTCAGCAAATACTTGAGATTCATAGCTTGACTTTCAGAAAGCAGTAAACTCCCAGGTACGCATCGGAAAATTCAGTCTAGTCAAAGATAATAATATTTATACATTGATTTTTGTCATTTTTGCATAATGTTAAAAAATAAATGTGTATCTTTATAATGCACTAGTCCACATATCTGGATTTTGTTCATGTAACCAAGCAGCACTGTACAATATATTTTATATAACAGTATTTTTCTCAAAAACTATGGCAAATATCAATAATTGGTAATGCTTTTCCATCAAGTAATATGGATACATATAAACCCAACAGTATGGCATTATGAGAAATCCAGCCTTGGCACAATGAGGGGTAAGAGCTTGTTAGCCATTAGCAAGGTGTATTTGCTAATGGACCTTGACTGTGTTAATGTGATGTACAGCTCAAAGAATTGGCAATTGGATAGAGAACGTTTTACCACTAGGTCACTGACTGAATCACCAGTTACTAGACTAGTTAAAGTCACCATTACTGGTGAAATTTTCAGCAGACTGTGTATAATGAGTTACTGGCTTTGCACCATTTTCTTAAGTACAGGTGTGAATTGATATTAACCAGGACGCTTGCTGACAACAGCAGGTGCAAAAAAGGATAAAATGGGTATAAATTTTAAACTACCCCCACCCACTCCAGAGTGACTCTTCTAGGGTAGAGTTGAATCATACTGGTGGGGCTATGTTGGGAAGTTTCCATAGGTGCTGTCCTTGTACGTTTTCTACAAACACAGAAGTATAATGCATTGTTGATGTCAACCTAACACTGGTTGGAAGCAATGACTTGGTTTATTTTTAAAAAGACTGCTAGGTCTATGGTAATGACGTTAATATGACTCCCGGTAATGCAGTTCATACTTTTCAGGCTCAATCCTGTAAGGTGCTCATTATGCCTGGTCTAACAAAAAAAGCTTAAATGTGCTTAAGTTCAATAACATGTTCAAGTATGTTTCTGGCTGGGACCAGAAAGTTCAGCACTTGCAGAATTGAACCCTTTACAAATTCAAAATATTACAGTCCTAATATCAACCTTATCCCACCAGCCAATTGGTAATGTGTGTAAACTGAGAGGGCCGTACATGGTCTCTAGCATAGGACTCTAGCTTTGGAAAGACCCATACAGCATGTCTTCCTTGACTTAACTTTTGAGTGCTACAAGATATAGAATTATGGTATAATCCATAAAAATATTTTTTATGATTCTACAGAGGAATACTAGGAATCAGGCCATGGTAACTATAGTATGAGGTTATATATATACAAAAACCAGCATATAAAGCCATGACAATTCATTTTCAAAACCTATTCCTTAAGAAGTGTAGAATTCAAGGAATTATATTCAAGCAAGTGAAAGCCACTGTCAAGGAATTGGAAAATGCATATGGGATAGTACAAGAAGAGTATATTCTGTTCTTTATCCAATATTTTAAATCAATACCAGCTTTAAAATGCACTGACAAGTACAAGGGCAGTATATTTTTTCAACATCACTTCCTTGGGGTAAAATAACTTCAGCATGATCTTTTAGATCATGGTCTCTATCATGAATCCATAAAAAAATTCACGGGCTGGGAGACTGGGAAATTATTGGTGGAAGAGAGTAGAAAGTTTATTATATTTTTAGTAAATAAAAATGAGCCCATTAGACTCAAGTCACCTTCCGTTTCTGATCATTTTTGCATTAACTTATTATTTTTCCAAAATGAGAGCATGCTGTAATTTCTACAGCTATATCTATATATGCCATTAAGGTGCTGTTTGTATGCATTCAACCACTTACAAACTGAACTCATGGCCAACAGAGTTGTTGATTATGTATTCTCTTTTTGGGTTTAGAATGTGAACTCTGCAGGCATCACCCACTCACAAAACAGAGGAAGTAACCTACTGATGAATTTCCAGTAGATGTTGTACACAACTGCCCTTTTCTTGCCAAGAGCACTGAAACAGTAATAGCAACCTAGTTACATGACCAACTTCAAACAATATTTTAGAAGTTTGTCAGTGGTCAACTTTCCCTCAGCATTTAGTCAGATTTTCTTGGTGTCGCTCATGTTTTTTATACCTGTATTAATAGACTCTGTTTCAATGGAAAGATATAGTGATAGGAACCCACTGCACAGAATGGAAAGTATCCACGTTCACCAGTTGGAGAACAGTATGCAATTACAGCAAAAGCTTTGTTACCCGGCACCCATGGAGAATGGGGGGTGCTGGATAACAAAATATGCCAGTTATCTGAGAGGCCCAAACAGGAATGTTCGCCTGTTCGGGCTGCCGCTTCTCCTGCTACGTTCGGGGCGTCGCCGCCCCTCCTGCCACATCACTGCCCCTCCTGCAGGCCCCGAGGGCCCCGTGCAGGCTGCTGTGCCCCAGGCTGTGCGGGCTTGGCGAAACCAGAAGCACCACGGTGGGCACTTCTGGTTTCACTTTTACCATACAAGCCAGCGTGCTGGTTAATAGAGCATGCCATCTTGTAAGATGCCGGATAACGCAGCTTGTACTGTACTACTATTTGAAGTGGATTGTGTTTATTTCATGGAAGGGACAATGTGGTTCAATGGAGGTGTGGTCATTCTTCCTACAGGTGGTATAGACCCCAACAGTCTGTTATTTGACCTGTGATGCTCTGTGCTCTTCCCTTAGATGTTACTTTTTCCAGACATGTGAAGAATGATTATAGAATTTCACCTTCCATTGTTACACTAATGATACCAAAGGTTATTTTTACCATCTAATTTTACTCCAGGGAAGTAATTTCCAGGTTCATTAGGTTCCTAAGTTACATTCAGTCGTGGATATCTGAATATTTTCTAAATTTAAAATAATAAGAGGAACTTTTGGCCCTATCTTGTGAATGGCAATTCATATTTTGCAATACCTTTTAATTCCTTAATTTTAAATAAATCGAAACAATTAATAGTTGAATATTTTGTACATCTTGCCCAGATCACTGTAATTCATTATTCAGAAGCCTTCATTTTAAATACTTTACCTGGCATTATCCATGCATTAAATTCCATCATATAAATATTGCAGCAAGAGGAAAAAACCATGCATGACCTATACATGGTATTATACAGCTGATATTTTTACAGGGCTTTTAGTTAAGATTCAGATTTTTCTCATTTTAATTATGGAACTGTGGCCTTGCCCCACGTACAGTACATCAGAAAGCTTCATACACTTGTATACACTCATTTGTGTGCTACCTGTAAAGATACTGTATTCCATAAAGTTCTTAGGCTAAACAGAATAATTTCAGGAGTTAGATTATTTTCTCATTATACATTAAGAATCAGGAACTCCTTGGCTGAAATGATCAGGAATACTTTAAAAAGTTGTTCTTAAAAACAGTCTAAACATGTATGCATTTAGTTCCCATTAATTTTCAGTGGTTTTCATTTAACACTCGCTTAAACTTTGAAGTCTTTTAGTTTTGAGTATTTAGCATTTCTACAAACAACAACAATTTTATTTACAAAGTTCTCCCCACCAGCCCTGCACAAAACAGGCTTATAATTATATTGTACCACTATATGTGATAATGGATTACACTGTAATATATAATTGCCACTAATTTATTTAAATGAACAATACTAAATTGCAACATAAAGTGTAAGGAAGTTGATAAAATGATTTTTCTGTATTACATGTCTGCTTGCCTACCTACAACTCAAAGATTTTCTTTCTTTCATAATACACTATAATATGGTTACAAGTGCATTGAAATTCATCTTGTTAGAATGGTAGTAATATATCCCACCAGGACTACTGTTCCTAGTAGCAATTTAAAATAATTATTGTGAGACTTGATGCTAGACATCAGGTTTGCAATAGAATTACAATGAGGGAAGTGTATTAGAGACAAAACATTGCTGGAAGAAAACTTCATAATGGCGCAATTTGGAACTAAGCCTCAATTTTACAGTAATAGATTCTCTTTATGATGGCACAAAGGAGTAAATGCACTTAGCAAATTTAAATCTATTATTAGTCACACTTTGTGGATTGCAGTGCAGAAAGGAGAAAAGAAATTAGCTTTTTAAGTATGTTTCTTATATAAAACAGGTTCTACTAAGAAGAACATTATACAAAAATCTCCTTGTTACACTTCAGAAATACAGTAAGTCTTCATAACTGCATGGAGTTAGGTTCAAAATCTTTCTAAAATAGTTTTGGATGTCTTCATTTTCAAATTTGAAGTTTCTCAAGTCAGTGTACTCTACATCATCAAAACACTTTTGATTCTAGAAACACAAGAAAGATGGTTAATTTGGTACTCATCCATACTGCTTACTGTAATCAGTCTCCTTGAATGGTGAAATATATGTAGTTCATTTTAGTAACATACTATATTTAATTATACTACAATTACAGTGAAGACAGTCTGCATATTTAAGCCTGTGGTCTGGTTCATACATCTAGAAGTAGTTAGGAATTTTCAATAACCTCTTTTTTAAAGGAAAACAATAGCAAGGATCCTATCATGGATTTTAGCAACATGTCATGTGTGTCTGAAAAATGATAAAAGCTTTCCTTGTGAAGGTTCAGAAGAAAATATGTTTTAATGTACACACCATTTTTATTTTTAACTACAAAAAGAACACATTTGGTTGCAGCTCTTAGTTGTGAACTACGTTTTTAAATAAAAACGGATGTGCAAATATATTATAGTGACTGGCTTGGCTCCTTTAATGTAACTGAATCTCTTAACTAATTACAAGTCTGTCCAAAGACACTTCATTTACCAGACTGTTAATGTAATACAGATATCCATCCAGACAGACACATTAGAAGAGAGTGACCATTTAAATGGCCATGTTAAACAAAATTAAAATTAATTGGTTCTCTTAAATTCATATACAGAAAAATAATTGAATTATCTTTACTTCTGTGTTTTTTTACTTGGTCATTTATATGGCCACGCTTTTTTAAAGTTACTTTTAAGTAGGCAGCCTATATGGAAATCTTCAAACTAGGTCAGTTTTATCCATTTCCCAAATACACTGATGACTACACTGTAAACTTCCTTGAATTAGGCTTGAAGAAGTTAGGTCATATACCAGAGCCAATTGAGTCATAGGAATACAAAGTTTCTTTGCTGCTTCTCAGCAAGGAAAAATCAACCCAAAAATGTTGGGCTGTGGCCAGATTGTTTCTGGTACCTAAGCCAGCTCATTTAAAGCTGAGCATCTTTGCAGACTGCAGTGTTGATTTATCCTGAGAAAGACACGCAGCCACATCTTCTGGAGAAGATGAAACAGATGAGATACAGAGCCAACTATCAATGGCTCACTGAAACACTTCAATTCACCCAAGGATGCCATATGCAAATTATTTAAGAAGATAATAAGGTATGTGGAATCCAATGTTAGATATCTTAGAGATTTAAAAACAGGGTGCATCTACAAGTGCCTATTCAAGCACAGAAATAAGGTCTACAGCTTATCACTCCAGAGCTTATTGCTGCTGGACATGTGTCTACGTGTGTGCCCGGAGCACAGCACATTGAGTCAGGTCAGAGCAGCCCCAGCTGGCAGGGGGCCTGGGAGGCTCACTGTGCTGAGGAGGGGCTGGCTGGGGCATGAGGGTGCTTCAGTGAGGGGCTAGCCAGCAGGCAGCCCCTACAATGAAGCACCCTCATGCCTCAGCCATCTGGGTCAGTGTCTACAATTGCACTACTGTGCATAAAAAAAACTCCGCAGTAGCGTAGTATTTGTATTTACAAGTACTACCCTGCTGTGGAGTTTATTCATTTTCTATGTCCTAATAGGGATGCACGTGTAAACACTGACAGTCAACTGCATAGTAAACATCTCATGTAGATGTACCCACAGTTACTTAAAATGATCCTCTAAAGGAGCAAAAGTTCATATAAACTGAGCTCTGTCTTCTCCCACCTACAATTAGGAAAGTGATAAAATAATTTCAGCATATTATTTGATATTTACTCATCAACAAGAGACCAATAATCAATACCAGTAGAGTAATCTCTAGTGTTACCAGTTCTCACAATCATACCCATCATATTGTGATATTTAGTGGTATTCCTAAAGCCCCAACTTCCTGAATGGAGAGACTGCAGGAGAAACTTTGTATTGAGTTAAAACAGAAATTCTGACAGCTGAAGAAAAATGTATGAAAACACATCCAAGTGCACCTTAAAGGCTGAGAAACCACAAGAAAAAGAAATGCTTTTTAAATTTTATGATTTTTAACTTATTTTCCTAATTTCGGGAGGTCTTGACAATCTCTTGAAGGGCTTGTCAATCTTCAAACACTTGGAGCAAGAAACACTGCCTTGCATAGCTTGCACTGGTGAAATGCTATATGTCAGATGCCATTAGCTCACGAGGGCTTGTACATATGAACAATTTACCAGAAAAAAAGGGGGTGAGGGTTTACCCCACACCAGCTGCTCCAGAGTAGCTATCCATATACTCACTCTTCTCCCACAATAGATGACTGCTAACCAGCAGCATATTAGCCTTCAGTGAAAGAGGTAAGGTACCATAGTTTACCTTGTACTAACTGCAGGTTAAGAATGTGTACAAAAGCTATAATCAAGAAGCAGCTGACACATAATAATACCCCACTTTCCTTTGCCCCATAGTTAGTTGATCTTATGTCTATCCCCAAGGACACTTAAATGTCTGAAAAAAGACCTGCCTGTTGGCATTGATCCATATATGCTAGTCTCATAGACACCAGTAAGATTTCTGCCACAGTTAAAAGCAGATCTTTAAGTTTTTCAAAAAACCTACAAGCAGCTGGTGCAGAGGACAAAGCAGCAGTTAGGCTAAATCCTCACTAAACACCCATGTTGCTGTATTATGCAGCACCTTCCAATACATACTAGTCACTTACATAGTCCAGTATAACTTGGCAACGCCTGTAATGCTTTAAAACTATTCATTACAGTTTCTAGACTGGAATGTAAGACTGTTTGCAGTCTGCCAAGTGTCTTAAAATTATTAGAAAATCCAACCCAAAACACTCCCTAAAAGACCCTCAGCCTTGACCACAGCTGGCTCACAACATTGTAAAGTCAGCCCTCAGTCAAGGATTACACCCATGCTGTGTGTCACACTGACTCTCTGAAGCATCTCTTCATCAAAGACATCAAAGACTGGCATTTCTCAGGGACTCTCATTCTCTACTCATTTCCTTTCTGAAATATTCAGCATAATGATTAGAGGTCGTCTACCTACAATACTTATTAGAAGGAAAACAAAAATATTTTGTTTTTTTCAGGCTAATTTATTAAATAAAAACATACTACAACAAAAAGAAAAAATTAGAAAATAAAGTATATTGTAACAATTGTTCTCAGGACCGATTAAAAGTATGATGCTTTAAAGATCACATATTCTGAAAAATATGGCAGAGAAGAAGTCTTCCATCACAGAAAAATATCATCTGACAGAAAAGTCCATGTAGATAAAAATATTTCTTTAGGAAAGCATCAGTTACTACCAATTCAGGACTATCAATTTAATCATATGCCTGCAGAAAGCCTCTCGAAAGACCCTTGTATTTTCCTGACAGTTTATTACTTTTCATTAATATGAAAAGTAAGATAAATATATAGCTTTCCATGCATGTGTTAATTGTTCCATAAAAGAAGTGGCTTTTCTGTGAGTACCTCCTCAAGACTAGGGACTTTAACTATCAACAATGTGGAAAGTAAAATCTACAAGTCAGAACTGTTAAAAAACTGGATGAGAAATTAACATGTTTGTTCCACTACAAATTTTGAACATCAGTTCAGTGACAGCATACATTTCTTTTCCATAATTAAATAATCTTGGGGCAAATCCAAATTATGTGAAATTGAGAACCCACAGAGCAATTTCTTCAGCAAATGTCAGAGGTATTAAACGCTATATGACTCAAACAAAGGGGGCATAATACATGCTGATTATTAATTTATAATTGGAATAAGGGTATTTGTTGTAGCTGTGTTGGTCTAAGGACATAGGCAGACAAGGTTCTTTGGGTAAATCCCATATCTTTTATTAGACCAACTAAAATAGTTGGAAAAATTCTTCTTTGCAAGCTTTGGGGTACAAACCCCCTTCTTCAGGCTGAGGAAACATCTGCAGTTGTTTTTTGCTGGTCCTGGATGACATAGAATAGAAGCCAGAAGTCAGTATGCAAGAATGCTAGTTAGTGAAAATGTAAATCAAGGCAGTCAATGGGTGAGAAACAGGTTGGGGGGGGGGAAGAGAAGTGGAAGAGGAATGTAGAACTGATGATAAGATGCAGCTGACAAATGGTAGAAAGGTTACTTGGGGTATCAGATGTTAGGTTATAATGTGCCATAAATCCAATATCTTTATTTAGTCCATGATTTTTTGTATCCAGTAGGTTGATGAAATGAAGTTCGTAGGTTCATCTGCAAAAGGTGTTTTGTAAATTCCCTTTGAGGATTACAATTGAGAAACTGGAGACAGAGTGGTTGTCTTGTGAGAAATGTGCTTCCACAGGTACCCCAAAGGTACTGTTGTCTGATAGACAAGGCCACGAAAACCTGCCAACATATCTCCACCAATGAACCATCACCAATTCTGGATACCTGTACCTCCAGAAATGTAATGTATCTCATCAAGTGAAGTAAGTGCCCTGATAGAAAATATGTAGGAGAAACCAAACAACAACTGTGTACCAGAATGAATGTACACTGAAAATCTATCAAAGACAAGATTGCATACTGGACTAAAGGCTGATTAAATTGGGGTAAAAGTGACATCAGTCCCTGTGAAACATCCACAGTTAAAATAATAATATATAATAAAATACTCCAGAAGAGCTTCAGGGGACAGTTAGGGTGAAAATTCTCTAACGTAAGATTATTCTTTATTGTCCAATCTGTGATTTTTTTTTTTTTTTATACAACTTGTAGTGACCACTGGTGATCATGTATGGAATCCTGATCTGGTATTTGTGACAGCTCCTACATAATTCTTAAGACAATTCTGTCATATGTGCCACTTCCCGTAAAGCCAATTATTAATATCAATGTTTCTCATAAATTGGTGCCCTAGCTACGTTTGTTCTGCATCTCTTATCTTCAATATTGTGGATATACAGTTCCTTTTCCATTCTCATTTATCCATGACTCTTCTTTCACAGATTTTTTCCTATTGAACATCACTGACCCTATATCTTCAGATCTTCAGTAACAGATCTTCACAATTTTACCTCTATTTCTACCATCATACCCCAGAATTCTATCTTCACTCTTCTTTTTACGTATCATTTGGATTGATGATTTCTCTCTATTATTTGTTCCTTAATGTCACGCTTTAACATAACTTGGTCCCAAAGGTGGCCATGACAATCCTGTGGTTGGGTGGCTCCTGTATTCACTCTGGCTGTATGGGTCCCTTTCCCTTGTCCCTTGCCTGCCATGCCTTGACACAATGAGTTGGTTTGTGAAAAGAGAGGCTGCCTTAGGGTTCCTGAGTGAGCCCTTGTCCATCCCAGACTCTGGTCCCCAAACCTGCCCCTCCATTAATAGATGGGTTCTCCTGAGCCATCTGTGCCTCCAACCTCCACAACAGTCACAACCATGCCTTGCAGATGTTGCTGTCTGATCACTCTCCCTTGTTGGGGTCTCAGCCTTTTCAGCTTCTGTCCCTTTTCTTTTCCAGGCCCAATCCCTGCCTTGCTCAGGCCCTGGACCCCCTGGCCCAGTCCCTGCCCTGCTTTGGCACTGCTGAGACATTCTTCACCTCTGACAGACCCAATCCAATTGCCAGGGCAAACTGTAACAGAAGAGTAAGTGTATTAGCCATAATGCAAACTATGCCCACACCAGGTCCAAACCTGAACAGCCAGCAAGCTGGTGATTAACAAGATTTCCCCCTACCCTGGGTTGTACTCCTCAGAAAGCCTTCAGTGCCTTCCCAGATAGCTCATCTGTCAGCCAGGCACTCATCTGGTCAAGAGCTCTTTCCTCTACTGCTTGCAGAGCCAGACTTCCTGCCTGGGCTCAGGCACTGGCTTTATGTGGCTCCTCAGCCCAACCCCTTCCTGTCATGGGACTCTCCATAACACACCGGGGTTACCAATTTAGGCCTGAGGACCAGGTTGCCTTCATGCTGCTACCCTTGCTGTTTTAGCAGTGTTCCTACTGCTTAAGCAGGGCTCTGCCCTATTGTACTATTGCTGGGCAGCTAACGCTGCATAGGCAGTCACTGTGTATGAGTTCCTGGCTGCCTATGCCACTGGCTCCCTGTTACACTACCTAAAAGTTAATAAGTTAATATCTAAACTGTTAAATCTTCTTACTCCTTATAGTCTCTGTCACCATTACTAAATCCAGTTTTCTCAGCCATGTAGCTTCATTGTATTGATGCCTCATCCAGATGCACTCTGTTGCATAGCCTCGCCAAAATCTTTTCTTTCCTTTCAATTCCTACTATTAAAGCTATTAATTCTTTTAGTGTAATTTTCCTCCCTCAGATGCCTTTAAAACCTACTTCTTTCTCATAGCTTCCAACAGTAATCTCTTCTTCAATGCTCTAAATTTTGTACCTAAATAGTTATTGTTTATAGTACATATATCTGTACATATAGTACATATATTAGTTTTTTTGCCTTCCTGGCTTCTAAGTGCCATGTTTACCATATACAGATCCAGGGAGATGCTAAGAATCTAAGTAAGCTAGGACAATGTTAATATCCTGCTCAATCAATTTACAGAAAGGGATAACGGATGGACACCAGCCATTTGATCTGATCCCTTAGGATCTCTGTCACACAATGACACTGTCCTTCAGGAAAGTCAAAGTCTACATTAAATAACAGAGACATTGAAATAGGACCAATAGTTCTTATTATTCTAGGATGGTTCAAGACTACCTTAGAGTTTCAAAGGACTGCCTGGGGGGAAAAAAAAAGAAGAGATTTGAATAGATTCCATTTTTATTAATAAAGAACAATTCTGAATAAAGTTTCCCAAATTGTTTTTCCAATAAATTCTGTCCCTTTACATAGCAAACCTACATCAGAGAAGAGATAATAGATCCTTAAGGGGACAGACAGATGTAACAATTGTTGTGAAATCAAAGATATTGATACAGGCTGTTATGGTACAACTGTTGCATGTGCACATGATCCTGTAGCAACATAAGTATAGCAAATACACTCCAACTTCAGTCCTGTTTCAAGCAATGAGGGATATGAAATAATTTACACTGATGCAAGATTATGAAGACATAAATTAGATTGTACCAGCTGATGTGCATTCCTAAGCAGCAGCTTCTTTTCTCCTTCTAAACTGGCTAAAATGTACAGTTGTCCATACCCCAAGTTTGAAGGCACAAAGCCATCAGTTATTTTACTATGGGCAGCTACTGATATCTTCTCTGCTTTTATACTCAGGTTAAAATACTTGCTTCCTATTATTTTGGCCACACATCAAAAGAAGAAAAAAATAGTTTCCACCATCCCCAGCCCCACACACACTTTTGCCCACTTTAAGATGAAATTTCTTGGAGTGAAACTTGGTTTCGCAAATTCCTTCTGCCTTCCTTTCAATCACAAACCCATCCCACAGCTAAACAGATCTCAAGGCTAAACTGATTCTAACAATGGCTTTCTTGGAGAAGTTATAAATTAGTACTTAAGTACTACTTCTGTATTGCCTCTAAATACAATGTATTTCCTTCTAAGCAGGCTAATTTCACAAGGCACTTTAAACTGTATTTTAAACACTAGCTTTATCTAAATATTTTATTGTGTGTGTAGTCTTGTTATTCATAACTTCAGAGTAGGGTCACTTTCCCCCCTTCAGGTGACTGCAAGAAGCACATCAATAACATCATTTATACTATGTGGATCATGCGCAGCAATACTTAACTGGGCATCTGCAATGCTTTCAGCCTTTTTGCTTAAAACAAAGTACTGCTTCTCCCATATAGCATCCTGATTAAACAAATTAACTATGGTGCTGACTGCAAATGTACACACTAGAGTGTAGGAAATGAACAGCAACAATGGCCAAGTCTGTATTTAATTTTAATTAAATTTCATTCTGTAGCTCAATTAATCCACATCTCCAAATGTCAGCAGGACTTAGGCAAATGGAATGACATCTGCTGCACTGCACACTGACTATAAAACCTTCACTGCATGCTAGTGCTCTGGAAGTATATCAGGAACAATGAAATATCTTTATTAAGTGTATAGAAATGTATAGAATTTCAAATTCAAGCCTAATGAAAATAACAAACGTTTAAAGAAAAGTAAATTAAGGTTATTTTCTTTTTCTAATTGGGCTATGTAACAGGATGGCATCTGAGGGCAGTCATGACATCCCCTAGTGACTGCCTCAATCCTGCCTGGCTCTTGCTCTAGCCTCTCAGGGTCTCACCCTGCTTCCTTTCCTGCCATGCCTTGGTGTTAAAAGTAGAGGGGAGGCTACCCTCAGAGGCTGGTGAGCCTAGGGTGCTCTCTCTGTACTCAGTTCTTCTCTTGGGCCCAAGTTGGCTTGTCTGAATTGGGGCTCAGACCCCAGCACCCAAAGTTCCACCCCCCGCCCCTCCTGGCCTGGGACTTCTCAGGCCCTATTTGCCTTAGGGGCTGAATTTGTGGCCTCCTTCCACCCCTACAGCCATGTCCATGCCTCACAGATGTTACTGTGTCCACAGTTCCATACTTTTGTAGAGGTTTCAGCCCTCTTAGCTTAAGTCTCCCTTTACTCTGGTTGCAGGTCAGAGATGGCCTTAGGAGTGGAAAAGGTGGGTGACTGCTCAGGGCGCCATGGTCAGGGGAGTGGGGGGCACCATATGCATGTGTGCACGCATGCACACACACAAGCAGCCAGTTTCCCCACTCCCTAAGTCAGTGGCAGTGCTACAGACAGTCATGGGCATGGGATGCAGACTTGCAGGGAGGTGGAGCCAGCCGCACTGCCCAGCCCACCCCCGTGCCTCCAGCCACTGCTCAAGAGGAGCTAGGCCAGGCAGTGTGTGTGGCTTTGCTTCCCTACTGGACTGCAACCTGTGCCCATGGCTGCCTGTCTCTGCCTACAGCTGCACCACTAACTTGGGGACTGGGGAGGCACCAAAATAAAAGTTCACCCAGGGCACCATTTTCCCAAAAAGCCAGTTCTGCTGCAGACTTCTGGCCTTGGCCCACTAATTCAGACCCAGATCACTTGGCCTCAGCCCTCTCGGTGTCTCTTGTCTCCTGGCCCTTTGGCCCTGTGTTGCACCTTGTCCTAGCTGCCCTGGTGTCCCTGATCCAGAGCAAGGCTGCTCTCAGTTCAGCTCCTCTTGTGCCCTTGACCCAGGGCAATGCTGCCCTCAGTTCTCCTCCCACTAAAGTGTTTGGGCGTCTACCCCACACAGCCTACCAGGTCCCTGAACCTGAAAGGACTCTATAGTGGGTGCTCCTGTAACACCCCTGTGGCATCCAATCCACCCCTTGTTGCTTCAAACTCTAAGTCTCCCTCTCCAGAACATCATATTGGTGCCTAGCTGCCTCCACACTCTCTGGCTCTCTCAGTCCTTGGAATACGTGGCATGCCTGCAGTTCCCACTCTTCACCAACCTGAGCTGGCAGGAGCTTTTCCCTTCCAGGTTCAGGGCTGCACTGCCAGTCTGTCTCAGGAGCCCAGAGAGAATCAGGAGCCCAGGCTGTGACTGAACCAGCAAGATGAAACCTGGGTACCAACAATTAGCCAACTGTCAATTATGTCCAGGAAACCAACCAGTCCCCAGCCTCAGCTGACAGTCAGAGGATTGTCCGTGCCCCACCTGTGGGACACAGTGACCCTGGGACTGGGCTACTGCAGTGGGATTCCAGGGTCCCCCAGCTCTGGGGAAACCTGTGTTCTACTCAACTCAGTGACTTACGTGGTTTTATAACTTCATGCACTGGGAACTATGAAGCCTTGTGTGCTGCCCAGCTGGGTGGCACTTGGGGTTTTGACAGGTCCTGGTGCAGAGAGAACCCCGTGTACTGGGACCAGTCAAAACCCCATGTGTTGCCCAGCTAGGCAGCACACAGTGTTTATATTCATCTCCAAGCAAAGAGACCCTAACATTTGGCTGTGATATCCTGACCCCTGGGTCCCCTTGTGCCAGGGGGCTGCCAGGGTTTTGTCAAAACCATGATGCTGCCACAGGGTTTTGACAGGTCCTGGGGCATGGGTGGCCACATGCTCAAATTAAGGTGTGAGATGAATGAGCCACAAAGTTATTTCACATTATATACTATAAATATAATATTATATATTATGTGGAATAATGCTGTGGTAATTTACTCTATTATCATACTTTAAATCGACTTGCATGTGTGACCAGGTTACTATTTAAGGTATAATTAACCTGTTAATTGTGTCTTAAATGTAACATGTGTCAGGGGCCTCAAAGTCAGAAAGTTTATTCTACTTTCCAACTTACATTTCCTGTGCTGCAGTTTGAGGCTATTGCTTCTAATCCTGCTCCTATTACCACAGAGAATAATCAATGTCCACCTCCTTTATAATCACCCTTTAGGTATTTGATGACTGTTGTCAAATCCTGAGTACTCCAGAGGAAGCCTCACCAGTGGTGAATAGAGTAGAAGAATCACTTCTCTTGATTTGCAAGTGATACCCTGTTAATACAACCCAGTATGCTGTTGGCTTTTTTTTGCAACAAGAGTACACTGTTGGCTCATATTCACCTCATGGTCCACTGTAACTCCCAGATCCTACTCTGCAGGACTGTAACCTAACCAATCATTTCCCAGTCTGTATTTGTGCATGCAATTATTCCATCCCAAGTGCAGGGCTGTCAAACATGTTGCAATCATTCGAGTTCAATTGGATACAAACGTGGAAAGGGTCATCATATATGAATCTGCAGGATTGAAGCTGTGGCTTGTACGTTAAGTCTCTATTGGCTTATTTATATTGGTGTGTGTCTCTCTGACCCCAATGACAGTGAAGTGACATCTTTCAAACCTAAAATGTTAATGCCATCACCATTTTAACACCATTACCATTTTCTTCTACAGTATTTAATACCACAACTAGCACCTAAAGCAGTGCAAAGTTGCATTTTGTATAATTGTTGCACTGACCTTATTAACTGTAGTAAAGAAAACAGAATTTTTTTAACTAGATGCTAAATAAGACCCAAGCCATGCAAACACTTACATATATGTATTCTTTTACTCAACCTTAAAATCCAGCTTTATAGCATAGTTGTTCAACCTGTCCTTTTATACAAATGTGAAATCTGGATGCTGACAGAGAAATGGAAAAAGGCTGCAAGTCTTGGAAAACAAAATGTTAAGGAAAATATTTGGTGCAGTACAAGAAAATGGAATATGGAGAAGACATAATCAAGAGCTTGTGGACCTTTATAAAAGCCCTGATATCTTGAGCAAGATAGGAGCATAGAAATGAAATGGGCAAGGCATATTGCAAGAACCAATAAGAAAAGGCATGAGAGGCAGATTTTGGAAGCTAGGGTGGAGGTTATTTATTAGGAACAAATCGTGTCAAACCAACCTGATCTCCTTCTTTGGGTGGGTAAAGGGAATTCTGTAGAGATAGTAGGGACTTCAGCAAGGCTTTTGATAAGATTCTACATGACCTGTTCATAAACAAGTCAGAGAAATGTGGGCTGGACAAAACTAACGTAAGGTGGACAGAGAACTGGCTCCACAGCTGGAAGCAAAGGGTAATTAATTATAAATGGATCCATATCACAATGGCAGGAGGTTTTGAACGCAGTTCCACAGAGGTCTGTCCTAGGCCCGGCACTGTTTAACCTGTTTATTAATTATTTGGCTGTTGGCATAGAAAGTTTCTTGAGCAAGTCTGGAGATGACACCAAACTGGGAAGGACTGTGAACATAATGGAGGGTGTGAGTGCAATTCAGAAGGATGCTGACAGATTAGAAAGCTGTACTGAAACTAACAGGAGAAAGTTCAGTGCTGACAAGTGCAAGATGCTGCACCCCAGGAAAAATAACCAAAAATACATATACAAAATGGGTGACACCTGGCTGGATGGCAGTACTATGGAGAAGGATCTGGGAATCTGGGTAGATCACAAGCTCAATATGAATCTGCAGTGTGATGCAGCTGCACAAAAGACAAATGCAGTTTTTGGATGCATCAGAAGAAGCATTAGATGCAAGAAACAGAAGGTGATAGTACCTCTCTACTTAGCGTTCATTAGACCACATATAGAGCATTGTGCACAGTTTTGGGCCTCCACATTTTAAAAAGGATCTGGAGAAGTTAGGGGGTCCAGGAGCAGGGGACAAAAATGATAAAGGGCTTGTAAAGCACAAGGAGAGACTGAAGAAGCTAGGCATGTTTGGCTTGCAGAAAAAAAATGTTTTAGAAAGGGCTTGATAGCAGTCTTCAAATACATGAAGAGCTGCCATAAAGAAGAGGGAAAATACCTTTTCTCTCTTGCTGCAGAGACCAAAATGTGGACCAATGGCTTGAAATTGCAGTAAAATAGGTTTAGGTTAAATATCAGAAAAAACTTCTTCACTGTTAGAGCAGTGAGGCAGTGGAATAGACTGTCTAGGGAAGCTGTGGACTCTCCATCACTAGAGATGTTCAAGCAGAGGTTGGACAGCCACTGGTTGGGGATGATATAGGAGCAGCTACACCTACGTTCTACTGTGGGTATTTCCCATGCTTCTGGGCTTTGCTGGTTGATGCATGGGGTTGGGAGAGAATTCCCTACCTCCTTGTTGCTACATGTGTCAAGGTTTTTTTTAAACCTTTCTCAGACGAACTGAGTGTTGGCTGCAGCCAACGCTGGAGATTTTGACTGGATTGTGCCAGTGCTCCTGAAGGAGGTTCCTGGCTCGAGAGTCTTGTCTTTCCACTCAGGATCAGACTGATCACCGTATTTGGGGTCAGGAAGAAATTTTATCCCATGGTCAAATTAGTATGGATTGTGGGGGTTTCTGTCTTCCTTTGTAGCAGTGGGGCATGGACCTCTTTCCAGGGATCATTTGAGTGAATATTAAAAACCTTTTATAGAAGAAAAACTTTGGCTGCCATGGTCCCCTTGCTTTCCATGTGGCAAATTAGGGTGTTATATTTTGTGTTGTGTCAGGGTTGACTGTGTAGTTCTCCTAACAGGTTAGATTATGGATTTATATAGGATGGTTTGGATAGAAATGATCCTGCCTCAGGCAACAGGGTTGGACTAGATGACCTCTGGAGGTCCCTTCCAGCCCTACTTCTCTATGGGTCCATGCATCAGACCTTGAGGCAGACCAAGGCAATGATAGGGAGATGACACAAAAACTGATCTGGAAAGGCTAGGTGAAGATGCCAGAAGGTGGAAGGAGATTGCAGG
>NW_017729024.1:9688794-9693326 GCF_001723915.1 Gavialis gangeticus | reverse complement strand
TCTATGGGTCCATGCATCAGACCTTGAGGCAGACCAAGGCAATGATAGGGAGATGACACAAAAACTGATCTGGAAAGGCTAGGTGAAGATGCCAGAAGGTGGAAGGAGATTGCAGGCTGTAGTTAAGGCAGGTCTGAGGCCTCTGAGACCACAGAAAAAGAGAGAGAGATACTTTTACCCATGTAAGTAGCCTCACTGACAGTGGAATGACTTATGTGAAACAAAGTAATGCATACGCCTAAGAATTTCCAGGATTGGGACTTAATAGAAGAACCAATATTTTGTTTTATTAATGAGATTTCTGTTTCTCTGTGTTTTTGTTATGCCTATTTTATGCCAACATTGACCCATTTTCAAGCAGTATATTTTGTTTTTATTGATTGCATTTAAAAATTCAAAGCAATTTTGGAATGTTATCAATTAATTTTTAAAAAATAACTTCTACTGGTGCATCTTAATCTAAATTTTCCTTCAGTTAGAATTTCCATTTCAAAGAATGCTCTCTTGCTTAAAACAAGAAAAAAAAACCCTGCATTATTCAGCAGCATCCATATCTAGATGTATTATTTAACTTCTCAACAACAAATTTGGAGACTTAATCCAAAAGAAGAGCCCAGAAAAATGACAGAGTTAAAATGAGTTGCTCTTTGTGCTGACTTTCAAAGACCTGAACTAAAACAAATGCCCTTTTTGGAAATTTTATCATTTTTCTTATAAAACTAAAACTAGAAACCCTTAAACACTTGCATGTATTTTAAAAAAAATCAGGTCATGCTTACCTTTCATGCTATTTGTATTTACCGATTGGAGAACAGTATGAAATCCTGACACCAGTGAAGTCAACAGGAGAACACCCATTGACTTTGTGGGTGTCAACATTTCACCTTAGAACCCTATGAGTTCAACTTTCAAATCTGTTCCAATTTCATTCTGCTGCCTCCAAAACAGCTCTCTCATTTCCACTGATGATTTGACAGGCGAGTGGCTTTGAATTCTTTATGAGGGAACAGCAGCAACATAACTACTTATGTCTAATATAACCTGGAACTTCCATTTGATCACACTGATTTCTCAGAAGCAAATTACATGATTTCACATGGTATATCATATGGGTCACCTCTAAAGCTGACAAAAGCACTAATTTTTATGAGAAGTGGTGGCAGAATGAGCTACAGAAGATGACTCAGTGACAGTGATATAGCAAGTGAAGATAAGTATTTGCCGTGTGACTGAATGTTCTACTGGAGTTTTTTTGCTATTCACCTATTACCTTCTCTTCTTGCTCTTTATCATTCATTTCTTTTAACTCCTTCCATTTACCTTTTCTCTTTTCTAGCCTGCTGTATGTATTCTTTTCCCTTCCAACTTGCTTATGTGCTTCTTTTCACTTTTATTTATTTATTTACTTCTGCTAATCTATGAAATCATCTCCTTCTTTTCTTTCAAACTAATAAAGCAAAAGTGAACTAATTTTTATTTTTGTGGAAAGCCTGCCTCAAAGACAGTGTTTTCTAAAGAGCTGCACATTTTTCAGGCATTCAAAAAATGGTGTGGCTTGCAAATCAGAAGAGAATTTGTAATTTTCTCAGGAAGTTGGCTCAAAACTTAATAGCATTAAAAACTTATTTGGGATCATTATACTTATTTTAAAAACATCAGTAAAACAAATATAACAAGATAAAATGTACAAATTTAGGATTAAAAGATAGCAACTGAAAAATAGCTTAAAATTACCAGGGGAGACAATGAATAAATGCATAGCAATATATATATTAATGAATTTGAAGTAGCTATCAATAGTAAACCACCAGTGTTAGCCAGATCAAAGGTAAGCACAGGATTTACAGAAGCTTCCCTAAAACCAAAAGATATGAAAACAGTGCAGAAGCACACTAGCTCCAAGTTTAGAAAAATGATGACTGAACATATAGTTTTGAATCAATGTTAAACTCTAAGAAAAGTTTGCAACTAATCTGAGTACCTCTTTTGATACTACAAGTTATTATATCTTTTAGGGCGCTTAACTTGTATGTATTTTTATTCACAAATAACAACCAACGTAAGAGGAAGAATGAAGCAAAAATTAGCAAACAGAGAAAAACACAAGCATTTTGGATGCCTTCATAAAAATAGGGTCACTGTTTTGTTGTTTGGTTTTCACTTCTTGACAGTGGCATACTACACTTTTTTAAGAAAAAGAACACTATTCTGTTCCAGGGACAGTTAAAATTAATGACAGTTATGGCCTTACTGTGTTAAATTATTCTAACCTGCATTTGCAAAACTATGTAAAGTAAACTAAAGCAGGGCTGATCAAGTGGTGGCCCATGGGGGACACGTGGCCCATGGGGGGTTAATCTGAGGCCAATGGACTCCCACCCACTTCTCCCCCTGTTGCTCTAGTTTCAGCAGGAGCCATGTTCTCCAGACTTCTCCATCTTCCACCTTTTGCTTCCTGTCCCCGACCCAAAGGCCTGTGTGGCACAGCCAACGGCAAAATGCATGCTGTTTGCATGTGCTGTGCAATGGGGGAGAGGGAAGCAACTTCCCTGTAGTGGAAGCTCGGGCGGCCCATTGTTGGCACTATTGCAGCCGCTATGGCCCAAATGAGATGCAGCTCCCAGCCACTTACAAGTTGGATAGCCCTGAAGTTAGTGGGGCATATCACAAGGAAATCTATTTGCAAGCAGCTGGAGGAAGAAAAGCTGACCAAAAGCAGCCAGCATAGATTTATCAAGAACAAATAATACCAGACAAGCTTGATCTCCTTCTTTGACAAAACAGCTGGGCGGATGAAGGGAATGCAGTGGATACAGTGTATCTGGACTTCAACAAGATTTTTGACAAAGCCCCACATGATCTTGTCATAAACTGGAGAGATGTGGCCTAGACCAAACTACTATACGGTGGATAGACAACTGACTCAATAACCAAAGCAAAGGTTAATTATAAATGGATCCATGTCTGAATGGCAAGAGGTTTCAAATGGAGTTCACAGGGATTTATCCTGCGCCTAGTGCTGTTCAATGTCTTTATTCATTATCTGCATCCTGGAATAGAGAGCTTGAGAAAATATGCAGACAATACTAAACGGAAAGACTGCAAACACTGGTTGCAACCATTTTCATGGTTCTCATCAGTGACAACTCTGTGACACACGATATATCCCAAGTCAAATGTTAGGTCTATATATTTTAAACTAGATTTTTTTATATAAATGTTGTAACACTACACTAACATCACTTGTTTTAATGAAAACTAAGGGAGACAGCCAAAGACTTAGGTGTCTAAAACCTTTAAGGAATTACTGCCTAAGCCCAGAGTTGCCCAAATTCACTATGGATGTTCCTGTTTTACTTTAAAATTCTTCAGAAGCCAACAGTTTTGTTTCTGTGCATCCTCAGAACAAACAGAGGAACAGGCTCCTCAGAAGATGCAAGGCTGGTCAATTGATTTTAAAGGGAAGAGCAAGATGGTTCTGTGACTCATCTTTTATATAATAGTCTAGTGGTCAGAACACTTATGAAGTGGGAAACCAGATTAATTTCCCTGCTCTGCCTAAAGGCTACATACAGACAGTCAAAAGCCCAAGGCTGAACCGATTCAATCTCTGCAGGTCAGTCTAGGCTGTATAGATTTGAAACAACAAGCATGAGAACAAACATTCACTTTTGATTCTGGAAATCCAGCCACATGACTGTAGTGGCTCAGGCCGGAAGCTGAGAGTCACCAGAACACACCTCCCTACTTGGCAAGAGTGGACAGCTTGGGCCAAGGCCACCCCAGCCTGCAAAGAGCGCAGTTTGTGGGGGAGGTGCAAAGCATCCTGGGATGCTAGGGGACTAGAAGTTAACTTTAATCCGAAGGGGACCTGGGACAGAAGTTCAATAAACCAATTTAACCTAAATCAGTTAAGTATGATACTACATCCATCCAGGTTTATCTTAAACTGATTTCAGCCATTTTGAAAGTGGTTGATGTGCACTGAACTTCTCTTGTGTTACAGATCTGAACTGGTTTCTAATCACTTATACCGGTTTATGTGCAACTTCTGTCCCTAGCCAGGGAGTTCAAACTCAGTTTCCCTCCACCCCAGATTGAGCACTCTAAGGAACATACTATAGGCTACTCTGGGTAGGGGCACTCTCTGCTCCTTGTGCTGAAGCTGTGCAGAAAAGAATTCAGAATTAATTGGGTCAGAGAGTGATGTAAGAATGACTCTATAGTCTAGTGATTACTGGGAGTAGGGAATCCTGGGCTCTGAATCCTATTCCCAGAACCGCTTTTATCTTTTATGTTAAACACCCATTGAATAAAATACTGAACTAGTGTTGGAAGCAAGGAGTAGAAGCCAGGACTGCCTTGCCATGACTAAGCTACACTGTCATGCTCCCCCTTACACTCTCTCCTTTTGGCCTAATGATTCTATATGCATATACTCATAAGAAGTGAAAATTAGGAGAACAGGGCATTATTATAGCATACTTATAGAGTCATAGATGTTAGGGTCGGAAGGGACCTCAATAGATCAT
>NW_017729024.1:9676759-9686977 GCF_001723915.1 Gavialis gangeticus | reverse complement strand
AGGAGGCATACTCCTCTTTAGTAATCTCTCCCTGTTTCAACTGCTTATATGCCCCCCTTTTTGCCCCCCTTACTTGTGTTGGAAAATCCTGGGAAATATGAGTCACTGAGGGCTTCTGACTGCCAGCGTAAAGTGGAGCAGATCTGAGGCTGCTGTACTATATATTGGATCAAGACTCGTGGCCAGCCAGATCTAAAACATAAGAGGATACAAAGGCTCTCAAGGCTATTTAAGATACACTCTTACTTTTTCTTGAACCGAGCCAAACAGAGCTCACATGCAGTGTAGAATATGGGCTGAATATTTTTATTTCCAAGTGATTGCTCTGTGTAGTTGTGGTAAATTCAGTTGTATTGTATTTAAACAAAACAGATCTACAATTTATTTCTGCCTACCTTGCAAAGGTTTAACCAGATCATCTGGTCCAGATGCATAATCTTTGTGTGTCTCCATTATATGTGCAAATTTAGTGCTCAGGAAAGGTTCTAGTTCTATCGCTATTTATGTATATGAGTACTGCACAAGCACAACAGTCTAAATTCAATATGCCTGAATCTTAACCCCATGAGATTTTGCCTATGGGTGAGACAGCATTTAAATCTGTAGTCCGCCTCAGTCCTTAAACTCCCTGCTGTGACTGCCAACAAAGTTGCTAATTAGGGGTGAGTACTTGATGTGGATTTTAGATGTGCACAGAGGGTTCTCTCTCCTTGCCTATGTAAGAAAAAAATGCAAGCTAGAATATTGACAGAACAATCTGCATGATATCCATCAATGGATGAGCAGCTGTCAGCACACAGAAATAAAAACTGTTTTTAAACTAAAGGGTGCAAGAGATGACTTAGCAAAATCTGTTCATGCTAATACTCCCAAAGCTTCTACTTCTGATGTCCAAAAACTGCTCTACCACATTCCCAGTCACCAAAATTTCAGGAAATGAGGTAAAGGCATACTCAGATACTTTATTCAAGCATGAGTAAAATTAATATAATGCTAAAAAGATGAGAGTGCCAGTGTAGATTGTCACTAAATAGTACCAGCTGCTCTATGGTATTAGAGTATTGAAGGGAAATCCTTTAAAAAAAAGTATGAAACACGTTCTTGAATTCCATTACTACTTGGGGTACTACATGAAAAAGTGTAGAGGAGAAATAAAACATAAATGAAAAGAAGGATTTTCTTTCTGTTAGCTACCATAAATACAACTGTTCAAAAGAGAAACTGTAAGAAGGAGGCATCTCTGGGAGAAAAGCAATTCATCTCTGTGACAGTACATTGTGCTAACAAGGCCAGTGTGTGAATAAGTTATCTGTCCTCACTGTATATTCTAGTTTGCTAAGCTAAGACTGAAAAATTATGTACAAATAAACATTTTTAATTGGCCTATTTTGCTCAGTTATGAATGAATACTTGCTCAGTTGTGACAACATTGTTCATTTCAAGGAATGAGTTAAAAGTGGACTGTACTTGGAGTTGAATATGTCTACCATCTTGAGCTGTTTTCATTTGTTTAATAATAACCTGTTCTCAAAGTTGACAGTTACCATATGTAGCAGTATCTCCAGTCAACACAGCAGAGACCTGAACAATCAATCTACAAAAAATGGAATGTCTGCATTACAGCAGCCGTTGGTTATAGAACAGTTCAATATACCATACATCTCCCCTTTTAAATTCATAGTCTGTATGACGGTTTAACCAAAATAGTTACTCCTGCTTTGGCTCAGGAAGACAGAAGCACAAACCCACATTCTACGGCGAGAGGAATTGCAGGAACAGTATTCTTAGAGGTCAAACAATGCAGTGATGTCAACACAAATCTGGAGTCTTATTTAATACTTTCCATCAGCCATGACAACAGGTCTAGGACTTGATTTCTATGGAACAGGCTACTAATGACTTATGATCTCAGAGGTTCATGTCTTTGATCCATCTAGGACTGCACATGTTGGTGATCCAGTCCAACTGACCTACTTTGAGAAAGTTCTTCTACTCCATGATGTGTGTCATAATTTTTCTTTTGTTGAACCAAGAGGGTCAACTTCCCTTTCTTGAAGAACATATTTTGTGCTATAGTGGACTTATTAGAATCAGAGTGCATACATGCCTGCTCATAGGTAGTTCAGCCAAACTGAAACTATTTGCAAACTGAGTAATGCACTATGTTATTAACACTTTTGACTTGGCAGTTTTCACTGAATAGGCCTTTGCTCTCTTCATTACAGCTTTCTGCAGAAAGTGAGGGCTCTGAGTGACATAGGGATACCTGTAGTCTTTCATGGATGGGCTGAACTGTGGCTCATTATCCATAGATGTCTCTTCCAGGATGCCATGTCTTGTGAAATAGGACTTGTTATAATTTGTGACCGCACAATCATGCCTCCTGCCATGCCACACAAGCATGGCAGGAGTTAAAATTGTAGAATTGTGCATTAGATCCAATTCCACCTTAGTGCCAATGTCAAGAAGCAGGCTCTCATGGTTAGGAACCCCTTGGCTGAGGGGGCTCCCAGCCATGGGCACCATGTGCAGTTGGACCAAGAGTCCCCACACCTGTCAGGGCTCTTGGTCCTGGCAGCAAGTGCAGTGCATGTGGTACAGCCAGGACCAAGAGCCCCAACAGGGGTGGGACTCTCAGTCCCAGCTGCACGTGTGGGCTTGGGGGTTTCATACAACCTTCAGCCCTGGGGATCATGGCAGCCATGATCCCCAGGGCTTGGGGTTTTCATGCATCCCCAAACCTTGGGTATCACAGCTGCTGGGTACCCTGTACAGGAGAGATCGGGTGGAAAAAAGGGAGTGGGGAGGGTGTAGTGCTCTATGTCAAGGAAGGCTACATGTCCCTGTGAGCTGACATTGGCACCCAGGGAGGATGACTGAAGACCCTATGGGTTAAAATACATGGAGAATGAGGCACAGGAGACACAATGGTAGGAGTCTACAGACCTCCTAATCAGGAACAAGAGCTTGACCAGGAATTCGCCAAGGAACTGGCTGAGGCTGCACGCTCTCGGTGCATAGTTGTCATAGGAGACTTCAAGTACCCGGACATCTCATGGGAAGAGCACTTGGCCAAATCCAAACATTCACAAAGCTTCCTCACGTGTATGGGTGAGCTCTATCTGACTCAAGAAGTTTATACACCAAGAGGTAAAACGCTGCTCAACCTGGTACTGGCAAAGGGGGATGATCTAGTCAGTGACCTAAAACATCAAAGAAAAGCTACAAAACAGTGACCATGAGCTGATCACTTTCACTATCCACCACAAAACTGGCAAGTCAATTAGCAGTGCAGAAGTCCTCGACTTTAGGAAAGCTGACTTTGATAAGCTCAAGAGGCTTGTTGTCGAAGCCCTAAGAGACCACGACTTGACAGGTCCCTTAGGAGGGGAGTTCAGGATGAGTGGTTGCTTCCCAAGGGAGCGATCCTGAAAGCACAAGTGATGTTGATCCCATCTTGGAGGAAGGTAGCAAAAGGGCACAGCAATCCCCTTGGCTCTGCAGTAAACTTCTGGACCTCCTGCATTTAAAAAGAGAGGCTTATAAAAGATGGAAGATTAGAATCACCACAAAGGAGGAGTATTCTGCACTGGTCTGGACCTGTAGGGAGCAAACCAGGAAAGCCAAGGCTGCAACCAAATTCCAACTGGCTACACATATCAAGGACAATAAAAAGTCCTTTTTCAGATATGTGGAGAGTCAGCAGAAAAGCAAGGGTAACATTGGACCCCTACTAAACCAAACTGGACAGCTGACAACTGACACCCAGGAAAAAGCCAACTTGCTTAATGTGTATTTTGCATCAGTTTTTCACCAGCCCAAAGGAACTGCTCTGCTTAACACAATGCAGGATGGCCAGGGTGAGGGTGAATTTATACCCTAACATCGGTGTAGACCTTGTAAAGAAACACCTTGAGAGGCTGGACACCTTCAAGTCAGCTGGTTCTGACAGTTTGCACCCCCGGGTACTTAGGGAGCTGGCAAGCATCATAGCCCAGCCACTGCCAAGGATCTTTGAGAACTCCTGATGCTCTGGTGAAGCGCCCAAAGATTGGAAGAAGGCCAATGTGGTGCCTATCTTCAAGAAAGGGAGGAAAGTAGATCGAGGGAACTACACGCCACTCTGGCCTCTATCTCTGGGAAGATCTTGGAAAAAATTATCAAAGAGACCATTCATGACAAACTGGCTGATGAGAGACATCCTGAGAGACAGCCAGCATGGGTTTGTTGCAGGTAGGTCTTGCCTGACCAACCTCATCTCCTTCTATGACCAGGTGACATATCTCCTGGACAAGGGAGAAGAGATTGATGTAATATATCTGGACTTTAAAAAAAAGCCTTTGATCTGGTGTCCTGTGATCTTCTCACTGAAAAATTAGCCAACTGTGTCCTTGGCTACATCACAAGCTGAGGTCAGACCCAGAGAGTGGTAATCAACGGAAGTGAATCATCATGGTGCTCTGTGACCAGTGGTGTCCCCCAAGGCTCCGTCCTTGGACCTCTACTCTTTAACATCTTTAGTAACAATGTAGACATTGGTGTCAGAAGCAGACTGGCCAAGTTCACTGATGACACCAAATTTTGGGGTAAAGTGTTCACACCTAAGGATAGGCTGGTGATCCAGGCCAACCTTGACAGGCTCAGAAAATGGGAAGATAAAAACCTGATGACATTCAATACAGAAAAATGTAAGGTACTCCACCTCAGGAAAAAAAAAATCTGCATCACACTTATAGGCTTGGCAGTGCTACGCTTATACTAGTACCATAGCCTAAACGGACTTCGGGGTCACGATTGACCACAAGGTGAATATGAGCCACCAATGCAATGTCACAGTTGGTAAAGCAAACAAAACTCTGGTTTGCATCCATAGATGCATCTCAAGCAAATCCCACAATTTTAAAAGGATGTGGAAAAGCTTGAGAGAGTCCAGAGAAGAACCACACACGTTATCAGAGGGCAAGAGAACAGACCTTATAACGAGAGGCTGAGAGCGATGGGACTCTTCAGCCTGGAAAAGTGCAGGCTGAGAGGTGACTTAGTGGCTGCCTATAAGTATATAAAGGATGTACATGTACACCAGAGCACCCCAAGGGATGACAAGATCAAACAGATGAAAATGACAAACTCCTCCAAGACCGTTTTAGGCCAGACATAAGGAAAAATGTCTTTACTAGCTAAGCCCCCAAGGCCTGGAACAGACTGCCTCCAGAGGTGGTGCAAGCACCTTCTCTGGACTCTTTTAAGAAACATTTGGATTCCTATCTGATGAGGCCCTCAGCTGCAGGGGAGACCCTGCTACAGGTGTAAATTAAAACTCAATAGTAACCAGCTAATTAAGTTAGTATACATTTTCAAGGTCTAACTTTATAGCTAGTTGGAGCTTTCTATCATGTGATAAGTACTTTGCACATGTAGCTGGTCTTCAGGTAATTGTGCAACTAACCAGTTAATTGTGCAATACCTGTAATGTGTAGAAGTGGCCTGACATCTGCTCACATTAAATAAGTCAAGCTGGTCACAGTGCATGCAATACTCTGGGTGATTATTTTGACTCTCAAGATAGGGACATGGATCAGAATATTGTCAAAATGGCAGACTGCTCCTTGTAGGCTGGTTTGTCTTCTTCTAGGTGAAGAGAATTTTCCAAGTCGTAGGTGTTTGAATTTGTATCTCCTAAACAAAATAAGGACTATGGGGACAGCAGAGGGATCCAAAGATAGTGGTATCTGTCAAATACCCTGAGTTGGCATTGAGTTTGCTAAAGACTTCAGCTACTTGCAACTCGCCAACTGTGCACCCAAGTGCCGGCATTGAGCAGTATTCACATTCTCCACTATTGCAGTGTTTTGAGATTCTAACAGATGTGTATATTCCCTCAAGGCTTGCCATAATGACTATGAGTGCACACTAGTCAAGAGGCTTCTCATCCAGCTCAGCACCTCTCTTATCAACTGTTCCTTAGTGTTGTTTCTTGAAAGCTTTCACCAAGGGCAGTAAGCTCAATGGGGAGAAGTGTTCGGCATATTTTCTAAGCTTGGCCACGTAGGGTTGTTTGAGTTTTCCTAGAATCTTGAACAGCCTTGGAATTCAGGAATTCAGTTTAAATTTGCAGCTTGAAATTAGAACCTCAATACCAGGCCTAGTTCTTCACTTGCATTAAAGAAAGCTGCAGTCATTAAGGATCTTTGACTGTGTACATGTGTTCCAATCTACATGGAAGAAAAGACTTGCACAACTTCACAGGGGTTACCATAATGTTAGAGCCCATCTTGATCTTTCTCAGAAATTAATGTTTTTGGTCTAATAATTGCTGAGCAAGACATTCTCACTTTTGTCATTTGCCACAAGCTCATGTACACAAGACTTTCCTCTCAGAGGCACGTGCATATGTAATGGACCTTTTATGACATCTGCCATGTAGCATTCTTAACTGGGTATTCTTGTGGATTTCTAGAGTGACTTGGTCCAGCCGCCATTTGCAGTAAATTGTTCTTGAACAGGTGTTTGGTAAACAGGAGCACCTTAGCCTTTCCCTATAGTTTATATACTTATTCCATTAACTATTTACATATATTTTAATAAATCCCATGTGTAGAATTGGTTATCACAGTCACAAAAACCATAGACTCTGTGGTTCTTGGATGTAAAAATACAGATGGACCCTAATCTCAGCACGAATACTGCTTGGAGCCTAACTCAAATACAAATCATGTTTTACTGAGGTCCACAAGGTGCAACCACAGTGGCAATTTGACCATTATATTCCAAGTCAGTGTATACTTTATATCCTCTGGCATCTCTAAAGTAACGATGGTGGATGCCACGGGGGGTAATGAACAGGGGATAGATACATATACATGGTTCAATGCTTTCCGTTTAAAGCATCGACTCCTGCCACTGTTGGAGCCAGGATATTAGGCTACTTGGACCACTGATCTCACCCAATATGTTCTTAAGTTCTGTGGAACATTTCCCATTAGCAATCTACAACAGTGACATTTTCCGGTTGTAAATGTCGACATATATAATGAAATTATAAAGGGTCGGGTTCTAGGTGCTTTGACTGTGACAGTTTACCTGGATTCTGTAAAGCATTCCTACTATATAGAATAGCACCTCAGTCCAGACTTAAACTCCACTGACAAGTGCATGCTTACACGCTGATTTGAATCAGGATCTTCCTTCTCATTTGTTTAATGTGAGTACTGGAGGATAGACATTTAAGCTTCTAGGTGCTAACTAACTTGTCTAAGGATATTTTAAATGCAGTATATTTTATTATGGAAGTTACTAATAAAGTATTTTCTTTATGAGTGTGGCTTTGCCAATATTTATACCTGTATTATTTTATTATTTATATTTATGGGGTGGACACCTTTTCGTCTAGCTACAAGAACTCTCCCATAATTTGAAAAATATTACAGCCTTTAAAAAATTGCTTAAGAACTGTGATACATACTAAGCAATCTGTTACCAACTCAAGCTTTAAAACAAAACAAAAATTCCAAACATTTTATTTGCAACTTCCTTACTATCAATTTTTGTGACATTGTAAGATGCATATTTAAAGCAAAACTTTCATAAAGATCTCTCAATTCACATGTGAGCCAGTATGAAGCAATCATGTAAGTAGCAACCTCACTGCAGAAAAATATGTTCTTATACATTTAATTCCGTAGGAGGCAACAGCTGCTGAGGCTGGAATACAGAATCCAGCTCCCTGCCCCACCTCCCCATCCTTTCCCCCGTGGCCAGCACGTCCAGAACAGAGCCCATGGTGTGGGGAGGATGTAAACTGTCTGTTTCAGGCTCCAAGCTCCCCATCCTGCTGCCCTTCCTCTGGCCCTCTACAGCCCAGCAGGTGGGACCTGGTGCAGGAAAGAGTGCCACACCACCATGGCCACCAAGCCCCTGAGGCTCCCTCTGCCCACCTGGCAACAGTGGAGGCACAACTCTGTGCTGCCACCACTGCCACACCTCACTTTGGCAGCCCTGGTGGCACAATGATCCCTCCTGTGCTGGGTCCCGCTCACTGGGCTGTGGAGTTGGTTCCTACCCAGAGCTAGTCTGGCCACACTGCCATTCCGTACCCCAATGTGGGAGCAGAAATCTCAGGAGGGCACATATCCCCCCCACCACATCACCACAACCCCTCTGCTGATGTTGCACCTCTATTTGGGGTTGCAACCCACAGTTTGGGAACTGCTGACCTAAAAGAAAGATTTACTTCTAGGCACTGTAAAAACTTGTAGAAAAACTGTGTTACCCTTAAAGAAAGTACAATCTTATTAAGAAGAAATGTAGTCTGATTAAAGTATCTCCTTTTCTCACTTATTTTTGGGCAAATTTTTGGAAAAGAGCTTTAGGTTTTTATACATTTTTTGCATGATGTTCTAAATCAATGAACTGCACATACTCCTGGATAGTTAATGGCACTGCTGCTGATCTGTCTTTCATTAACTGTCAAACAAGTGCCACTGCACTGTGAAACTCATGGGGAGCATCACAAACCAATGCTCAGACAAATACAGAACTTATTTTCAGCTTCAAACTACATACTCTCTCTGCACCAGTTCCCTTTTTCAAACAAACTTTTAATACGAAATATTTTCGTTTCAAACAAAAAGGTATTAACATACATACACGAACTGCTTCATAATGCTCATAATAGATCAAAAATGTGTATTTATCATTCAGACTGCATCAGTCACCACTGCTTTGCCTCACACAAACAGATCATTGAAAGGCCAAGAAAACAGGAAAGAAAAGAATCATATATTATTTCTATATTTAATTTCCTTTATCTTCAAGTTCACAGTAACTGAACATGAATAAAATCACTTTATAAAAATCAAGATTCTAAAATTCTGCAACATCTTTCAAGAAAACAACCACTTCCATTGCAGCAGGTTCAAACAATCTGCCCCCTAAGTCTGGCTGGTTCATTTTAAAGTTGTCAAATCTGTGAAAAGAGTTGGAGGTTTTTTCCATCTAGTGGATCACTGATGCTATTACTGTCTTATTTTCATATGGCATATCAAATGCACCAAGAACATTCTGTGTTCTATAAACTAATTTTCAGAATAAAATGGGTCAATGGGAACTTAAAGTATGTGATAAAAAAAAAACCTCTGTAGAGGTGAGAGTGAGAACCCTAGGACATACATTGGGCTACAAAGGGGTCTGTTCATCTTAGAGCCCTAGAATTCACCAGACAACACAATATGCCCTATTACAGATGTGAAGAGAGCTACACGGTCATAGCATATCTTACGCCACTTTGGATAAACCCTATTGAACAGCCATTTAAAGAGAGAAGAGTCTGGCAAAGATATGTGGTTGTAGGGAGATACATAGTGATAACACAGCAAAGTATAAAGGTTTCATTAGTCTAGGTGTGGAACTGCCACATTTCTCAGAAGCAGCAAAATCACAAGTGAATTATTCAAATTATTCCCAAATAAGTGCCAATTAAATGCATACCATGCTAGTCGAACATAAATTTGTTTACACTACATTATGAAGCAAACCAAAATCTGAGAGTGTTTTAAAAAATGCTGGCATGGGTTGTTACTATTTCATGTACTTGGGACCTGTTTAGCCAGCCTGGGAGTATTTATCTTGCTTGATTATTGGGTACATGGGAACTCTGCAAACTTCTCAGACCTGCAGCCACTAAAGCCAATTGCTACCCAAAGGCAGAAATATTATTTTCATCTGTCAACAACCATAACATTTTTATTTAATTGCTGATCCTCCATTCACTTCCGCACACTGGCTGGTTCCGTTTTGCTGGTTGGATTTATTTGCTGCTGAGAAGCAGAGTTTCAGCCTACATGGCACACTGCACTAAAGCAGCTGCACTGTTTTCAGATCCAGAGTGAGCACGTGCAGAGGTAGCTCACTATAGCTCTGCATTGTAGTGCCTCATGCTGCATAAACATTTTTTTGGTGGCACACAGGAGACAAAGCATTCTTTTGTGTGAGTACATGAACTTTCTGCCAGATGTGTACCTTTCTCCTACAGCAAGGATGTTGGAATGCCAGTCTGGAGCTGAGATTTCACAAGCAGGGCCAGCAGAGACAGGGTCAACTGCCAAGGAGCTCTGTTGATTGCGTGTGTTGGCAGCAGAGGGATAAAAAAGGCTGTATTAACTGGCACATCTCTCTGATGCTGCTCGTGCTGTCCCTGCCACTGCTCACCACACCTCTGGG
>NW_017729024.1:9644663-9676611 GCF_001723915.1 Gavialis gangeticus | reverse complement strand
CTCTCTGGGGCTGCCCGTGGGCTCCCCCCCCCCGCCCACCCCCCCCCTGGGGGGGGGGGGGGTCCAGATCTGGCCTGCAGGAACCCCCCCAGTCTGGATCCAGCCTGGCCACCCAAGGGAATTTGACACCTTGCTACATTTTTAGAGGTTTTTGTTTGTTTGCCTTGCTCTGATTTAAAATTAGTTCTTACTAATACAAGCTTCTCTGTGAAGCCTGGATCTTCTATCTTGTGGAGGTTTTAAACCCTGGACAGCTCAAAATCGTTTCTAGTTCAGGTTGTTGCTATATATTCTACCACTACCCAAATAATCCTTATGATTAGGAAAATTTAGCTTCTGAAATTGCTAGAAATGTGTTCTATTACTGTATAGCTTTATTGTGAAGAAAAATGTTAAACTAATTATCAAAATATTACTATTTTTAGAGACTATAATATAGTGCTATTGATGTGCATAGCACCAACAAAAAGCTACAATTAGTTCCAAAGTTCATCATCTATGAGGAAGTTAAGGAAAATGCAACAACACAATGTAAATTAAAGAGACAGATGAAAGAATAATATTTGATTGCTCTAGAATATTGTGCCTTATGAAGCTCCACTTTTTAATAAATATATCCCATTTATTTTATTAAAGATACAGTATGTACTTAAATGTTAAAACAGGTACTGGCACACAGCTAGCATCTGCAGACCCATGCTCTAAGACTAAAACAAAAATAAGTGGCATTTTCCATAAAGAGAGAAAATGGAAATTCATTTTATTGGTGTCAGTTCTAAGAGTCAAGGGCTGCTTTCCTGATCTTTATGTGGGCCTGATTCTTCAGTGAGATCTAGGCAGGCCTGCACTTGTGCCCACACAAAGCTTGTTAGATTTCTGTGTGGATCAGTATCAGTAGAGATTACTCTCCATACAAATCTGATTGAAAGATCAGAGCCTACTATGTTACAGTAATGTATTTTATGGGCTGTCACACTTCATTTCTTGCCTCTGTACTGAATAAACTTTTCTTTAAATTAAGAGGGAAAATATTAATCAAGTTTATCCTTAAATGTAACAAAAAAAGCTCTTGGCTAGTATGTATAAGTAGCATGGAAGATTATAAAATGGCTTGACCCTCCTGTATAAACAAAACAAAACAAAACAAAACAAAACAAAACAAAACAAAAGGAAAAGGAAACATTTTGTCTTTACACAGAAAAGAAAAGCAACTCTAAAAGCAGCTTATAAAAGGCATAAACATTCTCTTCATCCAAGAGACAGTTTCACAACATCTCTTTAGCTCACATGGCAATTTACTAGACAAACACACCCCCCTCCATCCTAAAGACTATGTACTTGAATCAAATGTCTTTAATTTTCTTGCACTTCCTTATTACTTGCTTCAGAAAGGTACCATTAATGTGCCTTTCCACTGCAGTTTCCAGCTTGGACAAGAACTTTGTAAACGATTAAGCTCAAGCCAAACAATGCCTACAATATTCAAAGCCAAATTGCTTTGGGGATGTCACGGGCCACCCCCAATTTTTATTGTACTGAGTACAGCACTTTATGGAATCTTATTACAAATACCAGGAGCTCTGCTTAAGTAATTATATTTAAGAAAAGACATTTACTTTTCTTACACCGTTACACTGTTGAAGTTTCAAGTTTTTTACCCTTACAATAAAATGCAACCTGGAAAGAATGAAGTTTAACTTCCTTAGAAACATGTATTTATGCCAAACTTAAAACATGCGAAATTATGGTCTGCCCACAAACACTTACACACAAGAGCATTTATAGGATTCTTGAAATCCATTTTTTAAAAAGACCTAAACATGGTTTCAACTCTATATAGTTTTCTAAAGAGAAAACTTTCAGTAACAAATCCTGAAAACAAATTAAAGAAGTTAAATTACAAACAATGAAAATAAGGCAAATAAACATGTCCATATAACTATTATTCCAAACTATGAAGATAAATTCCAGTATTCAGTGAATACAATTTATATAAAAAACACTGAACATAAGACTAGTCAACTTGGTACTTTGTTTGTTTTTTTTTTTAAGTGTAGAGAAAAAAATCCATCTTGTCAATATAATAATTTTAGATGTCCATAATGGTATGAACAAGGATGCGTAAAAACTGTTTGTAGATTTTTTTTTATTAAAACAAATTAAAATTAATTTAAAAATGTATAAAAACTTCAGATTATGAATAGCACCTTGAAATTAATAACTTTGAAAATCATATTTTACAAAACACATTTGAAAGTCTGAGGTATAAAAGGTTATTACTCATTTATACCTTATTAGATGCTTCCCTTTCTTCCATAACACTGTTCATCTGGCCTACACTTCATGCTCGAGTCATGCAGATTGGAGTTGACTCTCAATTACACAAAGTCTTTCTCCAAAGATGACAGTCCAAATACAGTAGAGATAAAATACATCAAGGTTTAAAATAGGTCCGTTCAGCCCCAGTGCCGCTTCATCATGAAATGATATAATTCACTGATGCCTCTGCCTAGCCTAACATATGTTCTATTCACAGCCCGTGTCACTCTTCATTTGTAATTATTTCCTTTTTTTTTTTTTTTACCCCATCTTGTAATACTTTGCTTGGTTGAAGACAAATACTGAAAGGAAAAAAAAAAAGAGTATTATCATATGATGACCTGTTCCAGGGTGTTAAACCCCTGTCAAGGTTTGATTTTAACATGGGGTATTGATGACAGTACATCAATTCAGGCATCATGTCTTGAATTAGACTATATTAATTATCACTTGAGTGCAGTATGCATGAAAGTGCTGTTTCATTGACTAAAAGGATTTGACTGAATAAAAATCTATTTCTCATCTGGTTGCTTATGGATAAAGACATTTTTTCTCTTTGTCTTGGATTGTTCTTTATTATATATGATATTTATAAGATTGTCTGAATAAATTGCCTCACTCAACAACAAATCTGAGTATTTTTAACAAAGAAAATTAAAGGGGTTGTCTATTGTTTAACAGTGTATCAAAGTTAATAGTTTAGTCAGATAAAACAAACAATATAAAACAGATTAGACTACATGCTCCTTCAAATAAAAGTATTTAAAAATGAAAAAGAAGAAGAAAAATATTAAAATCTTAAATACATCTAAAAAAAGATAAGGAAAACAATTTGGCTGTTAATCAGTAAAAAAAAGTATATTTCAATGCAGAATGAACAATTTTAACTTTTTTTTAAAAAGAAAAACTGTTATAATATAAAACTACTGTACATTTCAATTGTGCTTATTACCCACACAATTATGACTCTAGAGGTATTATTTTCTTTACTAATGAAGTTATGCACTAGCTGCCTAAAAATACATTTACTTTTGGAAAGGAGAATTTTCTCTATTTTTTTATCATTTTAAAATATCATTTGAGTGATTATAAGAGTCATTGAAGGTTCCCAAATTCTCACTGATGTTAGAGGCACCCCATCCAAAAATCTTGGCCAAAAATATTATATTCAAGCCACCCTCAATCTTCAAAGTGTATTTACCATATTTCACAGTGCATAGGTTGATGCAGTGTATAAATCAACCCCATTTTTCTAATCCAAAAAGTTAAGAATTTCATAATTTGGATCAGAAATATGGGGTTGACTTATACCAGGCCCTGCACGCTCTTGCTGCAGGCCGGGCACCTGGGGAGTGGATGCTGCAGCACTGCCAACAGCAGATGGGGCCAAGCTTGGTGCTTAGCTGGTGCAGTGCCATTTCCTGCAAGTGGTGCTGCCTGGGCCATGCCAGCTGAGCGCTAAGCCTGGTGCTGCTTGCAGGGGATAGGGCTGCACCAGCAGAGCACTGAACTTGTCCCTGTCTGTTGCAAGTGGCACTGCTGGGCTCCAAGCCCAGCCTCAACCCTTGCGAGTGGCACTGGGTTCAACACTCAGCTGGAGTGGCCCAGGCAGTGCTATTCACAGGGGATGGGGTGCTCCAGCCAAGTGCCGAGCTCAGTGCTGATCACAGGGGAAGGGACTGGCTTCGGTGGTCAGCAGCGCTGCTCACAGCAGACAGGGCCACACTTGGCTGGCATGGCCCCATCCCCTGTGAGTGGCACCAGGCTCAGCAGTTGGTTGGAGCACCCCAGGCAGTGCCGCTCGCAGGGATGGGGCTGCACCAGCCAAGCACTGAGCCCAACCCCATCCCCGTCCCTGTCCCCTGAAAGCAGTACTGCCTGGGCTGCACCAGCAGAGCCTGGCCCTGTAGTTTGACAGTAATTTGAGTTACATGGCACTTACATAACTCTTTATTTAGTAACATTTTCCCAGTGTATAGTCATTTTCTTTATTCAACATTGTTTATACTCTGATACCCTGACGTGAAAACTACACGTGTTTTAATCAATGGAATGTAAGACTATATTTTCTTGCAAAAAAATCATCACCTATATGCATACATACTATAGCTAAGGACTGGTTTAAATTGTAATTTCGCATTTTTTGTGGCAGTCACAACATTAAGTGATTTTCATGAAAAATGTGATTTGCATTGAATCGGCATGATATGGCCACTTGCTGGGGAGTTCATTGCAAACAGATGGCTGCAGCATGCTGGGAAAGCAGCAAAAGCCTAGCAGCCCACAGGAGTGGGGAAGGGATTGCAAAAGGGACGGGGGGAGGAGAGAGCTTGGGGATGTGTAGGGGAAGGGCTGTTTGCTCCTCTGGGTGGGAAAACTGAAGAGCGGTGGCTTGGGGGTACCTGGGGGCTGCCTTGGCACTGAGTAGAGCTTTGCTGCTCCACAAAGAAAAACTGGGGGTGCCGGCAGTTGTGTGTTTTCTCATCCCACCCACACATGGAGGAGCAAACAGCCCCTCCCCTGCCTAGTGCCAAGGCCGTCTGCTCCCAACTCTCATGCTTCAGCACAGAGCTCATCATCATTACTGCTGATTGGCTGATGCTGAGTTCAGTGTTAGACTCGTTGCTGATTGGCTGGGAGCCTGGCAGACCTGAGCAGCATTTTTGAAAAGGGAATTTCCTCCCTGCCTGTCAGAAACAACATGGGGCAGGTGGCTGCTACTACTATTCCTGCGTCTTCCAGTGAGGTGGGGGAGAAAGGGGGTGGCTGTGGGCTTTTCAGCATGATGAGAGACTTTGGGAGCAAGGCCTCTGCTGCTGCAATTAATCCTGACCCTAATCTTGCCCCCTCAGTCAATCAGGGGGAAGAGGGAATGCCACAATTTGGGCATGAAAATGGCAGCCCCCCACCACAACTGCGCCATGATATTAGCGAGGTGGGCCTGTGAATTAAACTCAGACTCTAACTATAGCTTTCTAAAATGTCCTTCCTTTATTTGTTTGCTCACCCACACCCAGCCTTGAAAATGAGCCTGGGTGACCCAGTGCACTGTCATCATGTCCCTTCAAATAAACCATGGCAGTCAGGTTTATCTTCCTTAAATCTGGGCAACTCCTTTCCTTCCTGCCATCTCACAGAAGCTCCTCCTGGTATTTAATTATCCTATGGTACTTGCAGGGTAGCACCCTTCCTTGTGCAAATTGTGGCAGTCATTCTCACCTACTCCTACACCATCCTAAGAACATGTTTCTCCTTTGCCTCCAAAAACCTCCCTCTGATTCCCTGGCACCAGACCACAGGGACTGCTCCAGATTGTAGACTCCTCCCCACTCTGATGTCTTAAAAGCATTTCCTGCTTCCCTGCTATCCCTTGTGACAGAATGACAGGAGGTAATCCTCTTGGCTTCATCTCATCGTCAGCTGTGAGCTTCTGTGCTCCATGCCACCTCAAGTTCCTTCCTAAATGAGACTGGTTACAAGAGACACTGACTGAGGCTAGATGATTAGAGGCTTGGAATGGAACCAAAGGCACTTAACTTCAAACTTAGTGTCTTTAAATATTCTCAGTGAGAAAGCAAAATCAACAAAGTTCAGAGAATACGAGTTTGTATTTGAAGCCACCACATGATTATTTAAAAGCAGCAAGAGTCAGGATTGGCTGTCACTAGCGAAAGGTAGAATGCAACTTAAATGGGAAATGAAAATGACTAAGCAGCTCTCCCCTCTCCACTTTTGTTGCTTCTCTGTGAAAAAAATAATTGCTATCAGGTGACAAGCTTGTAGTAGCAGAGGTGAATCAGTCAGTCATCAACCTACCCCTCCTCTTTACACTCCTTGATTTGTCTGCATGGCAAAATCCTTCCGATTAAAATGCCGTATAACTCCTAAAACCGTTACTCATTAAAAACCAACTGTTCAATTTTCACATCTTTATGCTATCTACAGACAAATGTGATCTGAATGAATGACAACATTCATTCAAATCAGAAGAGGACTGGAGAAATGTACTGTACATAAAACCAAATTGATTGACAATAGAATATTGCACAGGTTATGTATCATCGGTAAGGCTACAGCATGAGAGTGAATGAAAGCAAACAGCGTTCTGAATGGATGAGTCACCACACCCACTTCCAGCACTGTGATGCTTGTCAAGAAAACAAAGTCTAAAATATGTAAAACACCATTATGCCAAATCTGTAACTGAATCAAATGTTATAAAAATATGAAGACTTCTTATAATAGATCATTAAAAACATTATTTTTTACATTATTTGATAACATTTTTCTGGTTAAAAATCTGAACAGATCTGTTTGTTCTCTAAAATATAATAGCAGGAACACTGTTAATAAAGCTATATGCATAGCTGAGTGTTCCAATGACAACATTAAACCAATCTGGGTTGGATCTTGTAGTTACCATGATGTAATCAAGAAACTACTGATCTATGTGAATCACCTTATAGTTCATAGCTACTTACATTAAAAGCATTCTGTTTCTTGAAAATACTGTGTGCATACTCATCTTCAGTACATACAATAAAAAGCTCACTGCTAGTGAAAAGTGAGACATTTCATGGTTATATTCACAAGGATGGATTTCAGACCTCCTACAAGGTACAAGAAACATGACATGGCATTTTTAGAAACATAAAAAACCCACATGAAAGAGCCCAAACTGCTTTTATAGCCTCTTAACCAATAGAATTCCAACACAGAAAATGAACTGAAATTACAGTATACTAATCAGTTTTTCACAAGTTCTACCATGCAACAGCAACAGTTTCATGAATGAGGCATAGGAAGTCTAGAGTAATGGTTAGAGCAAGACTGATGACAGGTGTCTAGGCCAGAAACACATTCTGAACAGCAACCTGAAGTTCAAGAGCCACAGATCCAGGTTGAGCTGAAGAAACCAGGACTGGATACAGAAGCTGGGTAGAAACCAGGACCGGATACAGAAGAAGGATCAACCAGAAGCAGATCCTTGCCAGTGACCCGCTCAAACCTTTTACAGCTATCTTTGAGAAAGATGATTGGTTAGGTCACTCAGGTGAGATTTCCTGTGGGGGTATGGCCTAATCCAGTTACTACATCCTGAAGGCGTGATTATGTAAATACTTGCTCACTATACATGGCCCTTCACATTTCAGTGAACAACTGTTAAAAGGTCAAGAGTCAGGCAGAACGTTACATGAACCACAAGTGTTGAAAACAAAAACACTGAGCACTGCATTGCTTGAAGAACCATAAATGATTTGAACTTTCAGTTTATATGCATACATTTTCATATATTTGAATTACTTTTGGGAAATTTCTAGGTTCTGTTGCATTTCCACAGGAGCTCAAGGGAGTTTGGTAGCAAATCTAATTAAATTACAAATAAATATGAGCATCCAATCCTTGAAGCCTCCTCCTTACCCCAAGATTTTGACAGCTTTTAAATTAGTATTGACATCTTCCTCTAAGAAGAGGGAGACATGAGTCAAGGGAAACTGGAACACTGCACCAAATGTAGACACGGGAGTTGTGGACCTTTTGGAGCCAAGACAAGGAGGAAAAGATAAGAAATCTGTAAAAATAGAGCTCAGGGTATTTGGCTTTTTGACAAAAGGTGGAGGGTATGGTCCCAAAGACTTCATAGTCTTATGAAATATTACAAATATGGTGCACATTATACAGAACGGTATGAAATATAGAGAATAATGATGCATCCACAGTGATGCTAATTTTTAAATGAGCTTGCAAACAGAGTTATTGGATTTTACATGCAAAAAAAATGTTCGTGCAGGTTACCTCTGTGCAGCCATCAGAAGCCAAGCAAAAATACAAAGTCCCCTGTAAATCTATTTTAATATGGCTGAAAACAGAATATAAGAGGCTAAACAAAAGAAAAAATATTTTTCAAAAATAAGAATTGAAAAGCAGCACTACACAAAATTGTAAATCCAAGGTGAAAGGAAAATACACTCATCCTCGTACTATTAAAGTCAATGAGATTTAGCAAGCACGATCAATAAGAGAAAATAAATCAGATCCTAAAGTCTTATTTCCACTCAAGAGATGAAACTGAATGTCTCACGTGTAAACATACCTGAACTTTGAAACCAGAGGCCCCCAGAATCCCAGCATGCTCTCTGGGTTGGGCGGGGCTCTCTGCTCCAGCCCAGCCAGGCTGGCCCCACCCCTCTGCTCCCCAGCCCCAGCAGAGATAGGAGGGCCAGGGGTCTGGCCACAGAGGGGGTTTAATTCCCCCTGCCCTGTGCCACTGGCACAGTTGGAACTGCCATTTGCTCCCCCCTCCTCCTGCAGTACAAGGCACCATGAGGCAGAGGGGGGCAAGGAGGAGAGCTAGCTTCCCCTGTACCCCACTGGCAGCCTGGTCTGCCCGCCTTCACCACGGCACTTGCTCCCTGCCCAGAATAAGGCCCCCAGCTGTTCCCTCACCCAAAGGAATAACCCCCATCCCTGACCCCTCCCCAGGGGCCCTACCTGGCCATGCCCCCATAGCGCCCCCATGCTCCACAGCAGGTCTGCCAGCCCCACAGTGCGGTTCCCACTGGGAAGGGGCTTGTGCTCCGGGAAGCCATGATGGGCTGCTGCCCATCACAGTCACTCACCGCTCGCAGCTCCAGCTGCCGGGTGGGAGAGGGGCCCAAGCACAGACAGGTGGTGGTGGCTGTGTTGGGCACACCCCGCTGTGGTGCAAGTGGCCTCTTTGTGTTCAGGGCAAGCCCCCTCCCAGCAGGAGGGGCCTTATGCAGCCACTGGCCCTGAGCACAAGTCAAGAAACAGTTGCAGCCAGTCACACCCCACTGTAGCGACAGAGGCCAGTGGCTGAATAAGCCCCTCCTGCCAGAAGGGGGTTTGCCCTGAGCACAGAGAGGGGCTGGTTGCACCACAGTGGGGTCTGCCCAGCCCGGCCATTGCCACTCTGTGCTTGAGGCCAGCTCCCTCTCAGCAAGAAGGGGCTTATTTAGCCAATGGCCTGAGCACAAAGCAGCGGTGGCTGGGCTGGGCAGACCCTGCTGCAGTGCCAGTGGCTGAATATGCTGCCTCCTGCTGGGAGGGGGCTTGCCCCAAGCGCAAAGACCCCTGCTTGCACTGCAGCAGGGTCTACCTGGCCTGGGGCCAATGGCTGAATAAGCCCCCTCTTACCAGGAGGTAGCTTGCCCTGAGCACAGAACCAGTGGTGGGGGGCTGGGCCTGGCAGCTGGAACGGCAAGCAGTGAGTGACTGTGATGGGCAGCAGCCTGTCACAGCTTCCCAAAATGTGAGCCCCTTCCTGGCAGGGGCCATGCTGTGGGGCCGGCAGGCCTGCTGTGAAGTGTGGCAGTGCTGTGGGGAGCTTGCAGGGCTGTGGCTCAGTCTGGACCCTAGCGCTGCTGTGCACAGCCCACCGTAGCTCTGCCCACACTGCAGCACAACCTCTTGCTGGAAAGAGGCTCACGCTCTGCCACATTATGACACGGGCTGCTGCCCCCAATAAGGGCCCTGCCACGTCCCGCTACAGGGATGGGGAGGGTGCAGGGTCAGGCAGGCAGAACCAATTTAGGCTCTGGCTTTTTGAATGTCTGTCCCTAGCCTGGGGGTATAAGTAATCCAGATCAAGGGTCCAACTGCCATGGTTTTAGCCTGTCTGTTTGCACGTAAACATGAATGGCTTAAAAGAAAGGCAACTTCTTACACATTATGGCAAAAGGTAGATAATCTGGATCAGAAGGACAAAGTAATAGTAGTGGCTCTAGTTGAGTGTTGAGCTGGTTGTGCTTTGATTTAGGCCTATCTATCCCTTTTCCCTCAACTCCTCCTCCTGCCTCCCCACAACTGAAAAAAAATCTTACTCCAGCTGTCTAGTTAATATAAAATCAAACACCTGTGTGCCAGACACATATAGTAAAGCTGAACATGTGCCACCACTATTCCATCTGCAGTATAGGCCATATGCCAATGGTTTTATTAAGGATGAGTTGAGTTGAAAGGTCCACAGCATAATTAAACTTTTTTTGCTGCCTTGCTCTCCTTTGATCCAAAAGATATTGCTGCTTACATGCCAACAGTTTAACCGTATAAATACATATCTTAACTCAATGAAAATACATCTGAGTAGGACCGTTTTAGGGAGAAACAGAGCCTATCAAATTTAAATTTCTGATCTGAAGAGAAATTATTTGCATATATACTGCTGCTTTTGACCACAGTAGTGTTACATTTAGCATATCAGTTATTATCAAAATGTCAACAGTATTTTGGAGAATACACATGCAGGATATTTTTACAATATTTGGCTCCATTGCAAACTTCCTCTCTTGTGCCAAAACTGCAGCTATTTAAAGTTACTGGTTTCTGTAGAGGCTGTTTGAATCTTTGTTCATGCCTGAAAAAATGCCTACTTCATTTCGAACTGTTTCTTCAAACTGTGTGGCCAGGTAAAAAATAATAAACTACGTGGGGTGGCTTTTAATTTACATCTGACTGGCTCGATGTAGATTCAGGACCTACGTAAAAATGGAAGAACAATTTATGGAGCTGGGATTTACTATACAAAGAACTAGACACTTAATTTTTTTATCCACTATTAACAACACTAGGTAGCAACTGTGCAGTTGGGAGACATGTTAGACAAGCTTTCAGGCACACAGTGACTTTGACCTGAGGACTATACTGTTGTTCCAAAAAAAGATATTACCACAAAAATCTTGGTTTTCACTTGTTTCCTGTCCCATCACTGCTACAACAACACTTCAGTGCTGCTACAGTAAGATGGACAACAGTTTTTACAAACCCACAGGAATGACTGGTACTGTTGTTGATTTAGAGCAGATGGGCAAGACATGCAGTTCAACTGACAGTCCATGGGCAACATGTGGCCTGTGAGGAGTTAACATGAGCAACCGAGCCACTACTCTGCCCATTGCTCTTGCAGTGGTGGTGGCTGGGGTCACTGGGCTCCCCCTCCCTCCTCCAGCTTCTGATTCCTGCCCTGCTCCTGGGGCTGGGGTGGGGTAGGGCAGATCAGCAGGAGAGGGCCAGGATACCTGATCTGTATGTGTAGCAGGAGAAGGTGCTAGGTTGCACGTACAAAGGAGGGAGCCAGGGTGCCCATGCTGTGTGCTGTGGTGGTGCAGCTTGCACAACATGCATGGCCAGGAGAGGGGGTGCTGTGCATGCAGGTGAGGGGTGGGGGCCAAAGCTGCCCATGCTGTAGGGCAAGCTGTGTGTATGGCAAGTGGGAGCTGGGCTGTGTGTGCAGGGGAAGAAGGGGCAGAATTGTGGAGAGGACAAACCCTGGAGTGTTTTTATATCTAAAAAATTCTATTTATTACTTCAACAATTTTAAAAGAAAATAGAAATGTGAGTATTAATAGGGCATTAGATATTCTGCAAACAGTGGCCTGGGGCTGGAGCTGGAGTTGGAGCTAGATCTAGATCTAAATCTAGATCTAGAACCTGAGCCAGAGCTGCAGCAGCAGCTTGCCCCATGCCAGTGCTCGAATTTAAGATGATGGGGTTTTTTCTTTCCACATTACATGGAGGTGGGCAGGGATCATCTTGAATTTGAGTAAATATGGAAGTTCCTATTAATGACCTGAACTATAATGGCATAACACAGCGGCTATACTACTTGCCTCTTTGCATCTCAAATCTGTTGTGTTGAGTCTAACTGCTCCCTAACCTATGATAGTCTTTTGCATTTAAAATTTCAATTTACTTGATCTAAGCCAACAAGAGGCTAGCAAATAGAGAAATTATTCAGACTGTGTCAGCCACAGAATTGGTACACCCATCTTTTCTTTATCATAGATAAAAGTAACACTGTTTTAAGTCAGCAAAAGCTGATTGTACTTCACCAATAAACACCAGCAGAGAATGTGGACAATGATATTTAAAATTAACTTTTATTTTTGAGACAAGCAGGAGCATATTAAAACTTGGGCAGCTTCCTGATTTAAATTCTATAAGGTATAACTCTTCAAGACAAGCTGAATGGACACTGCAAGGGAAGAGTGTATGGACTCCTTAATCAACAAAGGCACTAAATTTTCAACCACAAAGGTGATGGTGGTGAAAATCCCTCTATTTGTCATCCTGGGAAATGTCAGTGCATATATTGACAGGGCTGCAGATGTATAAGCTCAAACACTCATTTTTTTGCAGGGCTATTTCTGGGTCAAACCAGGCAGACAGTTGCAGGCTAGAAAATGGTATTTAGAGGTTTGCTTTTGGGAACTGCCTTGTAGGTGAAGTAGATATTGTATTAGAACAATGGTCCAGGGCAATAGCAAAGGTTAACTGATTTCTAAAAGCCTGTTTGTGACATACGTTCCTTCAAGGCCCACTGTGTGTAACACAGGCAAGCAGCAAACAGACACACAGGCTGGGAAATTAAAGACATGTACTACACTGTTCCATAAGAGAGATAAGGGACTCTGCTATGTTGGCCAGGTCACAGTGACCAGCTGCAACACCCTTGGGATTTCTGGTGTTGGTACATAGACCAAATTAGGAGAAACTGGTAAAAGCCCAAATTAGGATGTGTGCATGTGATGGGTTTGTGAATCAAAGAAATATGGTGACAGGACACAATGTAGACAGTATGATAACCACAGGGAGATCAATCAACAATGCCCAGAGATGAAGAGTCAGAGGAAAGAAAGAATACAGAAGGAGGGATTTCAGAGCAGAAAAGGGTCCCTAAGAGGGGAACCTGAGGCCACCATAGGCAGAGGACACACCACCAGCCCATGTCACCCACCCCACGGTGGGGAGGAACAGTGGACCTTGGCTTTCAACCTCCAGGCTGCTGACATCTGACATTCAAGAGAGAACCTCAGAGTGAAGCTTACATACTGGCTAGATGTACCTTGACTCTGTGAACCCTGAGACTGGTAGATATAGAATTGTTTGCATTCTTTTTATCTGCTATCACTGTGTATCAATAAAATTCACCTATTATCGAATGGAGAGATCATGGTTGGTCTGAGAGTTTGGGTCAGCCAAACAAGGTATCTGGGTCATAAATCTAGTGCCCAGAAGCTGGCTGGAATAAGAATCTCTCAACCTAGCCATTTTCATTAAGGTATCAGTTAGGGATATTTCAGCTCACAAGGAACAAGGAAGGTCAATGATTCTGATTTACTCCAAAGTCATAAAACCCAACAAATTCCAAAGCCTGCTAACAGACAAGAGAGCACTATCCGTAGGATGATGGGTCAAGGTAGATAACTTGTCAATAATTATCACTGTATCCTAGCCTTGACCACTGACTCACCAGTGCCCAAATAACATTTTCCCCCCTTTGCCCTTGGTTTGTGGTCAAGCTGCACTGAAGAAGAATGGGCAGAAACATAAGCACTGAAAGCAGAAAAAAAGGGTAATATTGACAGGATGCTATAAGTTCCTCAAAACCCATGCTGAGGTTGTATTACAGGGCAAGAAAAACTTCCTATCAACCTCCACCGTGGCTTCCAAAAATCCTAACCCAAGTACCCATTCATGGTATAGTATTTGTAGATATTGAAGTGAATTGGTGGGATGAAATTAACTGAAGTGCCAATAATATTTGGCACTTCAGCTTTGCTTTTCCCATCCATTGCTTACATCCAGCTTTGCCTATCCATCCACTATCCATTTTCATCAGTAAGATTACTCAGTGCTTGAACAACATGAATTCAGAGAGGGGGAAACAATGTGAACATGACAGAAGTAAGGTAGGTCAGCAAAGGAAAACATTTTGAAGATTTTACAGCTACAGTGCTGGATTCAAAGAACATGTACTCTACCCACAACTGGTCAATTCAATACATAGACTAGGAATACTGGTACTAAGCATCATCCAGAAGAAATGCTTTCTATTTTTGGTTGCTAGGATGCTCCATCCCATCTGGGTGGACTATGACCTGGCCTGATTATTCTTGCCTATGTTAATTCTTGGATGGACTTTGACTAATACAGAACTCAGCATAACTGCTCAGCCAAGCAAGCTACAACAAGCACACCCAGAGAATTTCAAACAAGTTCAAGATTTCAATCATCTTAAAAGGACAGGCTCAGGAATTGGGCGGATGAGAACCTGATAGTGTTTAACACTGAAAAATGTAAGGTTCTCCACCTTGGGAGGAAAAATCTGCAGCACGCTTATAGGCTCAGCAGTGCTACGCTGGTTAGCACTATGGAGGAAAGGGACTTGGGGGTCATGATTGACCACAAGATTAACATGAGCCTTCAATGTGATGCTGCAGCTAGTAAAGGAAGCAAAATGCTGGCCTGAATCCATAGATGTTTCTCAAGTAAATCCCAGGATGTCATTCTCCCATTGTACTCGGCCTTGGTGAGGCTGCAGCTGGAGTATTGGGTCCAGTTTTGGGCTCCACAATTCAAAAAGGATGTGGAGAATCTTGAGAGAGTGAAGAGGAGAGCCACGCACATGATCAGAGGTCAGGAATACAGACCTTATGATGAGAGGTTGAGAGCCATGGGACTCTTAAACCTGGAAAAGCACAGGCTCAGGGGTGACCTGGTGGCCACCTATAAGTTTATCAGGGGTGGTCACCAGGATCTGGGGGAACGTCTGTTCACCAGAGCGCCCCAAGGGACAACACGGTCAAATGGTTATAAACTACTGCAAAACTGTTTCAGGCTGGACATAAGGAAGAATTTCTTTACTGTCTAAGCCCCCAAGGTTTGGAATAGACTGCCGCCGGAGGTGGTTCAAGAGCCTACCTTGAACGCATTCAAGAGACATTTGGATATTTATCTTGCTGGGATCCTATGATCCCTGCTGATTTCCTGCCCTTGGGGCAGAGGGCTGGAATCGATCTTCCAAGGTCCCTTCCAGCCCTAGCATCTATGAAATCTATGACTCTGTGGCTTGGAGCTAGAATATCTACAAATCTACTTAATGCTCTTGGATGAAGACTTTACTCAACAGCTTTGCTTCTCTAGCATAATGGAATTATATAAAATATAAGAATACAGCTTGTTTTGTATAGAAGCCAGAATTTTCTTGGAGGCTAGTCCAAGATTATGGAATAAACTAAGGATCATCTCAAACCTTGTCACTGTTAGTTCTAAGAGTGAGGTGAATTTCTTCACTGTATTCTCTAACACTAATATCAAGAAATAGGCATTTTTGGAAACAAAACACAACATTCAGCAAGACAGGACCCTTCACTGAACATTCTTCTACCCTGGGAGAGTCATGTTGCTTAATGCATCCAGGAAGGTACTCAGATGCCATAGCAATGAGTGATGTATAGGAACCTACATACACCAGATCACATGTGACCTTAATTTTTTTCTATTTAAAAACTTAGGTTAAGTTGAAAATAAGGCTGTGAGTACGTACCAGGTACATAAATTAAGAAATTTTTTAGGGAGCCCCCAAAAATAGAGACTCAGGAAGTTCAGTGTTAAGCTGTCAAGGCACAAAAATGCACTGATGTAGTAGTGGAGTAGTTCTAGGGAAAGAGAGACAAGAAAATTTATCTTTAAAAATACATGTATTATAATAGACTACAAATACTAAAATATCTGGACAATAGTCACAAAAATTTTCTTACAATGAAAGATTATAATCATAAGAAGTATGAATTCTGAGACATTTTTATGATGTCATCTTATTGTTTTCAATAAACTACACAGTTAAATTGGTTTTGAATGTTAAAGATATATTTCTTATTCTGCTAAAAATATTGGGAGACTTTGGGCCTTAAGAGGATATTAAGGATATTACACCCAGGTATTTTCACCAGATATTTTTACTAAATGTGCATATCTGTTTTATCCTGTGAGAGGGGATAAAGCTTGAATGTATGATCTGAACACAATTAGCTAGTATAGCAAATGAGGGCAATAAAAGCTCTTTATTACAACTTTATGATTTTAATGTATACATATTAGCCCTTTAAAAAAAAAACACACCTATTTTAGGTTTACCTAAAATTTATAATTTCCCATATACCTTTTTGCAAACAAACTGTGATTTTACCTCCAAAATAGGTTATTCCATTTTCATTTAGTAAAGTAAAAGAAAAACAAAGCATTGTCAATGGGCTGAATACGTTTCTGCTAATGCTTTAAAAGAAAAAGACTGAAATGTAACTATTTTCATTAGGCCACTAATTGATTGTGCATGAGAATCTGAATATTGACTGACAGGTGTGAAATCATTGCAACTCCTGCTTTTCCCTGTCTAAGGAGCATGAAAATTTTGCCTTCGTTGGAGGTGGGGAGAGGGGGACATATGTTCTCAGGTGGGCTAGCGACAGAAGTTACATGTAAACTGCTATAAGTGATTGGAAACTGGTTCAGATCTATAACACAACAGAAGTTCAGTGCACATAAACCACTTTCAAAATGGCCAGAAACACTTTAAGATAAACCTGCATGGATGTAGTATTAGTCTTCACTGATTTAGGGTAAATCAGTTTATTGAACTTCTTTCCCAGATCCCCTGCAGATTCAAGTTAACTCACAGTCCCCCAGCCTCCCAGGATGCTTTGCACATCCCCTGCAAGCCCTCTCTCCCCCCTGCAGGGTGGGTGGGCTAGGTTTGGCCCAAGCTGTCTGCTCCAGCCAAGCAGGGAGGCATACATGTTCTAGTCCCTCCCCCCTCCACCCCTCCCATCTCCCCCCCAGCTTCTGGCCTGCAGGGATGTTGCTACATTTCTGGAATCAAAAGTGAATGTCTGTTCACTTGTTTATCACATCAATCTACACAGCTTAGACTAACCTGCAAAGATTGAATCGATTCACCCTCGGGTTTTTTGACTTTCTGTAATTAGCCTTGGGGACAAACTCTGTCTCCACCTTCCTTCTCTTTGTTATTGTCTAACTTATCTTTTACTCAAAAACCACCACCACCACCAACCACCTACTTGTATGGGTGGGAAGGAGTACCTAAAAGTTTCCCTCTCCATGAGCAAACAGGCATGGCTTGGACTTTCAGAGAATGCCATGTTCCCTTTACACACACACACATGCCAGGAGCTTAGATGTTGTTGATGATAAATTTTGTCATGGTAACACAGAGGTTCTAATAAGGGTTATGGCCTATCTTACTATATGTTGTATGTGCAAGATGCAAAGCTTATATTCTTGGTACAAACATGCCTTGGGTATTTTGCAGCAGCATATTGCTATACATGAACATGAATTTTTCCCTGGGAAAAGGTTTCTATCTTACTGAACACCCTATGGTAAGGTCTCTCTGTCTGGTTTATTTTTTTCCCTTCTGTTAGAACATTGTGTTGGTATTACTGGTTTGCTAGCAGTTATAGGGATTATTTTTTGTAGGTCTTGCATAAGGAATGCCTTTTTGTATCTCTGACTGAAATGGATGCTTCCAGACTGAGATGGATTTCTACTACATCTTCAGATTTCCAATACTGCTTTTTGGTTGTTACTTTATTGGAGGGAAAGGCCTGCAATATTATACAATAAAAATGAGAATAGGGTAAAACATTTTACTGTTAAATATAATTTTAAAGCACTCTTCATCTGAACTTTGTGTGAAGAAATAAGTGATCTGGAGATTTTGAGGTAAGGTCTAATACCATTTTCTAATATAAATGTGTTTACCCTAATGTGTCTTATGTCAAATACTGTAAAATAGAATAGACTGTGACCAAGTTTATTTCTGGAGAATATGTTAAATGTTTTTTCTTAGTTGATTCAAATTGGCTGGTGAGGATCCCAACCAGGAAAGAGAGCTGTGCAGATGAAGATGTCTACTCACACGTATCTTACTGACTTTTGGATACCATATGGCAGGGGTAATTTGGAAGGCCCTAGGGGGCATGCATGGGTGGGCAGGGACAGAGCACAGCCACCCACCACCCCGCGCTACTGTCTCCCAGAAGCAGGGCTGGTGTGGAGCAAGGACAGTGGTGCCCCTCTGCAGGCCACACAGGCACTGCCCAGCTGGTCGGACTCGGGGTGGGGGGAACTTGCACATAGCGGCAGCTGCCACTGCCATCCACCACACGCATTTGGCTGCGTGCCACCCGCCTCCGCTCCGTGTCTGGCCGCCAGGGGTACACTTATTAAAAAAGGTTGAAAAACCCTGTCATATGGGTTCAAAAGTCCACCTGCTTGAACCTCCTTTCACGATCAGCATGCAAATATGTAACTATCAAATTACTATCAGTATTAAAGTATTGATATCAGCAAGCTAGTCTAAAGATCAAAGAACATTTTTGCATGTGACAGTGAAAGATATTTTAATTAAAAAAACAAGGCACAGTTTAGTTTTGGAGTTCTACGGGTTCATTAAAAATAACAACTGTTTAAAATGTTAGAAATTATGAAAAAAATATAAAAGGATACCTTTAAGTACACTTTAGCTAAAGAAATAATTATTTCAGCTGGAACTGGATTCTGACAATATAGAGTAGTGGACATAGGGGAACTGAGAACAATGTTTAGGTAGCAATAATAGAACTGGAAAAAATGTTTGTGCCCTGCATTTGCTATAAAGTTTTTGGGGCAGCATTGCCTACAGAAGTGGCATCCAACCTTTTCAATGAGAAGGCCACATGTATAATTTCAAAAGGTTATGTGGCCACTACTTTACCATATAGTCCAGCCTAGTTCATTTCACGTTGTTTCCTGGATGAAACCACTTGTAAGTCCCCTATTGGGCATTCTTTTAGACTAAGAAAGTCTCCCAGGGGCCGCATCTACACAGGCAGAGGATTGTGCAGTTTTTACTGCGCAACATATGCAAGTACTATATGACTGTGCAGTAACTGGCATTACTGAACAGTACCATCACAAAACTTTTTTTTTGCAATGCCGCTGCACTGTAGCAATGAGCTTATGGTGCAGCAGCTCATTGCTACTGTGCCGTAGCATCTTCTGTAGACATGCCCATCATGTAAAAAATACATTTTAAAAATACTCTCATTCCGTGCCTTTCTAGACTCTCCAGAGATCTCAAGTAGAATCAGTTAATCTCCTGCATTCAGTTGGGCTTCAAAACCTGGCAGAGAATGGAGCAATACAGTAGCTATTCTCCTCCTACCCTATGATGTATGAAGTAGCCAGTTGGGGAGGTCATGCCATATTTATCCAAATCCAAGACGAGCTTAAATTTAAAATGATCCCCCTGTAATTAGATTAGATTAGACACGGAACATTTAAAATGGGTTATTATTTATTTTAAGCAGACCTACTGACAAAAACTAACCAGTCTTAAATTCAAACGTTGCCTTAATCTATATTAGGTTTTGTCCAGACAACTCTAGTGAGTCCTACTCCTTTCTTAGATCCTACAACTTAAGACTGGTTACTTTCACATACATCCTCACTCCCACTCTCTTCACTGCTCTCATCGTCTCACTTATCTTCCCATAAAATATCATCTTCAATTCCATACATGGCATTGGATAAAGAACACTTCTTGAAGCCTTTAACAGACTCAGAAGATACCTTTCCCCAAAAAGGCAGAATGCATTGGTAAACCAGTGCTATGGTTGGCTTCTTAATCATTCCTCCAAGTATAAGCATACGGTTTCCTGCCAAGACCCCGTCTGAGTACTAACATCATAAATGGTCCTTATAGTATTTATTCATTACATATCCAGTACTTGGAGTTGAGATATTATACCACCAGGTATAACTACAAGATCACAATTCGTTGACTGAATTTTTGGTTTCCCATCTGGTGTTACATGTCCTCTGAATAACACTAACACTCCTCTTTTCTTCAGCAGTACCCCAAGTCTCCTGTTCCCCACAACATGTAACCAGTCACTCATCAGCTCACTTGACATCCATCCTTGTTCCTGGAATCTAGCCACTATTTCTGGTGGTAACCTTGCTTTTGGCAGAGTTTTCTGTTTCAAAAATCACATAAGGTGGCAATTTTCTACTATCCACCAATACTGCTGATAGCACTGTAATTTGTGACTTTTCATTTCCTGTGGTTCTCAAAATTATGGTTTTTATTGATGTCAAAATAGACTGGAGTCTCATCAGCTATCTAGCTCAGTAGGTAATCATGAGCAGGGGTGGATCCAGAGGGGATGCAATGATACGCCTGCACCCACCCCCTCCTTTCTGACTGTACCAGGGATTTAACTCTCAAAGAAGGTAAGCATTTCTCCCCTCCATTCCCCTTCATGCTCAAAGGCACATCCCATCCCCTCCCCTCTTCCTTCTCTTCTCCTGCCCACTCCACCTGGGCTACATGGGGGCTGCAATCTGCCCAGGATTGCAACAGTGGCAGCAGTGGGCAAGTGCATTCCACCTCCCTCCCTGCCCCCATCATGGTGTTCCCTGCCAGCTAATCCCCAGGCAGGGCAGTTACAGTGGCTAGAGTTTGTCTTGCTCTCAGGACAGCACCTGAGAGCAGCACGCAGACAAGGGGGAGGAAATGGGAGGGCAAGGGATGAAGAAAGAAGGAAAGGGGATGGGACATGCCTCTGAGCACAGAGTGGAGGGGAGGAATGCTTAACTTCTGTGGGACTTGGACAGGGCTGCAAAGAGCTGCAGCTGAGGAATTGCCTTCCCCAGTGCACGGGAGCAGGGGAAAGAGACTAGGAGTGGGGAGTACAGTCACCCCTGCCACAGCAACCCCCTTTGCCAGGATCCAGGTTTCTGAAGTTACCCCTGCAGTGCTGCACCCCCCTTTCCTAAATCCTGGATCTGCCCCAATCATGAGTCTTGCATGGTCCACTAAGGTACTGCTGAAATGTAACAGGTTTTTCACTGCAGTTGATGGTAACTTTTGTGCAAATGATGTTCTTTATTTCAGGGGTAAGCTACTACATTCAGATGCATCCATTTTTTGCCTTGAATTTTTGCTGTGGCATGTTCAATTCCTTCACTATTCTAATGCCTTGAGTTGAAACACTTTGCAGGTAATTAGCATTCCCTCATTTCTCTTTTCTTGAACTAAAGAACTCACTCATCAATTCTGGGAGAACAACCCTGTTTTGGACCACTGAATGATTTAAATGTGGATTTATAATTCTTCAGTTTTCCTTTTAAATTGTCTCTTTCAAAATACATTGGCTTCAGAAACACTATACTTCCTTCCTGCCTCACAATTATTTGTGTTTGCAGTGTAATTTATGACCATCATTTAAAAGTAAATCATAGCTGCCCTGCATTCCTTTCATATTCTCATTTTTACCACTACTTCCTCTTTTTTCTACATGATCTATCATGACAAAACTGAGGTTTTTCTCTGCTGTCACTTGCTCCACAGAATGCAGGTTCCTATGCTTTTACATTTTGGCCAGTGAGTGATCAGGGCTTGTAATCCACTGCTTTCCCTGCCACCATGTGCATCCCTGTTTGCCCACCGCTTCCCCCACCACCACATGCTTCACTGTTGAGACCCTCACCACCATATGCTGCCTTGCCAGGTTCCTTGCCACCACATGCTGCACTACCATGTCCCTCACTGCTGTGTGCTGCCACCACAACAGGTTCCTCCTTACCAGAAGCCTCCCCACTTCATGCTCCTCTGCTGGGTGCCTCTGTGCTGCCTCAGCCACAATGACTGGATCCCCTGCCTCTTCTGAGTGCAGGTACTGCACTTTCACCTGCTATTTGGTGCTAAAATTAGGCTTTGTTTTCTCCATATTGAACGGGGGCAGGGGAGGAGGAGGAACCTTGTCTTGGAATCGAGTAAGTATTGTAAGTTGTTGTAACAGGGAAAGAACAGCAACTTTACAGATTGCTCCCAGCACACAGTGAGGATTTAGGAAAGCTACTGAAACTATGTGGAGGTTGTGCCCCCTAGATCCTTCCTGAGATGTGAGGGCTGAGTCAACACATCTATTTTACAAGATGTTCAGAAACCATACATTTAAGTCATTAGAACAAATGACTTTTTCTTTTCAACTAGCCATTCTCAAGAGCCACAACTTGAGAAGGCTGAGATCCCCAAGTGGTTTCTGGGATAAAGGGTAATAATCCTGATTCTTGCAATGACTCACTGTGCAATCTTGGGCAAATCAGTTTAATATATGCTTACTGGGAGCATCTACATGAACAATTAAGGCAACTGAATAAACTTTGGCAGTTTGCACAGACAGCTGCTCCCAGGCACAGCATCTGCACATGCGCCCAGGATCAGCAGTAGCTTCAGCTGGGAATGAGCAGCCTTAGGCTGGCAGCAGGCTCAGGGGGTCAGCCTCAGGCTCCAGCTGGCAGCAGTGAAGTGGCTGGCTGGGGCACAAAAGTGCTAAAGTGCAGAGCCATGCAGCATTCAGCCTTCACACTTTAGCATCTTCGTGCTCCAGCCAGTCCTAGTCACCACCTACATGTGCATTTCATCACGCCTAATTACTCCACTGTAAGATAGTACTGTCCCCAACAGCAGAGTTAATTAATTTACTGCACCCTAATATCATGTCTGGATTCAGCTTCAATTGGTTTACTCGCATCAACCCCCAACTGTGACCAGACATGGGGCAAGGAAAGAGACTGCAGGATGAAAAGGAGAAACAGAGCTGAATGTCAGCCTGGTGCTGACTCACTCCAAATCTCCACACAATTATTAAGTATTATGACTACTATTATATCTGTAAAATAGAAATAACATTAGCCATATAGTATCTACAGTACTTTACAGTGTTATTATATGGCTAATAAATGAGTGTGAATTGCTGCAATATCTTCTGATGTAAGGTAAGAGACCAGTACACTCAACCTCTGGCCCACAGGGCTCCCCATAGTTGTGAAAATTTGGCATCTGAGGAAAGTTGGCAGCATTAATTGCCACTCCCCTGCTGCCAAATTTCCAGACCCGTGGGGACCCCTGCAGGCCAGATAATGTGGCCCTGCCCCATTGTGTGGCCAGATCCAGGTGCATGGTGGCCGTTTGGCACTGCCAGATCTGAATGCATAGAGCCAGGCTGGCATGCAGCTGCAACTGGGCACATGGGGCTGGGCCGGCATGTTCCTGGACCAGCACATGAGGTCAAGCTAGCATGCAGCCAGATCCAGCATGGAGGTACGCACATGTGGATCTGGCCCAAACACCAACCCCATAACACTCACCTGGCCCTCAGCATTGGAAGGTTGGGCATCATGATATTAGACAATGTGCAAGTGCTTTGTATTACTATTATTTTTTTTAGAAGTGGGTAGGCCCTGCTTTCTTAGATTTTGTTTCTGAGTCCGGCTGTTAGTTTTATTTTTCACACAAGGCATAAATGGTATTAGACTTACTCTAGATTTTTAAAAACTATTTCTGTATGCTTTTTCTTCAAAAGGTATTGTCCCAATAAATACATCATCAGTCTGGGATTTCTGGTCCCTGAGTCACCCCAAGGAGGTCCCACAAGCTATCAGAGGGCCATGACAAAACTGTCATTTCCACATTGCTACATGGGAGGTGATCCTGGCATGAAAAAGATCGACAGTTGCTGTCCTAATATTTTCTCTGTTAAATAATCATTTGATTTCAGATATGCTTAGGATTGCACCAGACAGGCTTTCCCCAGCTCTCCAACTCTTACTGCTGTGTTCTTGCGCACATAATACATTCCTGGTTAATCAAGAGTAAAACTTATATATTGTTTGCAATAAACAATATAAAAACCCATTATTAATTCAGGATTTTAAACCATAAGCATCACACCAATAGGCAGCAAAATAAACTGCTGAAAAAACAATTTAAAACACACTAAAGTACCATATCTAATTGTACCCTCAATACAGAATTCACTGTAGCTGAACACCTCTATATGCTACATTATAGAGGCATGATTATAGCTTGTGAAGCTAGAATTAAACTAGTCAGCTTGGGAATGAAAAACCTAGGTAGCTAGGTGCTGGCTGCATATGGCTCAATGAAGGTTACAAAACCCATGCAGGACCCTGAATGGACAAAACAGAGTACTTGGGAAGCTCAGCTAGACGGAGCTTCATGCCTCTACTACAGTTCTATTGGTCCCCAAGCTACTTGTTTACAGCTACAGTAAAATATAGAATGACTGCATTTTTTGCAATAATGCAAACAAATATTAAGTAGCAAGGGTGACCTCCAGTGTGCAATATGTTTATGTCACTGCTTCTTAAAATATAGCAAACTAACTTGTGGGCTTATTATAAAATAAGAGCAGTGTACTAAATTAAAAATTAGCTTAATTTCTGCTATAAAACATAAAGGACTGAGCACAGCATTACCTTACACATTGATTTTTCTTATAAAAAGCCGTTATAGTTTCAAAGTAAAAGAAAAGGCAACTTTATAAATACAAAAGCGAGTGAGATCATTCTTTGCTCATGCTCAAATGCATGTTATCAATACATTAGGATTGTTGGTTGTAGCCATGTTGGTCTAAGGACATAGGCAGACAAAATTCTTTGGGTAGCTGTGATATCTTTTATTAGACCAACTAAATAGTTGGAAAAATTGTTCTTTGTAAGCTTTTGAGCACAAACACCCCTCTTCAGGCATAGGAAGAATCTGTTGATGTTTGTGCGCTCTCCTGGGTAGAATAGAAGTCAATATGCAAAACACAGGTCTGTGAAAATACAAATGTGTAGCAGTAAGGTTCAGAGACAATTGGTATGAGACAGGTGGGTGCAGGGGAGGTAGGGGGAAATGTTGAACTGGTGATAGAACTTAGCTGGTAAAATGCAGACAGGTTACCTGGGGTTATCAGATGACAGACCAGTTATAATGTGCCATAAATGCCATGCTATACGCAAGATGTATAGAGGACATCGTCATTTGAACCAAAAACCTGCAGTCTCTGCTTAATTTCCATCACACATTCAGTAACCATCACCCCTCCATCAGACTCTCTCTGGAATATTCCAGCACCAAAATTTCATAGATTTCATAGACATTTGGGCTGTAAGGGACCCCGGAGGATCATCAAGTCCAGTCCCCTGCCCCAGGACCAGGAAGTCAGCAGGGATCATAGGATCCCAGCAACATAAGTATCCAAATGCGTCTTGAAGGTGTTCAAAGTGGGTGCCTGAACCGCCTCCGGCAGCAGTCCTTGGGGCTTGGACAGTGAAGAAGTTCTTTCTTATGTCCAGCCTGAATTGGTCACAGTGGAGTTTGTGACCGTTTGATCTTGTCATCCTTTGGGAGGCTCTGGTGAACAGACGTTCACCCAGATCCTGACGAGCACCCCTGATAAATTTATAGGTGGCCACCAGATCACCCCTGAGCCTGAGCTTTTCCAGGCTGAATAGCCCCATTGTTCTCAGCCTCTCATCATAAGGTCTGTTTTCCTGACCTCTGATCATGCGCGTGGCTCTCCTCTGTACCCTCTCAAGCTTCTCCACATCCCTTTTGAGTTGTGGAGCCCAAAACTGGACGCAGTACTCTAGCTGCGGCCTCACCAAGGCCGAGTATAGTGGGAGAATGATGTCCTGGGATCTCCTTGAGAAGCATCTATGGATGCAAGCCAATGTTTTGCTCACTTTACTAGCCACAGCATCATACTGAAGGCTCATGTTCATCTTGTGGTCAATCATGACCCCCAAGTTCCTTTCATCTGTAAAGCTAACCAGCGTAGCACTACCGAGCCTATATGCATGGTGCAGGTTTTTCCTCCCAATGTGTAGAATTTTACATTTTTTGGTGTTGAACACCATCAGGTTCTTGTCCGCCCATTTCATGAGTCTGTCCAGATCCTCCTGGATCACCCTTCTATCCTCAGGTGTGGATGCTTTAGCCCAGAGTTTGGTGTCATTGGTGAACTTGGCCAGTCCACTTCTGACACCAATGTCCATATTATGGATGAAGATGTTAAACAGTATAGGCCCTAGGACAGAGCCTTGTGGGACCCCACTGGTGACAGCGCACCAAGACGATTGGCTCCTGTTGACCACCACCCTCTGGGTCCTACCATGGAGCCAGTTCCCCAGTCAGTGGATCGTGGTGATGTCAAGGCTGCAGTTAGCCAGTTTAGCCAAAAAGTGATTGTGGGATACCAGATCGAAGGCTTTTTTAAAGTCGAGGTATACAATGTTGATCTCTTCCCCCTTGTCCAGGTGATAAGTCACCCGGTCGTAAAAGGAAATGAGATTGGTCAAGCAAGACCTACCCGCAACAAACCCATGCTGGGTATCCCTTAGGATATTGCCTTCAGCTAGTCTGTTAAGGATGGCCTCCTTGATAATCTTTTCCAAGACCGTCCCGAGGAAAGAGGTCAGGGTGATAGGCCTGTAGTTTGTCGGATCTACTTTCCTCCCTTTCTTGAAGATAGGCACGACATTGGCCTTCTTCCAATCATCGGGCACTTCACCAGAGCGCCAAGAGCTCTCAAAGATCCATGCCAGGGGCTGAGCTACAATGCTCGCCTGCTCCCTGAGTACCCTCGAGTATAACCCATCAGGGCCAGCTGACTTGAAGGTATCCAGCCTGTCAAGGTGTTCCTTCATGAAGTCAGCTTTGATGGAGGGCAAGGAATCTCCCTCACCCGGGCCTCCCTGACCCATAGTGGGCAGGGCCATCCCATGGAACTGGTGAAAAACTGATGCAAAGTACCCATTTAGCAAGTTTGCTTTTTCCTTTCTAGGCTCCTTAAAAATTGCCATTTTAGGCTATTTCAGCCTAAATTTGACACCTGCATAAAACAGGTATCAAATTTATACTCAAGTAGTTAAATCACATTAGTGAACATGTAGATGTGCTAATGCACATTAATGTGTTGTGTGTCCATTGACATGGGACTAACTTTAGTACCGAATTGGTCCACACACCCAGGGCCGGATTAACCGTTGAGTGAGCCCTAAGCAAACAAATTCGTGGGCCCTGGGCCGATTGAGACCCCCCACCCCGGCTCTGCCAACACTCCAATGCTACTACTGCATGAACCCGAAAATATTCAAGAATATATAGGAGCCAAAATGATCACATTTCACTTATGCTGAAGAAGCAAATAGAGGAAAAGCTAATAGAATACTACGTGTAGTACAATCCATATTAATTTCTTATATTGAATAGCATCTCTATTTGAAAATATTAAAGCTGTCACTGCAGCAAGTAAATTCATTGTGTTGATCCTTGTATTTCAGAAAGTTGTGTCAGCTGGAATCTTTGAATTAAACCTTTACTCAATCAGATCTCTGAATAAAACTATAATAGACACCATTATAAGAAGTTCATATAGTAAAAACACTTTATTTGCAAATTCTTTTTTTCATTTCCATCATCAGTGCACAGCTTACCTTTTGGTGGTTCATCTTGAATTTTTTTTTTTTGTAAAAAAGTAGGGAGTATTTTTTTAGCTAACTGCAAGCACACAAAAGATCTAATTATGGGTGCCTACTGGTGCTACTGCCTGTCAGCGTAAGTGTCATTCAGGGTCTGTCAGCATTTCCATTATACATCCCTACTTTCAGAGGGTTATAATGTGAACGTTAAAATTTGCTTCAGGCTTATTCTTGGCATATGGTACAAGGTATCAGGCCAGAACTGCATTTTTTTAATAAATTTTTGTAACAATCAGTTTAGGCATTTTTAAGCTATAACTGTGGAAGAGAAAAGAGTTGGTAGGAGCATGTTCTTTCCTGTGCATAGCTAATTCAAAAACAGTTTGTTGTTTCAGAAATTTGAATTTGACATACCAGTAATCTGAATATTATATATTATATGTATTCAATATATGTTCAATATACATATTTGAACAGATATATTGAATACATACATACTTGACTGAAAAAAGGAAATAGAATTATTTGTCACACATGCTGTGGTAGTAGTTTTTAGTATAAAACTATACTATTTATAGTGTGTGTGTTTATATAGTTTTATATATAGTTATATACACACACGCAAACACTGTAAATAGTACAGCATTATACTAAAAACTACCACCAGGCACACACACACACACACACACACACACACACACACACACACACATATACCTACTATCACGGCATATGCAACAAATAATTCTATTTCCTGTAGTCAATCACTTAACTATATGAAGACAATGAACACAATTTCATAACTAAGAGAGCTGGCATTGTGGTTTAATTGATCTGCAAATTAGGTAGCCTTTGAGATATAGTACACTATAATTCTTTTTTTTTGGAGTTCTTATATACTCTTATGTCAAGAAACTGTGCACTGGTTATTAAAGACTGTCTGAGTATATAATGATATGTAATGGTTTCTGGAAGTGTTGGGTCTATAGTGTTAATATTTTACAAGGTAAAACTGTAGAAAAGTCTCAAAGTTGAAGCTTGTTCATACAGAAAAGTTAAGCACAGGAGAGAACTTATAGATAGAGACCTACCAAATTCATGGTAGAAGTGAGCTGGGTGGCAGGTCCTTTTATCTTGCAGGTTCCCCTGCACCCTCCTCCCCCATTGCTGATTGGCTTAGGGGCCCCAGTGGCCCTGCTGTTTGCTGCTGACCAGCTTGAAGGCAAAGACAGCACCATATTTAAAACCATAATTTTCACCCCCCTGCCAATCAGAAGTGAGTGGGGCGGGTGGGGTGGGGGAGGGAAAGCTGCAAGGTTAAAGGAGCTGATGTGAAGCCTACTTCCGCCATGAATTCAGTAGGTCCATACTTATAGAATACTAACAGCTCCTCACCAACTTCCTGGGTGGACACCCTTTGCATGTATTAAGTTTCATAAGCATGGAATAAATTACAATGCACTTAGACCAAGATCCTATCCCACCTACCAAGCATATACATCTTAGCTTCCATTCACCCCAAAATTATTAATCTCTCTTAGGAAAACAATCCTGTTGTACTTCTGAACCACTGATTTGTCCTAATAAGTAACTTAAAGTGCCCCATAGGGCAATGTTCTCGGCCCTGCAGTGATATAACAGTAAGATTATGTTAAGATTCTGTTAAATCTAGCTCACTAAAAGGGGAGGGGTGTTCTGGTACACGAGTCCAAATCCTTATTAATTATGGCACTTGCCTAGAAAGTAGAAGATATGCGTTACTGGCTTATTTCTCCCCATGGGGATATAAGAAGAGTGCCCAGGACAGTGGCTATGAACTAGGCAAAATTAAGAACAGCCTTAATTCCCCACTGTTGCAGTTAGGCCAATAATGAAAGATTTATGAGGACAGAAGGAGCCTGGCTCAGTAAGATGGGCCGTGTCCTGTGAAGGAAGCAGCTCAGGATCTAGCCCTTGTTCCTAATGCTAGTTACCTATTTTAATCCTATGAGTCCTTAATGCAACTTGCTTATACAGTCCCACATGCAGAACATTATCTTGGAAGTAGGAGACATGGTTCATACCCCCTTAGGAGAGGGAGGCCTATAACCCATGTCTCCCACTTCCTGGGCAAATGTCTTAATTATAAGGTTACTGAGCAAGAAAGATGGGCATCATAACCACATGTCAAACAGCCACTGTATGAGGTTTTACTTTAAGGATTTAAGGAAGGAATTTACACACTTTTCCAGATGGAACTGGATCATAACAGAACATAAGTAAAGTCCCTATTTTATTGTGCTGAATTGTTTCTAAGCATGTGCAATAAGCTACATTTTATCGCCTAGGGATATTTTTAGGGTAAGATGTAGTCATATAAGGAACCTAGACGCCACAGCAGAATTTTGCCTGTTGAGCAGGGTGGAACAGGATCACCTTTAAAAACTTAGATATTGAAATATTGACATAAGATCTGGGCCTTAACATGCACTAAAAACATCCCAATGGTGAGTTAGAGTGTGTTACCTAGTACATTGTGGCCATGTCTACACGAGATGCTACCATGCAGTCGTTACTGCATGTTTATTTAGTACTTGTTTACACACGTACTAAACAAATATGTAGTAACCTGAGTTACTGCGCAGTAGTGCTGGCAAACACCTTTTCTATGACGCTACTGTGCAGTAGCCTAATGCTACTGCACTGTAGTGTAACATCACAGGTTTTGCCAAGTGACGCAACTGCACAGTGTCTTGTGTAGACACATCCTGTAAAAATTCACTTTGAACATACTACATACTATCTTCCCTTTATGGATTAGCCCTATTATTTCAGCACCAGGGAAAGGAATGATGCTTCAGTCTACTGTGTCAATATGTCAATTAGAAAGTATTAGGATTATAATAGGTAATAACCCATCAGTTACCCATCTACGATCTAACACAGGTACAGCAATCCGAATGGCTCATATGACTTCATGCAAATCTTTTAATACCTTTACTTATGTTCACCAATTAACTTTACAGAATCAATTCTTTCTCTTGTACTTATCTTAAAAGCACGAGATACCAAATATACCACAATACAGAAAACACAAATTATTCTTACTGGTAGCTATCTGGTACTTTCATTAAGGGGAAAACTAAAATAGGCAAGACCCACATACATCATCTATGTCTGGGAAAGGAAACAGAAACCCTTACTAATCAATCATTAAAGATATTTGACTGCACTAGAGGTCAGACACAGTTTAGCTAGACTCTTAGCATGAATCTGCAAACATTATGCAAGCCTAGTACACAACTTAACATGTTGCAACAAACGTCTTATTCTAATATGCATACAAGCTAAAATTAATACCTAAATAATCATATATAGCAACATCACCAAGTTTAAGCCAAATTCTACTCCATCTATTAGGCATCTAAATGGAATTAGGTGCCTAAGTGCAATTCCATTCCATGCAATGTAGGTGAGCCCACTGTCATCTCACCCTTAAAGTTTGAGTCATAAAAGAGATATAGTCCTCATAAACTATTAATGTGCTTGTAACACATTGGACATGTCTACATGTGTAATTAATGTGAACCAATAATTGTTCTGGAGTTCATCGATCTCGAGAATGCTGTTTGAATGTGTGTCTGGGACCACAGCATGTTGAGCCAGGTCAGAGCAGCCCCAGTTGGCAGGAGACCCTAGAGGTCAGTCTGCCAACCCAGACCTGCTCCCCCCACCAGCTCAACATGCTGTAGAGGGGCTGGCTGGGACACAAGGGTGCTTCAGTGCACAGCCACCCATCAGGCAGCCCTGAACTGAAAGACCCTCGTGCCCTAGCCAGCCAGGACAGCATCTATATGTGTGCTGCTGTGAAATAAAAACTCTGCAGAAGGATAGTACTTTTATTTATAAGTACTATCCTGCTGTGGAGTTGATTAGTTTGCTCCAAGCTAAAAGGGGCGCACGTATAGATATGTGACATTTACTGTGGAGCTAATTAGTCTACTTTGCAGTAAATAGCTGGTGTAGATGTACCCTCTGTCATCTTACCCTTAAAGACTGAGTCACAAAAAAGCATAAACAAGAAGGACCCACAGCCTTTTGCAATATCAGTTTTCCAGAGATTCAAGCAGAGTGGAACAGAATTGCCTTTGGACACCTAAATCCATGTATACAATTCACTGGTGGAATAGAATCTAGCCCTTTGCTTTAAAAGTGTGGGTTGTTCTTATATATGCTAAAATACCCAACTATGAGGGAGCATTAGCTTGTCAGTTCTGACACAGGAATCATTTCTTTGAATGGAAGTTCAAACAACTAGGCCTTATTTTTGAGCAGAAATAGAAGGTGGGCTCTGAGCACTATAGGGCTGTCCGCCTTCTTAGTAGCCTGAGACTGCACACCCTGCAGGTCACACCAACACAATGCAAGGGCCCCCCCCCAGGTTGCATGCTGTGTGGGTGCCCCGCCACTGCACCCTGAGTATGCGCATCCTGGCCTCACTCGGTTCTCT
>NW_017729024.1:9632366-9639663 GCF_001723915.1 Gavialis gangeticus | reverse complement strand
ACTGCCCCCCCTGCAGGTCACACCAACACAATGCAAGGGCCCCCCCCCAGGTTGCATGCTGTGTGGGTGCCCCGCCACTGCACCCTGAGTATGCGCATCCTGGCCTCACTCGGTTCTCTAGCCATGAAACTCCCCCTCTACACCACACTGCACAGGCACCCTGGGCCATGGGCTCCTGTGGCAAGGCAGGTTGTAGTACTCTGCCCTGCTCCAACTCCTAAGGTGGGAGCAGGAAGTGGAAGCTGGAAGAAGAAGGGGGGGGCTCAGACATGGTCTGCTGCTGCAGCTGCGACAACTGGGGGCAGCTTAGGGGCTGCAAACTAATCTTTCATAAGTTACATGCAGCCTGCTGACTACCAGAAGGACAGCCTTGTTTCAAATAATAAAAATTAGGAGTACCAGGTTCAATGAAGGACAAAGTTCCAGCTCTCAACCAGAATTTCTTTGATTTTGTAGAAACACAAGAAAACAGATGCTTTACCTCCTTTCTGCACAGTCCACTTCCTTTTTTTAACACATCTCAGAGGTTACTTTCTATCAGTGACAGCTCTATGACACTAGAAAATATCTTAAAATGTTTAGTAGCTTGTTGACATTATAAATCCAGAGTACACTTCTTGCTGGTTTCCATAGCTTGGTAATGTGCACACTGGACCACTCTTGCAATTCTTACTCAGACACAAATCCCACTGAGGCCTCTGAGCCACTGAATTCAGGCAAGATCAAGTCAGGACCAATTCAAAAGGAGTTGTGTCAGAGTAACAGATGGAGGATTATCACCATTCAATTTAATTATGACATCCTAAATTTCTTATTTCTCTATAAATAGCATGAAGCCAAATATGAAAATTGTGTGTGTTCAAAAATTAAAGCATTCTCGGGAGCATTGAAGAAAACATTTTATCAACAAATTAAAACTAAAATTAAAATGTAATGTTAAAATGTAATTTCTATATAATTTGGAGTAATTTATATACAATGGGTATAGCATTTTTGTATATTGATTTTTCAAGTATAATTTTTCAAAAATGTTAAACATCTCAATTTTTGAGTATCAAGTTTTTTTTTATATTAATATACTATATAGATAAATGGGCTGTGTCTGTTAATATAGGGCTTTGGCAAAGTCTGCAAGTTCCTTAAATGAAGACCTTTTTTTTTCCTTCCATGTATCAGGAGACCATTTTAATTCACTCACAAGCTAAATTCTCAAAGGGACTGGTATATATGGTAACATAGGAGCCAATATCCCAGCTATCAGTTTTCATACAGCCTGGCTGGACCTTTACATTACCACTGCCCCACATTTATTGTTCTTTCATTGCAACTGTCAGCATTTCCTGACAGCACATTACGGAGCACATGGCTACAAAGTCGGTATCAATCAGTCCATGATCATGCAGATATAAGTAGCAGACTATTGATAATGGGCCTTAAATCAGATCATCATGGCTTAAGCATAAGATTCTTAAAAGGCAGTAACCCTGTGGGATCTCCCTCTTGTTTGCACCTGTTACAAACCACACAAGCTCAGCTTCTGCTACCTACCAACTCCAACTTTTTATGATAACAAAAATGAACCTATTAAAAAAACAAACACCACTGCTCTATGTACTATATCCAGAAGGCATAGGCAATTAATAGAACTTTTCACTAGTCTCTTTTAAACTAGATGTCGCAGAAATATTATACAATACTTGCCATTACACTAATGTTCTTTTTCCCCACATTGATAACAGCAGTTTTGTTGTGCTTTGAAAATGTCTTACTTCAAAAGCACTTCAATTTGATATGGCCATTTAACAAGAAAAATGAGAGAATGTGAATAGTTTAGAGGAGCTCTTCACCACACTGAAAGCACCATGTTAAAAACAAAAGGATCTAATTTGTCCCAGACATAAATAATAAAACAAAACAAGAGTTGCATGCAAATTTAGCAACATAAAATTTAAGGTGATAAACAGAATGGAGCCTGGCTTCTTGTTTAGTATTCCTTAGTTATCACCATAATTGCTGCATGTCTGTCATCACTAGGAAAAGAAAAAAGTGTCTCTTTCAGCTGCTCCCCTGCTTGTTTTGTTCGCTGTATTCTTGTAAAGTGGGAGAAAATAAGTGTCATTTAATGAATAGTGCTATTCTTTGTCTGACAGCTTCATATCTGTTAGGTGTAGGAGGCCTAGTACTTTCCTTTTCTGATAATGTTTTTGACAGTGTGCTAAATTCCTCCCCCAAAAGGCCGGCGTATATATTCTGCTAAAAGGGGCTTCATCTATCCTGAATGGATGCCCTCTTTTAACCCCCTTCAGCTTCTGTTCTTACATTAATTGAGCTGATCAGATTGAGCATATGAATTTGTCTTTGATGTATTCGTATGTTTAGTTGACGCTGCTCGCTCTCTCATTGGCAGCGGATAGAGCTCTCAGACAAATAGGAGTGTTGCCATGGTAACAAGCAATAGCTAGGGATCTCTTGAAAAATATTTTTATTTCAAAATTCAAACTGGAAAATTCTCACTGGATATGGTTCTCGGTTCTAAACGTGTCATATCTAATGATGAATGCAATTAGGAATCCCACCAGTGTTTTAAATAATAAATTAGGCTAATTTTCTAGGCCTGGCATTATGACACACAAATACTAAAAAGGAATCTTCTCTTTTTTATCCATGACAAAAGACTTATTAATGACTTTTGTTCTTAGGATTTCAAAATTAATAGAATGGTAGAATAATGATACAGCCATCTATGTGCTGAAAACGAGAGGCCTAGAGGTAAACTTTTTTTTTTTAATTCTTCAAGCTGCTCTGATATTTGGTTATTTTACATGAAAGCAGGTGAAGAAATCCTTCTACAAATGTTGAAAGCCTTAGCAGTTGGTAAATCTCAGAGGATAAAAAATGCCTATAGCCATTTTTAATTACTAAGCATGAAAAGGATAGATGTTGAACATAAGTTTTGTAGGCCCTTACAATCTTAGAATGCCAGGATTTTAATTCTTAGGATCTCATTTGAAAAACAGAAACAATGAAAAGAAAAAGGCTTAGTTGTAAGAAAAGGATTGATGATTAGGCTGTGATTATTTGTAATTAAAATACATATTTTGTAGTAATACGGCTGCTATTATTTTCCCTAGAAACTAGCTTCCTGACTTGGGCTTTTAAGATACTGCCTGCCAATGTTCAGAAGTAGAGTTTCAGGGTTCTGCCGCAACATATAATTATGCTACAATGAAACCCATTGATATTATCATCTTTTAAGCTACTTCCAATTAGATTTGTTCAATCTTCAGGGGTCACTCCCCTATATTTTTGCTTTGAGTTAAATGTTAAAATTCAAAACTTCCATCAGAAGTGAGGTTCTAAGCAAGTGATTCCCCTTTAGCTAAACAGTACATCTGTGAATTTGATATGCAGACTTCAGTCTTAAACAGTCTGTAGGTCATAATCATACAAAGCAAGAGACTGGTGAAGGAAAATCCAAAGAAATATGAATGGGAACATCTGCTCCTATGTTCAGTTGGCAAATCTAAAGTAAGGATTCCATACTTTTGAAATGCTACCAAAGGATAAAAGTGAATATTATAAAGCATGCAAATAGACACAATTTGGTTTCAATTTTATACTTTTTGCTTATTTTTGGTAGAAAACACTTCAAACATGGTATAGTATTTGTAGTATAATTTATAATATAGTCATTACAGTACTTCAGATTTTACACTCTACAAAGTAGAGCAATAGCAAGTTATAACCCACTAGCACTTTTAACCCAAGGAAAGCCAATGAGAGTTTTGTCATTGACTTCAATAGATAGAAGATGTTACTTCTATTTTTAATTCCAGTAAACCAAATTAGAGCAAAGTCCCAGCTTCTTCTGGTAAGTCATTTTAATAGTGGAGTTCTTTATAGCTTTGTGGTTCTTCCAGGGTCAGATTAGCAAGTTAGTTTGCAGATATGACTACTAAGTTATAAAGAGTCATTATCTCTAATTCAAAAACCAGAAGACAAGTCTATTAGGAACCTATTTTATGCTTTTACAAAGGCATATAATTATGACCTATACTTCAGTACTGTTTTACTTTAGGATCTATAAATGCTGAGTCTTCTAAGAATTTTTGTTGTTATACCTTCAATCATGGTTAATTTTCTCTTTCTTATTTCTACATCATGGTCATCATCAGCAATTCTGCATAATTGAGGATGCTTGTCTTCCATGAATGCCTTATCTCCTGAACAGTATGTTTTCATAATACAGAAGATAGTGCTTTACCTTAGCAAACAGACGTATTAAAGAAAAAAAGGGCAGGAGAAGTTGAGTGACTGTGGTCATCTTGAAAATCAAGTATTAGACAAAACCCCTTAACACAACTCCTAGCTTTGATATATATACAATTAATAATAATACTTTAGCTAATTTGCTGTACCACTATTGAGAAAAACTAACCAAATTGCATTGTACAGTCATTTGACTAGATTGTAATCAGAAATCACCAGCGGCTTTGAAAATCTTTTTCTTTTTTAAATTGGATACATTTATCTCATCATAAGCACCAACAGACTCTAATAGTAACTTCATCAGTACATAAAGAAAAGACAAACTTAGCTTCTGAAAATGAACATGAGGCCATCACATATTTATGAACAGAAGTAGTACATAAGGTCGCTTTTATTATAGAAGAGGAATATGTGCTTTCAAGATACATTAAATCTTTCAGTCTTTTCCTTTTTTCAGAAACAAACCTGAGTGTATCAACAGAAGAAGGAATATCTAATCTAGCAGCAGTCAAAAGTGCTACTCAAACTACTCCATGGTGAATATTAGCAATACCCAGTATTTTGTACATAAATTCTTCTATGAAGGTGACAAAAGACTACAGCCCTTTAAATTGATTCGGTACCAGTAGAAATCAAAAGGAATGTGCGAACACTTAATTAATTACATGTTATTTTGAGTATTTCGCAAAACAAAGGAATTTAAATCTTGAAATTTTAGTAAATATTAATGTTCAAAGCATTATTATGTATTAAAGATGAGAGGAAAATTAGTATTTCTACAAAAAAATTCAATACTGTGGACTCAATACTGTGGCTCATGTACCATTTTTAAAGTTTTTTTTTTACTTTAAGTCATATTATTAATGTTATTAATGTTTTGGTCAGGATACACAGACAAAGTATAATGTTAATAGGAAGATACAAGATGAATATTCAGTAACCCTCCTGTTTTCTACAGTGAAAATGTAATTTGGTATGTTTTAGGTTTTGTTTTGTTTGAAATCCATTTCACCTTGAACTCTGCCGGCCAGGTTTCATCCCTATTAAAAACTACACTAGATGTTACTGTCGTAACAATCTTGAACTGCTTGCTGAATCCTGTAACACTGTAATTAAGAAAGAAAAGTATTGCAATCTGCCATTTCCCACCAAGTTTTAAAAAAATATTTAAAAGGCTGCCGCTGCTATTGCTTTCTATGTTTATGGTAGATTACAGTTGTCATTACTTCCTATTCCCACAAGGTCATGTGATACCTATTCAAAGCCCAAAATCAAGAGACCTTGTCTCAGACTCATGGTAGTATCCTGCTACAATGGAATAAACGATACCGTTACTAATGCGATAAATACAACCCAGTATACAACCCAGATTCAGTACAATAGTCAAGATAGAATGACTTTGCCTCCCCAAGAGGCAATCAATGAAAAAATTATATCAATATCTGAAAATTCCATCCAAACAATCTTCAAAATGAAAAAGACAAACAAACAGAAAGTGAGCAAGCAAACAAAATCTAGGTAGCACTCACTATGCAGATGTTGACTATTTAGTTTTGTGTCAGGCCTATTTAAATTATAATTCAGTTTTGGGTTTGGTTTGTTTTTTTAACTGGCAGTGTTAAAAAGTAGTTAAGAATTCAGAAGGGATTAATAGAAAAACAATGGTAACCAGTGAAACAAGAAGAAATTAGAATAAAATTGTACAAGTACTGATCTCCCCTAGACTGGCATAAACCTGAAGCAATTCAACTCATTTCATTTTTTGTACTGACGTAATAATAAATGTAGTCTGGTCTTTAATATTTCTTGGAAGACACAGCTGGGAGAGCTACCAGTGATACCATCCCCAATAAGCTCATCCAGAATAAAGCCTTATAACTGCTAATATAGCAGAACAACAATGTTTCCAAGGACAGATTTTATACACACACATTTTAATATTTCAAAATTTGTTTTTAAAATTGAAAGTGTTATTTCCAGTTTTTCTTAGTCCTTCTTTGGTTCAAAACATTATTGACCAGTTTGGACTCAATAGTTAAGAGAACACTAAAGCTGAGCCAAAGAAAAATTCTTACAATTACTGAATTTTTCCAACCTATTGTACCACATTCCTTTTGATATTTTAAGGGTGAAAATCATTCCAGTGCAGAGGAGCAGACCAAAGTATCATTTAAGTCCCACTTAAGCCTTGAATTAGGGCTGAAAAACTCTATTTGGCCAAAGCACTTAAGCTTGTGCTTAATTTAAAACACAGGCTTAAGTGCCACTGAAGTCACATGCCTAAAGTCTCAATCCACTAAAGCTGTTAAAACTTGACTCAACATAATTACACACACACTTTAAAATTAATGATGTGCTTAACTGCTTTGCTGAGTCAGAGCCTCATTCTAGCCCTTTGCAGAGGGTGCCATTCACTCCTCCTTGCTATATTTTGTTTGATCTATTTTGCATTGCAAAAATAGTGCAAACGAACTTAACATCTTTTTAATCTTGGCTAATATCTGCATACAATTATTTCAACATACCATATATGAAATATTACATAAATCATGTAGTAGTAAATCAAAATTTTATTTTTATGAGCATTTTAAACCAATGTAGATTTTCTGTTTGGTAGACTATTCAACAACCTCTATAGTCTACAGTCATACTTTGCACTACAGCTGTAGCAGTAAAATTACTGAAACTGTAATTCTCTTAATATTTAAATAATATATTAAAATTTAATTTTCAGCACCTGGAAGAATCTGTTTGTGTGCCAGCAAATGAGGTAGTTGGGCATGGAGCTCCTATACATATGGGACTCAAAAACAACCTATCACAAATAATTACTAAGCTAGAGCAGCTGTACTCACCACACTAGTCATTTAAAAATCAGGTCAAAGTTGCTTGAATTCTTTTCCATTTTCAAGGGGCTCTGCACATAAATTTTGTGGTATTTATCTTTTTGTTTTTCTACGTTATTTTAAAATTATTTATTATAACTTACAATAATTGTAATAGGGCCATCGAGGGATTCCAGCTTTCT